>NC_133361.1:13788178-13820818 GCF_049309525.1 Garra rufa
GACGATTGAGCTGAATTCGAAACCTTCGGCTCGAGGGGACCTCCTCGACCGGCCGGAAAAGTCCTGTGACCGTACGGCCTTTTTTAGGGGTCAAAAGGTCAAAAAAGGGAGCGCGCGTCCACCAAACCTGTACGCGTTTAAATTGGAAGTGGGACGTCCCCCGTTCTGAGACGATGGGTGGTAGGGACCCGAGATTTGAGATTCTGGCATCTCGGGGGCCCCTGGCTCAGGCCCCCGAAGCACGAGCCCATCGGACCGCGGGAAAAAAAGCGCGTCGTCCTAGGGCCACGCGCTTTCGGAGCCTCGCTCGGGGGGCCCCCGAGAGCCACCGTGCCGAATTTCGGGTCCCTGGGACGTTTCTAAAAAAATCCCACCTGCAATTTATTTGAATGGGTTCGGCCTAGCGGGTTCGTGGACACGCTTCCGAAAGGGACGATTGAGCTGAATTCGAAACCTTCGGCTCGAGGGGACCTCCTCGACCGGCCGGAAAAGTCCTGTGACCGTACGGCCTTTTTTAGGGGTCAAAAGGTCAAAAAAGGGAGCGCGCGTCCACCTGCCATTTATTTGAATGGGTTCGGCCTAGCGGGTTCGTGGACGTCTCCCGTTCGGAGACGCTGGGTCGTAGGGCCACGAGATTCGAGATTTGCGCATCTCTGGGGCCCCTCGATCGCACCCCCGAAGCACGAAGCCCTAGGACCTCGGGAAAAAAAATACCCCTTTGACACTTTGAAATCAGTCGAAAGCCTCTGACTGTGTAAGAGTCTAAGAAGACTGAGGGAGATATTTTGTTCAGGAGGCTCTCGATTTTTCCTTCGTCCTAGGGCCTGGCGCTTTTGGCGCCTCGCTCTGGGATGGCCCTGGAGCCACCGTGCCGAATTTCGGGCCCCTGGGACGTTTCTAAAAAAATCCCACCTGCAATTTATTTGAATGGGTTCGGCCTAGCGGGTTCGTGGACACGCTTCCGAAAGGGACGATTGAGCTGAATTCGAAACCTTCGGCTCGAGGGGACCTCCTCGACCGGCCGGAAAAGTCCTGTGACCGTACGGCCTTTTTTAGGGGTCAAAAGGTCCAAAAAGGGAGCGCGCGTCCACCAAACCTGTACGCGTTTAAATTGGAAGTGGGACGTCCCCCGTTCTGAGACGATGGGTGGTAGGGACCCGAGATTTGAGATTCTGGCATCTCGGGGGCCCCTCGCTCAGGCCCCCGAAGCACGAAACCATCGGACCGCAGGAAAAAAAACGTGTCGTCCTAGGGCTCCGCGCTTTCGGCGCCTAGCTTGGGGGGCCCCCGAGAGCCACCGTGCCGAGTTTCGTGATCCTGGGACGTTTCTAAAAAAATCCCACTTGCAATTTATTTGAATGGGTTCGGCCTAGCGGGTTCGTGGACACGCTTCCGAAAGGGACGATTGAGCTGAATTCGAAACCTTCGGCTCGAGGGGACCTCCTCGACCGGCCGGAAAAGTCCTGTGACCGTACGGCCTTTTTTAGGGGTCAAAAGGTCAAAAAAGGGAGCGCGCGTCCACCTGCCATTTATTTGAATGGGTTAGGCCTAGCGGGTTCGTGGACGTCTCCCGTTCGGAGACGCTGGGTCGTAGGGCCACGAGATTCGAGATTTGAGCATCTCTGGGGCCCCTCGATCGCACCCCCGAAGCACGAAGCCCTAGGACCTCGGGAAAAAGAATACCCCTTTGACACTTTGAAATCAGTCGAAAGCCTCTGACTGTGTAAGAGTCTAAGAAGACTGAGCGAGATATTTTGTTCAGGAGGCTCTCGATTTTTCCTTCGTCCTAGGGCCTGGCGCTTTTGGCGCCTCGCTCTGGGATGGCCCTGGAGCCACCGTGCCGAATTTCGGGCCCCTGGGACGTTTCTGAAAAAATCCCACCTGCAATTTATTTGAATGGGTTCGGCCTAGCGGGTTCGTGGACACGCTTCCGAAAGGGACGATTGAGCTGAATTCGAAACCTTCGGCTCGAGGGGACCTCCTCGACCGGCCGGAAAAGTCCTGTGACCGTACGGCCTTTTTTAGGGGTCAAAAGGTCAAAAAAGGGAGCGCGCGTCCACCAAACCTGTACGCATTTAAATTGGAAGTGGGACGTCCCCCGTTCTGAGACGATGGGTGGTAGGGACCCGAGATTTGAGATTCTGGCATCTCGGGGGCCCCTCGCTCAGGCCCCCGAAGCACGAAACCATCGGACCGCGGGGAAAAAAAACGTGTCGTCCTAGGGCTCCGCGCTTTCGGCGCCTAGCTCGGGGGGCCCCCAAGAGCCACCGTGCCGAGTTTCGTGATCCTGGGACGTTTCTAAAAAAATCCCACCTGCAATTTATTTGAATGGGTTCGGCCTAGCGGGTTCGTGGACACGCTTCCGAAAGGGACGATTGAGCTGAATTCGAAACCTTCGGCTCGAGGGGACCTCCTCGACCGGTCGGAAAAGTCCTGTGACCGTACAGCCTTTTTTAGGGGTCAAAAGGTCAAAAAAGGGAGCGCGCGTCCACCTGCCATTTATTTGAATGGGTTCGGCCTAGCGGGTTCGTGGACGTCTCCCGTTCGGAGACGCTGGGTCGTAGGGCCACGAGATTCGAGATTTGCGCATCTCTGGGGCCCCTCGATCGCACCCCCGAAGTATGAAGCCCTAGGACCTCGGGAAAAAAAATACCCCTTTGACACTTTGAAATCAGTCGAAAGCCTCTGACTGTGTAAGAGTCTAAGAAGACTGAGGGAGATATTTTGTTCAGGAGGCTCTCGATTTTTCCTTCGTCCTAGGGCCTGGCGCTTTTGGCGCCTCGCTCTGGGATGGCCCTGGAGCCACCGTGCCGAATTTCGGGCCCCTGGGACGTTTCCGGAAAAATCCCACCTGCAATTTATTTGAATGGGTTCGGCCTAGCGGGTTCGTGGTCACGCTTTCGAAAGTGCCGATCGAGCTGAAATCAAAACCTTTGGCTCGAGGGGACCCCCACAGCCAGTAGCCAAAGTCCTGCGAACGTACGACCTTCTTTAGGGGTCCTAGGGCCAAAAACTCAACGTGAAATCCCCAATTTTGTTCATTTGCATGCAAATACTACAGTATTATGACATGAAACTTACATAAATGGATTCCACTGAGTGTGCTAAGTACAGTAGAGTTGTTTTTATCAACAATATTGGTGATGTTTATGTACATGACAAAATGTCCATTTCCAATTTATTCAGCCCCGTCAAATAAGTTGTGGGTGGACATGCACCATATGTGGTGAAATACTCGAAAACTCAACGTGAAATCCACAATTTTGTTCATTTGTATGCAAATTCTACAGTATTATGAGATAAAACTTACATAAATGGATTCCACTGAGTGTGCTGAGTACAGTAGAGGTGTTTTTATCAACAATATTGGGATGGTTATTGACATGACGAAATGTCCATTTCCAATGTATTCAGGCCCGTCAAATAAATTGGAAATGGACATGCACCATATGTGGTGAAATACTCGAAAACTCAACGTGAAATCCCCAATTTTGTTCATTTGTATGCAAATTCTACAGTGTTATGACATGAAACTCACATAAACGGATTCCAATGAGTGTACTGAGTACAGTAGATGTGTTTTTATCAACAATATTGGTGATGTTTATGTACCTGACGAAATGTCCATTTCCAATTTATTCAGCCCCGTCAAATAAATTGGAAATGGACATGTACCATATGTGGTGAAATTACCGAAAATCCACAATTTGAAATCCACAATTTTGTTCATTTGTATGCAAATTCTACAGTATTATGAGATAAAACTTACATAAATGGATTCCACTGAGTGTGCTGAGTACAGTAGAGGTGTTTTTATCAACAATATTGGTGATGTTTATGTACATGACAAAATGTCCATTTCCAATTTATTCAGCCCTGTCAAATAAGTTGTGGGTGGACATGCACCATATGTGGTGAAATACTCGAAAACTCAACGTGAAATCCCCAATTTTGTTCATTTGTATGCAAATTCTACAGTATTATGACATGAAACTTACATAAATGGATTCCACTGAGTGTGCTGAGTACAGTAGATGTGTTTTTATCAACATCATTGGTGATGTTTATGTACATGACAAAATGTCCATTTCCAATTTATTCAGCCCCGTCAAATAAGTTGTGGGTGGACATGCACCATATGTGGTGAAATACTCGAAAACTCAACGTGAAATCCACAATTTTGTTCATTTGTATGCAAATTCTACAGTATTATGAGATAAAACTTACATAAATGGATTCCACTGAGTGTGCTGAGAACAGTAGAGGTGTTTTTATCAACAATATTGGGATGGTTATTGACATGACGAAATGTCCATTTCCAATGTATTCAGGCCCGTCAAATAAATTGGAAATGGACATGCACCATATGTGGTGAAATACTCGAAAACTCAACGTGAAATCCCCAATTTTGTTCATTTGTATGCAAATTCTACAGTGTTATGACATGAAACTCACATAAACGGATTCCAATGAGTGTACTGAGTACAGTAGATGTGTTTTTATCAACAATATTGGTGATGTTTATGTACCTGACAAAATGTCCATTTCCAATTTATTCAGCCCCGTCAAATAAATTGGAAATGGACATGCACCATATGTGGTGAAATTACCGAAAATCCACAATTTGAAATCCACAATTTTGTTCATTTGTATGCAAATTCTACAGTATTATGAGATAAAACTTACATAAATGGATTCCACTGAGTGTGCTGAGTACAGTAGAGGTGTTTTTATCAACAATATTGGTGATGTTTATGTACATGACAAAATGTCCATTTCCAATTTATTCAGCCCCGTCAAATAAGTTGTGGGTGGACATGCACCATATGTGGTGAAATACTCGAAAACTCAACGTGAAATCCCCAATTTTGTTCATTTGTATGCAAATTCTACAGTATTATGACATGAAACTCACATAAACGGATTCCAATGAGTGTACTGAGTACAGTAGATGTGTTTTTTATCAACAATATTGGTGATGTTTATGTACCTGACGAAATGTCCATTTCCAATTTATTCAGCGGGCCCTTCATAATGCTACCGTGGACATTCATTTTTATGCAAATTGTACAGTATTATGACATGAAACTGACATAAATGGATTCCACTGAGTGTGCTGAGTACAGTAGAGGTGTTTTTATCCACAATATTGGGATGTATATTGACATGACAAAATGTCCATTTCCAATTTATTCAGCCCCGTCAAATAAATTGGAAATGGACATGCACCATATGTGGTGAAATTACCGAAAATCCACAATTTGAAATCCACAATTTTGTAAATTTGTATGCAAATTCTACAGTATTATGAGATAAAACGTACATAAATGGATTCCACTGAGTGTGCTGAGTACAGTAGAGGTGTTTTTATCAACAATATTGGTGACGTTTATGTACATGACAAAATGTCCATTTCCAATTCATTCAGCGGGCCCTTCATAATGCTCCCGTGGACATTCATTTTTATGCAAATTCTACAGTATTTTGAGACAAAACTTACATAAATGGATTCCACTGAGTGTGCTGAGTACAGTAGAGGTGTTTTCATCAACAATATTGCACATACTTATTAAAAAATACACTTTATTGAAGTGTCCACGGAAGCAGTATGTCAGGCCCGTCAAATAAGTTGAGCGTGGACATAAAATTTGGGGGTCCGTATCTCCGGCCCCCGGGGGGGTAGGGACTTGGGGCAGGTGGTATCGGAAAGAGGTCCACGTGGTCTAATAATACCCTGAGTTTGGTGGAGTTTGCCCCCGTTTTGGGTGACTTACAGCCTGTCAAATTTTGGTACTTTTTGTCTTTGGGGATCCGTATCTCAGGCCCCCGGGGGCATATCGACTCGGGAGTGGTGGCGTCAAACATGGCCCCTCGAAGGCTACAAACGAGCCGAGTTTCAAGTCTCTGGGACATGTCCTTCCGTTTGACCCCCTTAACTCTGGGGGGCCGTATCTCCGGCCCCCGGGGGCCTATCGACTCGGGACAAGTGGCGTTCGGTAGGCCTAGGGACGGTTCAACTTTGACCCAAATTTCTTTAAGATTGCCCCCGTTTTGGGTGAGTTATGGCCGGTCAAATTTTGGCACTTTTCACATGACGAAACGTCCATTTCCAATTTATTCAGCGGGCCCTCCATAATGCTCCCGTGGACATTCATTTCTATGCAAATTCTACAGTATTATGAGATAAAAACTTACATAAATGGATTCCACTGAGTGTGCTGAGTACAGTAGATGTGTTTTTATCAACAATATTGGTGATGTTTATGTACATGACAAAATGTCCATTTCCAATTTATTCAGCCCCGTCAAATAAGTTGTGGGTGGACATGCACCATATGTGGTGAAATACTCGAAAACTCAACGTGAAATCCCCAATTTTGTTCATTTGTATGCAAATTCTACAGTATTATGACATGAAACTCACATAAACGGATTCCAATGAGTGTACTGAGTACAGTAGATGTGTTTTTATCAACAATATTGGTGATGTTTATGTACCTGACGAAATGTCCATTTCCAATTTATTCAGCGGGCCCTTCATAATGCTCCCGTGGACATTAATTTTTATGCAAATTGTACAGTATTATGACATGAAACTGACATAAATGGATTCCACTGAGTGTGCTGAGTACAGTAGAGGTATTTTTATCCACAATATTGGGATGTATATTGACATGACAAAATGTCAATTTCCAATTTATTCAGCCCCGTCAAATAAATTGGAAATGGACATGCACCATATGTGGTGAAATACTCGAAAACTCAACGTGAAATCCCCAATTTTGTTCATTTGTATGCAAATTCTACAGTATTATGACATGAAACTCACATAAACGGATTCCAATGAGTGTGCTGAGTACAGTAGATGTGTTTTTATCAACAATATTGGTGATGTTTATGTACCTGACGAAATGTCCATTTCCAATTTATTCAGCGGGCCCTTCATAATGCTCCCGTGGACATTCATTTTTATGCAAATTGTACAGTATTATGACATGAAACTGACATAATTGGCTTCCACTGAGTGTGCTGAGTAGAGTAGAGGTGTTTTCATCATCAATATTGCACGTAGTTATTAAAAAAACACACTTTATTGAATTGTCCACGGGAGCAGTATGAAGGGCCGGTCAAATAAGTTGCCGGTGGACATAAAGTTTGGGGGTCCGTATCTTGGTCCCCCGATGGAGCAGCGGCTCGTGGCCAGTGTCGTCGGTTAGGTCTCCCACGGGGTCTAACGGGGCCCCGAGCTTGGTGTGGTTCGGCGTCGATTTGGCCGAGTGGTGGCCGGTCAAAGTTTTGGACTTTGGGGCTTCGGGGGGCTCTATCTCCGTGACCCGGGGGAGTAGGGACTCGTGGCCTGCGTCGTTGGAGAGGGCCCGGCGAGGGCTATTGATCGAGCCCACTTGCGAGCCTCTAGGCCTCTTCTTTCGATTTGGCCTCCGAAACTAAGGGGGTCCTTATCTCGGGCCCCCGGTGGAGCAGCGACTCGTGGCCGGTGTCGTCGGGTAGGGCTCCCGCTGGTCTAACCGAACCCCGATTTTGGTGCGGATCGGCGTCTATTCGGCCGAGTTATAGCCGGTCAAAGTGTGGGGACTGGGGGGTCCCTATCTCCTGCCCCCGGTGGGCTAGGGTCTCGGGGTGGGTGTCGTCGGATAGGGGGCCACGGACGTCTAGGATCGACCTGAGTTTGGTGCGGTTCGGCGTCTATTCGGCCGAGTTATAGCCGGTCAAAGCGTGGGGCCTGGGGGGTCCGGCCGGCCGGCCGCCTCGGGGAGGGTGGAAGTCATGCACTGGCATCATTCATCGACTTAGTCATTTTTTCGGGCGATGATTCGGCCGAGTGACAGCCGGTCAAATTTTGGGGTTTGGGGGGGCCCTATCTCCAGGCCCCGGGGGAGTAGGGACTCATGGCCTGCGTCGTCGGAGAGGGCCCGGTGAAGGCTATTGATCGAGCCCAGTTAGGAGCCTCTTGGCCTCTTCTTTCGATTTGGCCCCCGAAACTATGGGGGTCCGTATCTCGGGCCCCCGGTGGAGCAGCGACTCGTGGCCGGTGTCGTCGGTTAGGTCTCTCTTGGGTCTAATGGGGCCCCGTGTTTGGTGCGGTTTGGCCTCTTTCCGGCCGAGTGGTAGCCGGTCAAAATTTTGGAGTTTGGGGTTTTGGGGGGCTCTATCTCCGGCCCCAGGGGGCGTAGGGACTCGTGGCCTGCGTCGGTGGAGAGGGCAATGAGGGCACTTGCAATGTATTCAATGGAATTGGCTGTTTAATACATTGGAAATGGGCACATATCCCACTTGCAATGTATTCAATGGAATTGGCTATTTATTACATTGGAAATGGACACACATCCCTCTTGCAATCTATTCAATGGGATTGGCTGTTTATGACATTGGAAATGGACACTCATCCCACTTGCAATGTATGCAAAGGGATTGGCTGTTTAATACATTGGAAATGGACACAGGTCCCACTTGCAATGTATTCAATGGGAACGGCTGTTTAATACATTGGAAATGGACACAGGTCCCACTTGCAATGTGTTCAATGGGAACGGCTGTTTAATACATTGGAAATGGACACACATCCCACTTGCAATGTATTCAATGGGAACGGCTGTTTAATGCATTGGAAATGGACACAGGTCCCACTTGCAATGTATTCAATGGGAACGGCTGTTTAATACATTGGAAATGGACACAGGTCCCACTTGCAATGTATTCAATGGGAACGGCTGTTTAATACATTGGAAATGGACACACATCCCACTTGCAATGTATTCAATGGAATTGGCTTTTTATTACATTGGAAATGGACACACATCCCACTTGCAATTTATTCAATGGGATTGGCTGTTTAGTACATTGGAAATGGACACACATCCCACTTGCAATGTATGCAATGGGATTGACTGTTTAATACATTGGAAATGGACACACATCCCACTTGCAATGTATTCAATGGGAATGGCTGTTTATTACATTGGAAATGGACACACATCCCACTTGCAATGTATTTAATGGAATTGGCTATTTATTACATTGGAAATGGACACACATCCCACTTGCAATGTATTCAATTGAATTGGCCTATTTATTACATTGGAAATGGACACAGATCCCACTTGTAATGTATGCAATGGGATGGGCTGTTTAATACATTGGAAATGGACACACATCCCACTTGCAATGTATTCAATGGAATTGGCTATTTCTTACATTGGAAATGGACTCAAATCCCACTTGCAATGTATTCAATGGAATTGGCTATTTATTACATTGGAAATGGACACACATCCCACTTGCAATGTATTCTATGGGAGTCTGTAGTAGGTTAAAGGAATGAGTGTCCACTAATATATTAAGGGTCAAGGTTTAATTCCATCACTACAATGGGCAAATGGACAAATAGTGGGTCTGTGGGCCTGGGGGGCTGTGGAAATGTGCAGGGGAGTTGTTCCGGAGTGTTTCGGGGTCTTTCCGTGACTGTAATGGGCAAATGGACCAATAGTGGGTTCGTGGGACCGGGGGGCTGTGGCAATGTGGAGGGGGAGTTGTTCCGGAGTGTTCCGGGGTCTTTCCGTGACTGTAATGGGCAAATGGACAAATAGTGTGTTCGTGGGACGGGGGGGCTGTGGCAATGTGGAGGGGGATTTGTTCCGGAGTGTTCCGGGGTCTTTCCGTGACCGTAATGGGCAAATGGACAAATAGTGGGTTCGTGGGACCGGGGGGCTGTGGCAATGTGGAGGGGGAGTTGTTCCGAAGTGTTCCGGGGTCTTTCCGTGACTGTAATGGGCAAATGGACAAATAGTGGGTTCGTGGGACCTTAGGGGCGGGGCTCGTGGCCGGGGAGGGGGTCCCGGGGGGTTCCGCGGACGTTCCGTAACAATAATGGGCAAATGGACAAATAGTGGGTTCGTGGGACCTTGGGAGTGGGGCTCGTGACCGGGGAGGGGGTCCAGGGGGGTTCCGCGGACGTTCCGTAACAATAATGGGCAAATGGACAAATAGTGGGTTCGTGGGACCTTAGGGGCAGGGCTCGTGGCCGGGGAGGGGGTCCCGGGGGGTTCCGCGGACGTTCCATAACAATAATGGGCAAATGGACAAATAGTGGGTTCGTGGGACCTTGGGGGCGGGGCTCGTGACCGGGGAGGGGGTCCCGGGGGGTTCCGCGGACGTTCCGTAACAATAATGGGCAAATGGACAAATAGTGGGTTCGTGGGACCTTGGGGGCGGGGCTTGTGACCGGGGAGGGGGTCCAGGGGGGTTCCGCGGACGTTCCGTAACAATAATGGGCAAATGGACAAATAGTGGGTTCGTGGGACCTTGGGGGCGGGGCTCGTGGCCGGGGAGGGGGTCCCGGGGGGATCCGCGGACGTTCCGTAACAATAAGGGCAAATGGACAAATAGTGGGTTCGTGGGACCTTAGGGGCGGGGCCTGTGGCCGGGGAGGGGGTCCCGGGGGGATCCGCGGACGTTCCGTAACAATAATGGGCAAATGGACAAATAGTGGGTTCGTGGGACCTTAGGGGCGGGGCCTGTGGCCGGGGAGGGGGTCCCGGGGGGATCCGCGGACGTTCCGTAACAATAATGGGCAAATGGACAAATAGTGGGTTCGTGGACCTTGGGGGCGGGGCTTGCGCCCAAGAAGGGGGTCCCGGGCGGTCCCGCGGCCGTTCCGCAAAAATAATGGTCAAATGGACAAATAGTGGGTTCGTGGGACCAAAAAAGTGTCCACCACCCCTTTGTTTTAATGGCCATGTAATAAACCTAAAGTGGGATCGGTGGTGCTCCACTCTGTGGCGAAAGACAGAACTGCAATTTTAGGCCCAAAACTTTGGGGGGGGCCAGCCCCCCCCAGGACGTTACCGTGCTGCCCCGCCGGCCGACCCGGTCAGATTGACACCAGCGGCGCCCCCCTCAAAAATTTTGGGGGGTCGGCGCGCAGGGTCCACAAACCCATGACTACGAACCGTCAAACTAGCTCCGAAATGGACGCCTTCCAAAAAAATGTACTTCATAGAGGCAGCAGACGAACTTGGTGAAACATGGACTTAATGTCACCACTAATGGCCACAGGACGTTCCCTGAATCGAAGTAGCACACCTAATAAGGATGGCCCTAAGGTGGGACCAGGCAATAGGTGGGCATTCAATGATTCTCCGTTGAATGTATAGGAACAGTTGAACACTAATCGATTCTTTCCATTATGCTTGACGAGATGGTGGGGTACAAACCAGGACTCACTGCTTTGAGAGGCTTCTTCATGACTCAACTTTCTCGCATAACCAGACTCAACCAGTTTCTGCATCTCACCTTCATATATAAGGGCCTGTTCAGGATTACGAGTCAATTGGCGTTCTGTACGTCTAAGGGATGACATAACTGCCTCTTTAGGAGCATTGAACAAGGGTGCATGCTTCGAACGGATTAGAGGAGTTACATATCTAGAGACCCCATTGACAGTCTCACTCGTTGTCAATCGGTCAAGACAATCTAGGGCATACTGATCTTGTTTAGACCGGACAATGGCTTTTTCACTCCGGTATGGAAGCATGTACACTTGCCATAACCGCTCTACATCCTGCTGGAGCTGAGATGGAATGGAAGCTCCAGAAAGAAACAGACATTGGATTTCAGACTCGTTTGACTGGGCTGATGGCACTGGACCTTGAAGGGCCCATCCCAGTCTAGTATGAACTGCAGCTGGTCCTCCGTGAGAGTTTAGACGGACCTTCTCTACTGGAGCTAGAAGATACGGATGATCAGCACCAATCAGAAGCATCGGCTGGACTTTATTAAATGTTTCCAGTGGAAGTCCCTTTAGATGGCTGAATCTTCTCATAAGGCTAGGAATGGGATAGGACTGCTCAGGAAGGCTCAACCGCTGAGCAGTAAAAGCCCCTTTTATCTGGTACTTCTGCTGAGAATTGGCTGGAGAAATTAAGAAATTCACACTGGCCCCACTCTGGACCTCCGTGTCTTGACGCACATTTCTCAGTATCAATGATTCGGCTTTGCCCTTCAATCCAAGTTGCTGTGCTGCAAGAGGTAAAAGCATCGTCCGTTCGGAACCGTCATCCAAGATGGCATAGGTATCCATACATTTACCATTATGGCTCAGTGAGACTTTAACAATCTTCAGTAGAACTCTAGGGGAACAGCTTGGACGACTAAGCAAAAAAACACCAGAGTCTGGCTTCTTCTGATTAACCTCATGTAGAATTCCCAGGTGTTTACCGTTACATTTCGGACAGCCTTTATTCAGGTCACACCAAGAGGCCTGATGAGCCCTGCCACATCTCCAACAGCAATGGTTCTCCTTTATCCATTTCCTTATGTTCTCCAAATCAAGCAGACTAAATGCTTGGCATCTACTGAGATGGTGATCATCACTTTTACAGAATGGACATTGGAACTTCAAGAACTCCCTTCCTCCTTCAAATCTGGGACCTTGAATAGGACTAAAGGAATTACCAATCTTGTCCAGTGGAACACTGCTTGCTCCATGAAGAAATGTTGTAGTTGGTTGATATTGCCTTATTGGTTTCCTCTCCTTAGAACAGAGGTCATTAGGTCTCCGCCGAACAACACCGACTTGTCCTACTATTGCTTGACAGTCTGCTTCCTTTTGAAGCCATGAAGAAAAATTCACCAGGTTATAGGGTTCTCCTGCTCGAGTCGTTCTGCCATGCCTGATGTAATTAGCAACTTGTTCAGGAGGGAGTTTACTCAATAGTTGTTGTACATGCGAGGCACATGCCAATTCTGCAGCTCCTTCACCTTGGCCCCAAGACTGCAGCATTCCCACGAGGGCCCGAATGCGAACTGCCAAGTTGCTAAAAGCTTGCGAATCACCAGTTTAAATTGTTGGGAGGCTCATAATCTCAGCAATTTCTCTCAAAACAAGTTGATGTGGCTGACCATACTTCTGCTGGAGGGCTGTCCATGCTGTACTAAATGGCAGAGGATGGTTAGAATAAGCAAGAACCAAGTTGCGTGCAGAATCCAACTTTAGATGGTCTAGGAGAATATGGAACTTGTACTGCTCAGTTTCATCTGGTGGTAGTAAGTTCACCATAGCCATCTTTAACATGATAAATTGTTTGGGATCTTCTTTATAGAAATAAGGAAAGGAAGGGCCTTCAACTCGAGAAGATCTTGGTGGATAACTTACTTGGGCTCTTGGCACACATCCTGCTTGAGAACTTGGAACAGGCAGTTCTACCAGAAAGACTCGGGAGAATTTATACTATACCGATTACATTTATGTAGAAGCACAGCAAGCAATCCGGTTCTTTGGCGTAGGCCCCGTTCGTAACTCGCATTCCGAGGGTACGGAAACAGCGAGTCCCGCCTGAAGACGAAGGCGGGGGCGCCGCTAACCCCCCGCGGAGTCAGGAAAGGGGCCAACTGGTGATGGTGAGGATTGAGGAAGACAATCTGAAGTCTTCGTGAAGAAGGTGATAGCCTGATTGATGGATGTGGTAATAGAGGGATGACCCAGCTTGGTAGAATAGAGGAGTTGGAGGAGAGATTCCATCTTGGTGGAGGTGGGGAGGATGGAGGTGCTGGAGCAACAGCATCTGCGAACTCAGACATGGTAAGCGCTACCCTTTAAAGCTACAGTAATGATATGATTGGAAGATGAGGAGGTAATTAGTGACGCGAACGATTGAGTCTTCCTGCCAGAACTTGCGCTAGCTTCATTTCTACCAGAAAGACTCTGGAGAATTTATACTATACCGATTACATTTATGTAGAAGCTCAGCAAGCAATCCGGTTCTTTGGCGTAGGCCCCGTTCGTAACTCGCATTCCGAGGGTACGGAAACAGCGAGTCCCGCCTGAAGACGAAGGCGGGGGCGCCGCTAACCCCCAAAGATAGGTGGACTTAAGGATACACCAGAACGGGGCCCACCCCCAAAGGACGGTTTAAAATTACCTTACGGTCGTGAATCCTGGGGTTCCTGGCTTAGATGGAGAAAGAAAGAGAAACAAATTAGATTTAGATGAGTGCCATTCATGGTTAACTTAAATGAACCTTAAATGAAATTTTTTTTTTTTTTTAAATGAACATATGCTCCTGGTATCCTTGATTGCGACGTGAAACAGGGCCATCCTTTGATAGAACGCATGGGCCACGGGCATCTTTTGATAGAACACGTGGGCCACAGGCCAGCTTTTGATAGAACACATGGGCCACAGGCCATCTTTTGATAGAACGCTTGGGCCACAGGCCATCTTTTGATAGAACGCTTGGGCCACAAGCCATCTTTTGATAGAACGCTTGGCCACAGGCCATCTTTTGATGGAACGCTTGGGCCACAGGCCATTTTTTGATAGAACACATGGGCCACAGGCCATCTTTTGATAGAACACGTGGGCCACAGGCCATCTTTTGATAGAACACATGGGCCACAGGCCATCTTTTGATAGAACACATGGGCCACAGGCCATCTTTTGATAGAACGCTTGGGCCACAGGCCATCTTTTGATAGAACACATGGGCCACAGGCCATCTTTTGATAGAACACATGGGCCACAGGCCATCTTTTGATAGAACACATGGGCCACAGGCCATCTTTTGGGTTTTATAAACTGACTGGCCGAATGCGGTAAGCTTCCCATCCAAGTAGACAAATGATTATCATGAGGACTTTGAACTGCAGGGAACTGCCTTAACTCTGGATGACTAACAGTATTTACATCAACTTGGGCTTGATTCACTTGTGGAGCATTTAAATCAGTGGTTAACTGGGATTGAGGAGTTTGAACCATAGAGGAAGGAGGTGGAGGTAACGAAGACATTCTACTCACACATAGTGGTGACTTTAACTCAGGAATATCTTTCTCCTGTTGACTTTCCTGCAGATGAACTCGCAGTTCATGGGCTAATGCCACAGCTGAATCAGTCACAATAGAAGGAGCAAGAGACTTCTTCTCCGGTGAAGATGGTGAGGATAAGTGTTGGCTACTTCCTTCAGATGACCAAGAACTTCCTGAAGAGCACATTCGATGAACTTTACTATCTATCCTCTTCACACTTTGGCCCAATTCCATGACAAACTCCTTCAACTGCTTCATCTCCAGTAAGATAGGGTCACAAGGTTCAGAATAACTCTCTCCAATAGCTTCAGTACTGCTCTGGACTGGGACTGAGGAAACTGACAAACTGGTTCGAGGGGGCTTCGGTCCAGTTAATATAGTCTCATAGTCCTCAACATAGACTTGAGAGAGGCTTGGTCTGTCGTGAAGACTGCCGACGAGGTGGTACATGACATTGGCTTGTTGGTTGCTCTTGATCCATTGGAATGCTCATCTCCGGCTCGAAGGACCATGTAAAAGACTCTTAGGCTACTGCTGATTTGCAGGGGGAACATCACAATGGGATGTCAATCAAAACATCTTGAGACAACATGCATTTGCATATTTTATTCACTCCAATGCCAGTACACAGAATTTCCACAGGTGTAGAAGGCTGGTCTCTAAACTTAAATGCAAAATAAGAACAAATAAAGTTGAACAATCAAATTGCATAACAGAATTCAAACTATACAAATATTAAACAAACTTACATCTGTACACAGCCACACAACACCAAATGAAAAGAGTCCAGAGCAGCAACAAAGGGAGAGCACACTGACTTGCTGCTTCCAAGCGAACCCTTTTAAATGGGCACCAATTAAGGTGGAAATGGGGTGCAGCTGCTAACAGTGGGTGGAGCTTGCTACGGGACAATAGGTGGAGCTAGCCACCAGGGTAGGGTTTCACCAGTCATTCGTAAGTTCTTACTTAAATTGGAACGTAAAGTCCACACTAGAGGCTTAGTAACTACTAGCTAGTTTGTAACTAAATCTATACATTATTTGGTTGCACCAGTCATTCATAAGGCAGGACTTAGCTAGTAGTTCGTAAGCTCTCCGTAAAGTAATGCGTAGTCTGTAACGTTATCCAGAGAGCCCACCCGGATGAAACACTGAGGAACAAAGAAAGAAAACTCGAGGCGATGACCAGACCAGAGTTGAACATTTTAACATATCTAATAATATTTCCCGTTTTTACTGTATTTTTGATTACTCATTCATAAAAATATAACCTAGGTCTTTATGGACCTTTAAATCTAAGTGACTTTCAAGAAAACTGCAACAGTATTTTCATTATATGTGATAAGTTGTGAATCCAGACCAGTTTTGGAGATGCTCTGACCCAGTCGTCTAGTCATCACAATTTGGCTCTTGGCAAACTCACTTAAATCTTTACACTTGTCCATTTTTCCTGCTTCTAACACATCACTTTTGAGGACAAGATGTTTACTTGCTGCCTAATATATCTCACCCACTAACAGATGAAGATGATGAAGAGATAATCAGTGTTATTTTCTTATAATCTCTCTTAATGTCATGCTTGATTGGTGTATATTATACAATAAATGCATTTAAAAATATATTAGCAAATGTAATATAGGACAACACTCTCATGAAGTAAATCCTTTATTTTGTTTTATTATATTAGTCAATTAATATTAAAATGAATGTACTTCTTTACTGCCAGATTAAATTATTTAATATGTACATTTAAGTTAAACTTAGATATTACTACAAAGTGTTTATTTAAAAAGTGCACTCAAGTGTGTTAAGAAACAATCATGATAGTGTATTGTATTTAGGTATACTTAAGTGTAGCAATAGCCAAAAATACACTGTATGGGTCAAAATTATAAATATTTATTTTATCCCAAAATGATTAAGATATTAAGTAAAGATTGTGTTCCATGAAGATATTTTGTAAATTCCCTACTGTAAATATATCTAAACTATATTTTCAAAAAATAAGTTTAAAAAAATTGACCCTTATGACTGGTTTTGTGGTCCTGGATCACATATGCGCTGTAAGTATTGTCCATATATCAGATTTCCACATATCTGACCTGTTTGAACACACCCAAAGGTGATCAGAAACTCCTCCCTCTTGAAACACCTGACACTCGACTCAAAACCAGGAAGAGACTCATTATTTCTCCTGTCTGTCATTCTGTCTTCTGTCTTTACTAAAGAAAACAGAGAATCCGTGAAGAACAAAGACAAACACTTAAAGAACTTTTGGGACGTTTGTTTCTGAACAGACAGCAGATCTTTGTGATTCATTTTTGAAAGTGTTGTTCAGAAAGTGAAAGTACAGTTTAGACTGCTGGAGCTCAAACTGTGAAAAATGGCTTCACTATCTGTAGAAGAGCTTTCTTGTCCCGTGTGCTGTGAAATCTTCAAGTCTCCTGTTGTTTTATCATGTAGTCACAGTGTCTGTAAAGAGTGTCTTCAACAGTTCTGGAGAATCAAGAAAACTCAGGAGTGTCCTGTCTGCAGGAGAAGATCCTCAAAAGTTAATCCTCCTACTAATCTTGCTTTAAAAAACTTGTGTGAGTCGTTCCTGAAGCAGAGAAATGAGAGGAGTTCATCAGGATCTGAGGAGATCTGCAGTTTACACAGTGAGAAACTCAAACTCTTCTGTCTGGAGGACAAACAGCCGCTGTGTGTAGTGTGCAGAGATTCGCAAAAACACGAAAATCATAAATTCAGACCAATCGATGAAGTGGTTTCATCACATAAGGTAAGACAAATTAGTTTTTAAACCTCATGCTTCAAAGTATTTTAATTGAACAGGAGTGATCTGAACCCCATTATCAATGCAGTTTTACAGATTTGGTGAATCAGTAACTATGGGGGAAATTACTTTCCACACAGGCTCAGTTGGTACTTAGTTTAGCATGAGATGTTCACATAAACAGAAAAAATCAGGACTGCATTATATGACCACATCACTGTATCGTCTTTTCCTCTTTTTACTCTAATCTGGTGTTTTATGTATTTTTATTTTGTTTAATTCTAGGAAGAGCTCAATACAGCACTGAAATCATTACAGGAGAAACTAAAACACAATGAAACAAGGAAAGGAAAGTTTGAGAAAACAGTTGAACACATCAAGGTGAGGAAACAGAATCGAGAGTCATTTTCATTCCAGCTGTAGGATCACTATATAAAGTTATGATCTGATATATTTAATATAATGGACTCCAGCTGGTTATTTTAGTAAATGAGGATCATCAATCTGCTTCTGGATCCGTTATATGTCTGTATCTGAGTTTCTCTCAGATCTGAATGATGTGATTGTGTTGATGTGTGTTGATGGAGATGATTGAAGTGAATGTGGTTTGATTTCAGTCTCAAGCTGAGCACACAGAGCGTCAGATTAAACAGCAGTTTGAGAAGCTTCATCAGTTTCTCAGAGATGAAGAAGAAGCTACAATCACTGCACTGAGGGAGGAAGAGGAGCAGAAGAAGCAGATGATGAAGGAGAAGCTGGAGGAGATCAACAGACACATCTCAGCTCTTTCACACACAATCAAAGACACGGAGGAGATGATGAAAGCCAGTGATGTCTGCTTTCTAAAGGTCTGATTTCAGATCATTGATTGATTGATTGATGATTGATTGAGTTGTTGATGATCAATGGTGTGTTTGTTCTGCAGGAGTTTCCAGTCTCAATGGAAAGGTGAGTGATCTGCTGGTGTCTCTGGTCTCTCTGCTTCTGATCCAAAGCCACTGCAGTTCTGACTCCTGAATGTTCTTCCAGAGTCCAGATCTCACAGCCGGATCCACAGACGCCTTCTGGAGCTTTGATTCATGTGCCACGTTACTTGGGCAACCTGCCGTTCAGAGTCTGGAAGAAGATGCAGGACATCGTCCAGAACAGTGAGTCTGACTGCAGAAGATCTGAGCTCACACACATACACTAGAAATGATGCATGAGGGGGAATATTGACAGATTTCAGCATTATGTGGGAATAAACAGATCATCTACTGCAGCAAAATCAGCAGATCACTTTTAGAAATAATCAATCCCAGAATTCAATCTGCTTGACTTTCATTTTCAGTCTAATGAAAGACACACAAGTGATTTCAACTGTTTTTAAGACCAAACTGACAATGATGACTACTGTTCATATACTTTTGTTTTTATTTATATTTTGAATTAGGGTACCTCAAGTACCCCAAGGTCATTTATTTCAGTTAGATGGCAAATCAACTTTTCTAATTTGCATTTAATTTTAATTATTAGATTTTCATTTAATGGTTATTTTATTTAAGCTTTTTTTAATTAGAAATAATCATAATAATAATAGTTTTAGTTAATAATATCAGCAAGATTGTTATTTGATTGCATTACTGTGGAATAAAACCTACTGTGTATTTATTTTTATTAAGTAAGCAGAGCTTTGATTCATACGAGAGAAACACTGAAGAAAATGATATAAACGTTATTGTGTATTATTCTAGTTTATCTCATTTGAATATGACAGCACTGTGTAAAGTTCTGTACAAAGACAACATTTTGTATTAAAAGCATCTTCTGACTATAATTGAATATAAATGACAGCAGAAATCAAATGAATATCTCTTGAGTGTCACTCAGTGTTTCTGATTGAACTTTCAGTATTGATAAATCACACAGAGAATGACTGACAGTGATGAGAGGAAAATGTCTGATGTGTTTGATCAACAGGACGAGTGTCATAATTCATAATCATCTGTGTTTGGTTCACTCTTGATCATTATATGAACATCAGAATAACAGCATCTGTTGATTGTGTCTCATCAGCTCCTGTCATTCTGGATCCAAACACTGCATATCCATGGCTAGTCGTGTCTGATGATCTGACCAGTGTGAGAGACAGCGGATATAATCCACCTGTTCCTGATAATCCAGAGAGATTTGACTGTCTTTACTGTGTTTTGGGTTCAGAGGGTTTTAACTCAGGAACACACTGCTGGGATGTGGAGGTTAAACAGAATAAATACTGGAGTCTTGGAGTAACTACAGCATCAAACCAGAGGAAGAGACATGTTTTCTTTAACACTGGTGTCTGGTGTGTGTGGTACGGATGTTCTCCAGGTTCTGGTTTTCAGGTTAATCAGGATCTTGATCGTGTGAGAGTGAATCTGGACTATGACAGAGGAAGGGTGTCATTCTCTGATCCTGTAGCTAACACACATCTACACACATTCACAACCACCTTCACTCACACACTACTGCCTTTCTTCTATTGTTATTCTTCCTCTCTGAGGATCTTAGCGATCAATAGTCAGTAATGGTTACTCCTGTAGGTCTGGATCTTCCTGCTTTCATCTTTCATCATCATACAATATTATGTTTCCAGCATGATTAGCATGTTGCTAGCATGTTGTTAACGTGATTCTAACAAGATTAGCAAGTTGCTAGCATGTTGTTAATGTGATTCTAACATGATAAGCAAGTTGCTAGCATGTTGTTAACGTGATTCTAACATGATTAGCAAGTTGCTAGCATGTTGTTAATGTGATTCTAACATGATTAGCAAGTTGCTAGCATGTTGTTAATGTGATTCTAACATGATAAGCAAGTTGCTAGCATGTCGTTAACATGATTCTAACAAGATTAGCATGTTGCTAGACGAGTTTGAATGAGTTTGATTGGATCAGAAATAGTTGACAGAAGGTCAGTTTGATTGAGTCTCAAGGGATTGTGGGAGTTTTGTCAGTTGGAGTTTGAATAGTGTTGGTCATTTGAACATTAGTCAATGTAAGTCTATGGGATTTTCCCCAGTTTTAATCCTCATTTTTAGGAAAAGCGTGAGTCGGATCAGTTAGAAAAGATACAGCACACATGGTGAGATCAGTCTGAAGATCTGGCCTGAGTTTGGAGTTTGTGGAGTTAAAGCTCTTGGAGGAGTTAGAGTTGAACATTTTAGTCTCAGAAGAAAAGAATAAGAAAAAGATTAAATAGCATTTCAGTAACTTGTCTTTCTCAAGCCAACTTAATATCATACGGGTCAATTAGGGACAGGTTTGGTGATACAAGGCTATTGTGAAGATTATTTTTATCCCATATTGTTGAAATATGATTTAAGGAATATTCTGTTTAATGATATCAAATAGTATTCTTATAAGTGTTGAAGTAATAAAAACATGTTTCTCACCCAAATGACAAAGTGTGTTATGAGTTTACCAAGCATTCAGCTAAACTGAACTAACTACTCTTGACATAAACACTGTTACAGCAGCTGAGAGTGCAGTGACAATAGAGATACTAAACAAATCTGTGAATGTGTGCAAACATTTATAAATGATGAATAGTCTCCACTTTAGATTGGGTACTGCAGAAACATTAACACATGATTAATAAATGATTTGTAAAGATGTGAAAATAGGGTGATTTTGGCAATTAAAATGATGCTCATAAAGGTACTAATGATTAGTAAACGTTTCTAAACATTTACAATTGATGACTAGATTTGACTTTAGATTGGGTTCAAAAACATGAACAAATGATGTGCAAATAGTAAAAATCTTCACAGCAAACAAAGACCAAATATATGACCTTCACTGACTGTGGTTATGAGTTAATGAAGAATTTGTGAAGTGCTTCAAATGACTAATTAAACTATATTTTCACAACATTTGTAAATGTAAAAATGAGCATTAGCATTAATGTTTGTTAATGATTCATTAATGAAGCTTTTAATCTTTTAAAAACTGAGCAAACACAAAACACTATCTGTATTAGGATACCAATTGGCTTATTAAAGAGTAAACAAGGCCTGATGTTAAACTGAACTGAAGGTGAAGGCTGTCAGTCGCTGCAGTTACATTGTTAGACCAATAGATGGAGACAAGGATCTTTATGATTGAGTCATCATTAAATCCTTCATTAAAAGTTGAAAGGATTCTGCGACAAACACAGTTGCACTCAACATTATTCAATCCCCAGAAACTGCAGTAAAAATACAGGTTTTTCTGAAGATGGATGGACTTTATATATAAAAACGTGCGTCTACAGTTTACTGGCATATTCAAAGTGATAATGTAATGTTTTAAAGTCATATGATATTTTGAAATCTTAAAACACAATTAAGCCTTTAGAAACTCAGAAACAGAATTAGCTTGGGCTGTTCCACTTACATAAACACATTTGGTTCATGAATGTGGCAAAGTCAACAGAGCTTTCACAAAAGCTATAGAGAAGAAGTAGTTTATATATTGAAAGTCCAAATCTACAAGATTTCTAAGACATTAAATGTTTCTAGAGACACAGCTGACAGCCTTTTTTCTTAGTTTAAAATGTGTTTGAGAACCTTTGAGGACTATGAACAAAAAAAAAGCACAATATCATTAAATGAGAAAACCTGCAATGTACAACCAAACAATTGGAAGATAACTCAATGAAAGGAGAAAAAAACATTTCAATACAGTGTATAAGAAGAACACTAGACAAGCATCGCCTTCAAACAAATCCAAAAGCTTGTAAGTAGACTTAGAGGTGGACCAGTTCTGTTATGGGGTTGTTTTACTTGAGCAGGAAGTGGAAATCATGACCGTATGAAGGACATTGTGAATTCTTTGAAGTATCAGGACATTTTGGCAAGAATTGAAATGCCTTTGGTGCAAAGACTGAAGCCGATGATCAATGGACTTTCCTGCAGGACAGTCATCTCAAAGTATACATCCAACTATATGCTTGGTCATGCAATGTATTTAAGTGAACTGTTCAGTCTCCAGATTTGATTCTTATTTAAAATATTCAGTTGAATTTAAAGAAAGCAGTGGCAATGTGGAAACCAAAGATTATCAATGATCCAAAAGCTTTTCAAGTAAAGAATGGGTCAAGATTTCAGTAGAGAGCTTACAGAAGCTTCTAAGCAGCGTTCATTGGTGGTTTTAAAGAACAAAAGATTTTGCACTAAATTTGACTTTTGATGGTTGAAAAAATTCGAACATTACCGTTTAGATCCTATTTGATTGTTTTCACTTTTCACCAACTTTACATTCTCAGAATCATTTAAATGTGAATTAATAATAAACTTTCTCCAATAGTTTACTGATGCCTTTGTTGAACTGTTTTCATAAAATATTGCTCTCTGCAGCAAGTATTTCAGCTCAAAGGGGTTGAATAATTTTGACTGCAGCTGTATATCACTCTCATCTTCTGACTGATATTTTAACGGATATTTTTTTTTTTCACTAGAAAAAGGACAAACATAAATGATAGTAAGCACAAGCCTACACGATCAGACCGTTGTTTAACTGTGGATCCCAGTTACACAGAGCTGTTTGGTCGACTGACGGATCTGTAGTGATTTCAAGCAGCCAGAGATGGGAAGTAATATAGTACAAATGCTTGTTACTGAACATAAGTAGATTTTTCTGCTATCATTTACTTCACTATTTATTTTTCTGACTACATTTTTACACAAATACTGTGTCTGTATTTTCTACATTTTACATTTTCAAACCTGGCTTGTTACTTTATTGCATTTGGTGAATCACCATTCGATAACAAATCTCTAATAAATCATGGATCAGTTAGTATTTACTGGCTGTTCGGCTCGTGCACGCGCTCCGTGTATATGCCAAAGGGTATCTATCAGAGTAATCAATGCGAGAGAATCGAGGATGAAATGGAAGCGTCGGGTGGATCAGAGGCAAAACTACTGACCTGTTCAGGACTTCAAGTGCAGGTCAGTTTCATCTGTAACAAAGTCCATTTAAGGCAAGTCATTTCAGTCAGCGGCCATCTTGGAAACGCCTCTCAGGCATGCAAGTGCAGCTCCTATCTCTATGAATGGGGAAACGTAAAAATCTCCAAAACTGTTTACCAAGCTAACAATTGAATTTCATATTTGAAATCACCGATTAAATCTTACAAGAACTGCCTCGCAGATATCCCCAGCTAACAAAATTACTCAACTGTTACGTATCTGCAACACAATCTGGTGACTAAAGTTCCATCGTGACATTTCTTTATTTGATAAATGATAGAAAATATCTCAACTTGCTGACGATGCTACCTTATTTCTCAAAGATTCATTGAAGTATTAATATTATTTAATCTTTCTCTGAAGCCTCGGGCTTATATTTAAATTAAATTAAAATTAAATTATTACCTATTTTGTCTCTATAGCCAACAATCACCAATATATCATAAACCTGTTAAAGACTGTGTCAAGTACCTGTCACAGTCTGGCGGGTTGTGGAGTGGAGATGGAGGAGGAGAACCAGAGTAAATGCAGTTAATAAAGTTTATTAAATAAAACACTGAATAAACAAACAACCAAACAAAAAACCAGGAGCATGAAACAAGCACATGTAACGTTATTGACGGACAAACGGGAGTGAGGAGACACAGACTTAAATACACTGAACATAGGGCGTGGTAACAAACAAGATAACAAGATGACGAGGGGGAAATACAAATATGGGCAAGATTAAACCAAAATAGACAAAACCAGGAGGGGGAGACAAAGACTAAACCATTACACTAGAAACATAGGGGGAAAACACTAGGAAAACAGAACAGGACAGGACAAAATACTGACAGTACCTGGGGAATAATTCATGTATTTTTAATCTCTATTTATTGATGAGTGGATAGACAGAGGTATTGTTTTTGTTTTGGACTTATTTAAAGAGGCAAATTTTGTACAATCTTCCTCTGCCAGCAACATTTTTCAGTTCTGTCATCAAAAGTTTGTCTCCAAGTTACGTGCATCTATTTAAAACATACTGTCACGGGGTGAAGAATCACACGACAAGGAGAGCTCAAATTAAAGCCCAGGTGACTTCCTTCCTAGGGATGACAGGCTAGTATTTAAAGTTCCTTCCACAGTATTCAACCACCACAGCTCCTCTGTGCCAGCTACTCTGGAAAGATGAGCCCAGGGTGTGGACACAGGAATGTACAGAGGCAGTGCACACCCTCCATTCCCTCCAGCAGATCCAGCTGCGAACCCCACGAGTGCAGCTGCAGCTCCGCCTCAGCGGAAGCGGGGCCAGACCCGCGGGGAATGCTGGTAAAGGCTCCATCCTCAAAGAAAGCCTTCCAGGAATGGCACTGTGGACAGCCGCTCCCAAGCAAACCACACATAGACTGTGTGTATCCTCATCAACAATGTAGCGTTGACAAGGAGGAACACACAATAAATAATGTGGCTGCTCTGCACTAGCTCTTTCTTTTCTATTTCTCCCCTTTCTAGTTGACCTAGTCACTCAAAAGAAAGTTGTGCAAACTGGCACAGAAAGCAGTGACTACAGACAGAACAAACATAGAGCGTTTCGCTGAATGACAGAAAGCTGGCGCCGGCTTCACCGCACGTGCTTTTATACTTCCCGGACGCTTACGTCACACGCTAGGGTGACCACCCTTCCCGTGTAGCTCGTGCACGCACAGCGTTTGAAGCCCAATTCATGCGCCCCGCAAATTGAGACCGTGTCACGCATAATCAATGCTTGCTCAAAAAAAAAAAAAGGTGATCACTCTATATCCTTGAGCCCCAGGCAGCCAAACGAACATTACTTGACAGTTCAGTACGCTACTGTTGCCAGACCCAACCCTCACTTGAACTGCTGACTAGGTTGCTGTCAACTTTTTCGTTGTTGTCATGACAGCCCTCATGTGCATACCAGACACACTGGGAAGGAACTTTTAGATGCGCGCTTTCCAATTCGAAAAATGGAGAAAGAGACTGAGTCTGAGGCACCGCCATCTCCAATTAAAAAGAGAAGGCGTGGGTACAAGAAAGACTGGGAAAATGAATATTTGTGGCTGAAAGCTGTTGAGGAGGTGTTACGGTTTGGTGCTGGAACGACGAGACGAGACACGAATTACAAATAAACAGAGTCTTTAATATAATCCAAGGAGCAAACTGATCAGGAACATGAAGTACATCCACACACGTAAGCGTAAACATAAAGCAAAGACCAACAGTAAACTCAACTCAAAGACAGACTTATGAAGGGTGACTAATTACAAAGACAGGTGATACAGATAACAAGGACTAAACCAAAGCAGACAGATTAACGGGGGGGAGACAATGGGAGAAACCAAATACATGACATGACTATGACAGGAGGATACCGAGAGGGCTTTTTGTGACCATTGCAAAACGTCCGTCTCAATCAGACATGGAGGAGAATATGGTGTCAAACGACACAGACTCATGGAGACTCACAAGAAATGTGTCCAACAGAAAGAGATATCCAAATCTATGGATGCTTTTCTCCGACCTAAAAACGACTTTCTAGCTGACAAAGTCACTGCTGCAGAGGTGACGAGTGTGTATCACACTGTCCAACATGCCACATCATATCGAGCAGGAGATTGCGGCACAAAGCTAGCCCCGACAATTTATCCGGACTCGGACATTGCCAAGAGGATGACCTGTGGTCAGACAAAGGCAGAAGCCATTGTCACGGATGTGCTTGCTCTCGCCTCAGAAGACCACTGAATGAACAACAAGAGGCAACAATCAAAGGTAAAGTTAAAGTTATGTTCATGGATGTAACGTTGTGTGTTAGCTATTTGTGTAATGTTAGCTAATCATCTTATTCTACAGTTAAATGTCAACTTTTCCTTCAGTTCACTGAAATTGCATCAGAAGCTAACGTTAGCTAACATAATGCTGCTCATCCGTGCCTTCGTGAAACCAGGCTCTGTGTATCCTCACATGATTGTGAGCAACATTGCACCATTCGTTATCTACCAAACTAAACAAGCAAAAGCAACTATAATTTTTGAAAAGGTATAAATATTTCTATAGATAATATTTATATAAAATCAATAATGATCAAAACAGTAAAGCAGTATCTTGTATTTTTATAATAATCTGTTTTTAGAGAATCTCTTTAAAGTTCATCCCATTTGTGTGTTTGTTTCCACAGCCCACACGCCATTCTTCTCAGTGGCTTCAGATGCCTCCAATCATGGAACCACCAAGCTCTTCCCACTGTCAGTGCGTTACTGGACGCCAGACTTGGGAGTACAGACAAAGGTCCTTGATTTCTATGATGACAGTGATGAAACATCCAGATAGTCACCAAGCTGGAGGAAAATGGACTGGGACTAGACATGATATCTGCGTATTCTGCTGACAATGCTAGTCTGAATTATGCGAGATACAACTCTGTCTTCCAGAATCTGAAAGAGAACTTGTCGTCAACAAGACCTTTAACCACTTCGCCTCATCTGCCAAACGCATTGAGGAACTTAAGTCAAGAAAATTTCCCTATCTTCAATGTCAAGTATTTCTGCAGACTCTGTTGATCTTCTCCTGGCGTCCTTTGACTCAAAAGTTAAGAATGTCATTGATGACATTGCACCTGTGAAAATCAGAATTTCTGGCGAACAGAAATCGCCGTGGAGAAAATCAACAGCAGTATGAAAAGACAATGCAGAAAAGCTGAGCGGATGTGGCGGAAGACGAAACTCGAAATTCACTATAGCATTTATGTTAGAACCTCTGTTCTGGGTCACTGCAGTTTTTCAGGTCTGTCTAGTGGATCAGCAACAAGCGCTTGGAATAGACAACAACACACCAAATTCTAATACAAGTTGGTTTATTGTTATCTACTAAAGAAGATGGGGCAGTCCCATCTTTTATACAGCACCCTTACAAACCTTCAAGTAGGCGGGGGTTCACATATCATTTAAGAAAAATACTTCTACATATGGGAAGGAAAAAAACAGAGCAGGTATAAGGAAGTGAACAATCTCTAGGAACAGAGTGCAGCCGCACCGAACTGGTTTCCTGCCCGACAGATGACCCTGAGAAGGCAGACACCACAAAAACAACTATTCGACACACAGAACCATATCATCACACTCTTAGGTGAAATATCCTGTAAAACATAAGGCAACTACCAAATAGGAAAATAAATTGCATTACAAAAACACATTTATTCTTATAATCCCCTCTTCCAGACTCTTCTCTAGAGTCTGGATTCTCCTGTATCCTTCTGTGGCAGTGGGCGATATCCTGCAGAGATAGCAGACACCATAGTATACATACGTTTTGTGAAACATTTCACAATGCATGGACCAAAAATACACAATGAAAACAAAATAAGTAATACCGGTATTATCATTGAGACATAAGGTGCAAACGTGCCAAATAGGCTAGAGAGAATACCCCAATTCCAATTGTTAGTTCTAGACTTTAGCTCATCCTCATATATCTGTGATGAGATCTGCTTCATAGTAGCTACAGCAGTGCCAATTGATCCCTCTGGCTCATCATTTGCAGGTATGTATGTGCAGCATTTGTCACCTACAACAGAACAAACCCCTCCCTGCTGGGCAAGAAGCATGTCCAGGGCCAACCTGTTCTGCATGACCACCTGTCTCAGTGCTCTCAGTTCGCTTTGTACCCCTGCCAGTGCAGCTGTGGTGCTGTTAACAAATGATGCCAGTCGATAATGCATGATGTTCTGTTGTCTCAGTAGGTCAGAGACGCCAAACTGAGGTATCATAGACCTCCAGAACCGAGTCCAGTGTGACCTCATCTGATGTTCATCAGGGACATCCTCGTTGTCCACTGATCGTTTGCTCCTGAAAGACAAATCACGTTGTATATGCATAACAGTCACACGATGTTGCAGCTGCACTGGTGCACAGAGGCCTGTCCAGCTCATCCTGTACGTGTTGTTGATTGTGTCGCCACCACAGTACCAGTACCAGTCATCAGCCAGCACTGCACCTTTGGCTGGCCAGGGATCTTCACAGAGTGTGAGCAATTCAATGCAGGCGGTGTTCCTAGAGGTGTAACAAACAGTTCTATTATTTCCCTTAGCACGTGCTGCGGTCTTCTTCTCACATGAGCCCCTCTCGAACCTTGGACAGTAGCTTTGCAGCCACCTTTCTATACCCTGCCCTTGGTTTATTATTTGTTTACAATTTGTAGCACTTATACCTGTCACGCTTTCACCTGATGTCCCATTAAAACAATAAGGAAACATAAAACTTTCTGGTAACACCAGGCTAACTTTTACATCAACAGTTTCAGTTTCATTTTTACTTGATACACTTTTACTTAATGCACTACCTTCTTTCTTGCACGTTCATTCATACAACAGTAATTATGGTACGGTTTAGTTTCATCAGTATAGGGTGTTGTTACCCTCTTTACACACCTAGGAGACCATACATACATTTTCCCTGCATAATCTGTACAGAACACAGTGAAATTGGGGGGGTTCACAGTTATAGACAAATGGTTTCAAGGATACAGTTATTATGGTGCGGAATAATTCTTGACACACCACACAGGATTCATTGGTCAGTTGATGCGCTGTCCAGTTGGCATACTGCCAGAAGAGGTTTCTTTTGGCCTCCTCCTTTGAAGCGTTGGGTACCATGAGTCCAGCTAGGACAATACACATTATTGCTCTGGAAAACAAAAACAGTTAGTACATGTACTACATTGTTCTTCATTTCAAGGGTTTCACTCTGGTTGCATGAATCCACTGTGGAAAAAGATAAGTTAAAACAGCAGTTCTGGTCACAGCTAGTATCTCTGTAGGCCCATCATACAGAGAGTCATTAAGGCCCTCGGTTTTTAGTTTCTTTATGAATACTTGATTGCCCACTTCGAAAGGGTGTGAGTTAGCTTTAGGGATCTCAGGGTGTTTCATGTTAACCCTTTCCCAGAACTCAGTTAATTTTTCTATTAGGCCTACAGAGTACTCAGACATATGATCAGTTAACACCACACCTATCCCTACCATTCCGTGGCGCCAAGGGATGGGGAAAGGTCGGCCCATCACCACCTCATATGGTGATAGATTGTCTAAATTTGGCTGAGGCATCATTCTTAGGTCTGCTAAGACAATTGGAAGAACCCTTGTCCAATCGGATGTATTCATACTGATCATTGCTTTTCTTATCTTTTGTTAAGATACTTTTGATGTGAAAGGTGTGCCCTTATCGGAGTCTATTGATACCGGGATACCATATCTGGGTATGATTTCTTTGGTTAAAAACTGCACTACAACGTTTGCATTTTCCTTCGCACATGGAAAAGCTTCTACCCAGTTTGAAAATTTGTCCACAAGCACCAAGAGGTATTTAAAAGGTCCCCTCTTGGGCATGTGTGTGAAATCAACCTGCCATTCAGTAAACGGTTATAAATTGTGTATAAATTCGAGTGACCCTTTGTTTTTACTATAGCTAACGAGCGAGGTAGACAAGAGGCCTCAATAAGTGTTTCAACAAGATGCTGTTGTTTACTGAAGAAAATAGTTTGCAGTTTCATCAGCAGAAGTCAGCTTCAACACTCTCGATGGAGTGCAGACAGAGGCCGTTTCTCAATATGCGTTCTTGTCTGGACTTGTGTTCTTGTGGACTTGTGAAACGTCATCAGTCGTCGCCCAAGTACCGTTCCAATTCAGAGTTCACATCTAGCCAAGTACAGTTAAAATCCCCGGATGTGTTCTTGCTCCGCCCCTTTTATCGAGGATGCATCAGGAGGTGACTTGTGTTGACTTGATAAAGCTCATAACCCAGAATTCAGTTCGCGCCAACGGACGTTGCGTAATGGCGGAGGAGAGAACTCATAACTGTAAGTGATACATTTTGAAAAAATATTGTTATTGTGTCACGAAATGTAGTTTTAAGATCTTTTGAGGTGAGAATATAGTTATTTAAACTTAAAACTGCTGTTAAATTATAAGGTTAGCCGCTATTTAAAAACTTTCCTCAGAGGATTTCAGAGTTAAAGGTCCCATATCGTACACATTTCTGGAGGTTTATTTTATTTGTTGATGTCCTTAAGAATATATATTTGCGGTATAAATGCCAAAATCCATCTCAATATATTTTTACAGCTCCTTTTTTAGGAGCTCTGTCAAAAACAGGTCGATTTTGGCCCATCTAATTAATATTCATGAGCCTCTCTTCTGATTGGCCTGTTGTTTTCTGAGTGACGCACAACCAGGCCAATCACAGGTAACTACGGTCATGTGCTGTAAGCGTAAGCGAGCTCAGAGCAATAGAGAGAGCTACTCAACAGGATATTTTAGAATTATCATTAATGTTTTTTCTTTTACAAACACCGAATGCAGTAGGCTACATAACTGTTGCTTTAGTACACTCAAAAAAATAAATTGTTCAATGAACATGATTTAATTGTAGCACCCAAAACGCATCTAAACCAATCTAATAAACTTGGAAAGGTTTGAATATGTTATATGAATGTGATTTAAACTTGTAGATTTAACATTGCTTTAACATGTCAGTGTAGCTTCTTTCCAACTAATTGAATCAAAATGTTTGAATCGTGTTAGTCAAATATGTCAGTAAAAGCACTTCAATTCAACAAAATTCTGCCTTGTTACATCTACTAGTTAATGTCTTGTTCATGTATAGTTTTGGTACTTTAATTAATACACATCTTGTTGTTTCAATTAGATTTGTTTTAGGTAAAAGAACTAAGAACCAAAACATTACATCTACAGAATAACCACAAAAACATGCAAACAATTAAACATTTTATTTTTTTATTCAGTTTAAACATACACATACAAATAAGTTTAAACTGCTTTCTGCACTTTACAGTAAGTCTCCAATCCATTTGAGTGTTTGTAAAACAGGATTCAAACAGCATATCAGTCCAAATAACAGCACAAGCCTGACTTCCACACCTTCAGTAAGGACACCAATGTCCTGTGGGTCATTGTTAGGAAGCGTTCCCTCCTTCAGTATAACATACACTCCCGCCACAGTTTGCTCCATGGTACATCTTGACTCGATGTCTGAATCCTGTGGGGCGAAACGCATAAAAGATCACAAACAAAAATAATTATTACAAGAATTGCTTATACACTTATTAGCCACTTTATTATGTACACCTGTAAAGTAAACTTAAATCCAATACAGGAGCTCTGATGTGAATCAGAGGTTATAATTTCTCAGTTTTAAGTTAAAAATTGTCAGAAAAGTGATAATTCTTCTGTTTATTATTGAGGTCACAGTGGGTGCTGGTGTGTTATTGCAGTGCATTTTATATATATATATATATATATATATATATATATATATATATATATACACATAAAGTTATAATTTATCTGGCAACCATATTTAAAATTAATGAGGCTGCTAAAACATTATAACCACCATAGAATATAAAGCACTCCAATAAAAAAAAAGCACGCAAGTATAGTTTTCTGATGCTGTTTAATTTATTTCTTATTATTATTTCAGATCAATTCATATATTTAGTAGGGCTTTACACAAAGTTTTGTAAATTAGGCCCCAAGAGAGATCAATCATTATGAATAAAAAAATTATTAGTTTAGTACATCAACCAATTCACATAAGAACTTTGTCTAAGTGTACCAGTAGTTTCCTATTAATGAACAATTTGTCCAGGTCAATTTTAAGTTAAAGGGATAGTTCACCCAAAAATGAAAATTTGATGTTTATCTGCTTACCCCCAATGCATCCAAAATGTAGGTGACTTTGTTTCCTCAGAAAAACACAAACGAAGATTTTTAATGAAAACCGGTGCAGTTTGCCAGCCTTATCATGGACGTGGATGGGCACCAAACCTTTAAAAGTAAACAAAAACATGCACAGACAAATCCAAATTACACCCTGCCGCTCGTGATGATACATTGATGTCTTAAGACACGAAATGGGGAAATCAGTGAAAAGTCCCGGATGAGTTTGCGCAAGCAAACGTAATCTTTTAGCTTTAAATCGGTTTGAACAATTGGGAGAAGCGCAAGTAATTACCATTTTGAATAGCTGCTATACCCACAATCTCTGTGCACTGTGTAAAC
>NC_133361.1:13821318-13954467 GCF_049309525.1 Garra rufa
CACGTCATCCTCGCTGCCGTCTTGTCCATGGCTTTCCTCCTCCAGGAGATCACCTCCTATCATGCAAATGTTGTGGAGGATGCAGCAGGCAGCAATCACCTTTGGGGCAAACAGTGGCCTGATCTCCAAGGCTCTCAAGAAAATGGCACGCCAGCGTGTCTTTAACATCCCGAAGGTGCGCTCAATGATGTTTCTAGCCAGAGCGTGATGCCTGTTGTATCGGGCTTCAACCTGGCCTGTTAATCAGAAATTGTGTAGAAAATGTGTGGTGTATTACAAAGTTAAAATAGTAACAATCTCTGGTATATTATGTTTGTGTGTGTGTGTGTGTGTGTGTGTGTGTGTGTGTGTGTGTGTGTGTGTGTGTGTGTGTGTGTGTGTGTGTGTGTGTGTGTGTGTGTGTGTGTGTGTCTGAGACAAAATGAGTCATCATACCTGCGACAGGCTGGCGGTACGGGGTCATAATTGCAATGGGACGCTGCAGGCATGGGTATCCACCGTCTCCTAAGAGACAGTGTCCAGCTGGTGGATACAGAGCCTGCTGATACATGGGTGATCTGCGCAGAACAAGGGCATCATGGACAGATCCTGGATTGCCAATGTACACATCTATAAATGCACCCTTGGCATCACAGGTGCCCTGAAGTATGATGGAAGGAAAAAGCTTTCTATTTATATAACACTTTTTTTGTGGCTCTGCAGGAGGAAGAATCCTGACGTGGCACCCATCGATGGCACCAGCGACACAGCGAAATGCCTCATGGCCAGCAAGGCGAGCAAAGCTGGCCCCCACCTCCTCCATCTTTTCTGCCTTTGGGAAGTGAATAACTTTGTGGAGGATGGTCATCATCTCCTCCACAACATTGTGAACAGTCCTACAGACTGTTGCAGGTGGCATGCTGAAGGTGTCTGAAGTGACCCTGTAGGACGCTCCACAGGCCACCCAATAAACTGTTACCAGGACTTCCATTTCATGGCTCCATCCATGGGCTTTTTGACGGGGCAGCATCCGGATTAGCGTGTTGATGCTGTTCCTGGAGAGCCTGAAGGCTGGTTTTAAATCCTCTCCAGAAAAAAACTTAACCAGGATAGGTACTTGGTCATTGACTTGTGAATACCTTTGTGTGGGACTTTGTTCCTGTGAAAATATACAGATAATATATAAATTAAGAATGTTTTTACTGTTTCTTTTTTGTGTATTTATTATATTTTTATATATTATATTATTATATTTAATGAATTTTTTTATATATTTTTTCAATATTTAATCAATTGTATTTTAAACATTGTCTGAAATTAATTTAAGTCTGACAGAATTAAATTTTCCTCTAACATTTGATCTGTTGATGTATTTGCTTACATTTTATTTCAGTTTCATTCATGTATTGATAAGACCTTGCACAATGGTGTCCCAGAGTCTAAAAGTTGTAGCCTATATCAGTGTGGATAAGTACCACTAGTGGTACTCCGGCTATTGGTATGCAGAGGAATCACTAAATTGAAAATAAATTAATTTTGAAGCACTATGGCCTGGTTTCACAGATAGGGCTTAGACTAAGCCTGGATTAGTTCATAGTTCAGTTAGAACATTTATGTATTTTTTTTTTTTTTTTTTTTTTATAAACATGATTAGAAAAAAAATGTTTTACTGTTTGCATCTTGGGAAAAAAAGGCACTGATATATTTTTTCTTTCAGCTGAAACAGCTCATATTTATATAGGCTTGAGCCTTGATCTTTACTTGAGTAAAACTTGTTTACAGTACAGTATTTAACTTTTAAGCACAACACATTTTATTTTAATTATTATTTCAGTTACTTACCTTTATATGCAGTGTTAAAGTTCAAACTGTGAATTTACACTGTAAAAGTGGCTGACAATAAATATTCTTGCTAGGAATAAAACTTAAATTTTGAAAACTGCAGAGCTATAACTGAATAGTTAGGCATACTACCTACTGTATTGATGTTGATCATTATTGGGTACTTGGTATAAAAAGTTGAATAACCACTGGCCAATAGCATTATTTTACACAGAACTTGTTCTGTCTGTGTTAATGCAGGCATAGGAATGTGGGCTAATTAACTAATTTCAATATTATTAACTTATATATATATCTATGGCACCTCTTAGAGATGTTATTTAATAAGAATATAATATATCCAAACATTATTTTTTATTTAGATATATGAAATAATAATTAGACAAAACAAACGTACAAAGCAAGAGAGACATGCTAATAAAGCACGTCTTTTCTGCATCCTCCGCTGCATTCTGGCTCTTCTTTGAAGTATTCTTCTCCTCAGTTCGGCAGCCTCCTCTTCAGCATCTTGGTAAAGTATACCAACTGCAATGGCAATCCCAAGCTGTTCCATTTGATTGATTAATTCATTAAATAATTTACTTATTTCACTTTTCTTTATTTTTCCTTACAACATCCATCAACTTCCCAACGTTTTTTTTTCCCGCTTTTTAAAATTAAAAAAAAAAAAAAACAGACAGTTGTTTCATATTTTATTTTATTTTAAAACGATGTAAATATATTAGGTAAGGTAACATGTTTAATTCACTAAAATAAAAAAAACATACAATTAAGTTAATTTAAGTAAGCATGGCATGTTGCTATGACGCTATCAAGTATGCTGCTGTTCCAATTGCAGGATTACCGGACTTGTGTCCTCCTGTTCTCGGGAGTTCAGACTCCCGAGTCGAACTTGCCAAGTTCGAACTTGCAAGAACGCAAGTCCAGACTTTGCGAACTTGGTATTGAGAAACGGCCAGAGACTAGGCAGACAGAGTAGGCGAGAATGTGGAAATAGACGACAAGTCTGGATATAGTTTGTTTGTAATTTGAGTCGCTTTGGTCATTTGGGTTTTTTGCAAATTGGACTCGGCTTCGGCTAACAATTGTTTCTCATTCTTACCCGTCGGCTTTTTTTGGCACGATACCCTTAACTGATCTGGGCAATGAAATGCCTTGTTTATCATTCCACACGGTTTGCATTTTTAACCAAACATCATACCCGTCTTTCATATATTTTTGGTCCCATTCAGGGTCACCTTCGCCTTTATATGTCAATCGAAAAGCTTGTGCCATATGATTTGGGTCAAAAGAACCCATTCGCGGATATGTAGGATACATCCCATTGGCTTCGGTCCAACCCGCTAAATTATTCACCAAGAGATTTGTATAAAAACCCCAACTACATCTATTCATCCGATCACTTGGTGTTTCGCCAGGATTCGGTTTAGGATAGGTGGCTCCCATGACAGATATTACAGATAATATATACAGATATTCACCTCACCACGGGACAGACCGAAACTCGTGACTCACACTTTTGCTTTTAATTTCGTTTTCGATTTCGATTTCTATAGCGCTCTTCCCAGCCTCGCTGAGGGTAAACCTTACGTCAGTACAGATAGTCAGACTATACTCTGTCTTACCTTACTACGCAGTTAAACAGTAATTGCTAATCAGACAATCAGACTATACTCTGTCTTGCCTGAGTTACGCGATTAAACAGTAATTACTAGTTAGACAGTCAGACTATACTCTGTCTTGCCCAAGTACGTAATCACTGACACACAGTAATAGTAATGTCACTAATCAGGTAGTCAAACTATACTTTGTCTTACCTGATCAGAGACATCACGTCGGGGGTCACCAAATTGTTAGAACCTCTGTTCTGGGTCACTGCAGTTTTTCAGGTCTGTCTAGTGGATCAGCAACAAGCGCTTGGAATAGACAACAACACACCAAATTCTAATACAAGTTGGTTTATTGTTATCTACTAAAGAAGATGGGGCAGTCCCATCTTTTATACAGCACCCTTACAAACCTTCAAGTAGGCGGGGGTTCACATATCATTTAAGAAAAATACTTCTACATATGGGAAGGAAAAATACAGAGCAGGTATAAGGAAGTGAACAATCTCTAGGAACAGAGTGCAGCCGCACCGAACTGGTTTCCTGCCCGACAGATGACCCTGAGAAGGCAGACACCACAAAAACAACTATTCGACACACAGAACCATATCATCACACTCTTAGGTGAAATATCCTGTAAAACATAAGGCAACTACCAAATAGGAAAATAAATTGCATTACAAAAACACATTAATTCTTATACATATATATAAAGACAGCCTTCATGCTTTCAATGCTGAACTAGGTAAAGCTAGACAAATGTTCTTCTCAAACCTTATAAACAGGAAAATAAACAACACTCGCACTCTTTTTCCTACCGTGGAGAGACTAACGAACCCCCCTAGTCAGATCCCTAGTGAACTGCTCTCCGACAGCAAGTGCGATGAATTTGCTTCCTTCTTTTCTGAGAAGATCAATAATATCAGAAAGACAATTAGCACACCCTCAAGTTATGCAGAGATCAGACAGATTCGACCGCAATTTCAAAAAGAAGTCATTATGTCTACTTTTGAAGCAATCGATAGCAACATTTTGGAAGAAACAGTACAGCACCTCAAATCGTCAACCTGCCCCCTTGACACACTTCCCACATCTTTTTTCAAAAGTGTGCTTAACTGTTTAGAAGCAGATCTCTTTTCCAAACTCCCTGAAAACTGCAGCTGTAAGGCCCCTTCTGAAAAAGAGAAATCTTGATAAAACCATATTGAGCAACTATAGACCAATATCAAATCTTCCTTTCATAGGCAAGATTATTGAAAAGGTTGTTTTTAATCAGCTGAACCACTACATAAACTCAAATGGATACCTGGACCATTTCCAATCTGGTTTCAGACCACATCATAGCACAGAGACAGCGCTCATAAAGATAATAAATGATATTCGCCTAAATTCAGATTCTGGCAAAATATCAGTGCTGGTATTACTAGATCTCAGTGCTGCGTTTGACACTATCGATCATAACATCCTTCTAGATAGACTGGAAAACTGGGTCAGGCTTTCTGGGATGGTTCTCAAATGGTTCAGGTCATACTTTGAAGGGAGAGGCTATTATGTGAGTCTAGGAGAACATAAGTCTAAGTCGACGTCCATGACATGCGGAGTCCCACAAGGCTCAATTCTAGCGCCGCTGCTGTTCAGTCTGTATATGCTCCCACTAAGTCAAATAATGAGAAAGAACCAAATAGCATATCACAGCTATGCAGATGATACCCAGATTTATCTAGCCTTATCGCCAAATGACTACAGCCCCATTGACTCTCTCTGCCAATGCATTGATGAAATTAACAGTTGGATGTGCCAAAACTTTTTACAGTTAAACAAGGAGAAACCGGAAGTCATTGCATTTGGAAACAAAGATGAAGTTCATAATGTAAATATGTACCTTGACGCAAGGGGTCAAAAAACTAAAAATCAAGTCAAGAATCTGGGTGTGATTCTGGAGTCAGACCTCAGTTTCAGTAGCCATGTCAAAGCAGTAACTAAATCAGCATATCATCTCAAAAACATTGCAAGAATTAGATGTTTTATTTCCCGTCAAGACTAGAGAAACTTGTTCATGCCTTTATCACCAGCAGGGTGGACTATTGTAATGGTCTCCTCACCGGCCTTCCCAAGAAGACCATTAGACAGCTGCAGCTCATACAGAACGCTGCTGCCAGGATTCTGACTAGAACCAGAAAATCAGAGCATATCACACCAGTCCTCAGGTCCTTACACTGGCTTCCAGTTATGTTTAGGATAGATTTTAAAGTACTTTTACTTGTTTATAAAGCACTCAATGGCCTAGGACCTACATACATTGCAGATACGCTCACTGAATATAAACCTAACAGACAACTCAGATCATTAGGATCGAGTCAGTTAGTAATATCAAGGGTTCACACAAAACAAGGGGAATCCGCTTTTAGCTATTATGCCGCCCGCAGTTGGAATCAGCTTCCAGAAGAGATCAGATGTGCTAATACATTAGCCACATTTAAATGCAGACTCAAAACTCATCTGTTCAGTTGTGCATTTATTGAATGAGCACTGTGCTACGTCCGAACAGTTTGCATTATTTTATGTATAATCATTTTACTGTATTAATTAATTTTAAACCATTTTTTTTAAATCATCTTAAATGTTCTTAAATTTTGTTTTTATTGTTGTGATTATTATAAATTTGTATGATTTTTATGCTATTATGATTTTAATGCCTTTTATGTAAAGCACTTTGAATTACCATTGTGTATGAAATGTGCTATATAAATATACTTGCCTTGCCTGCCTTACTATCAGTCAACTTCAGCTGTGGACAATGTTTGGAAATCGATGAACTACGGGTAAGACTTTCACACATCAGCTGTGAAACAGTAGCCTGTATATGTATAGAATAGATCAGGGGGCATATTACAGAAAGATCCTAACAATAACATCTTATCCTACCTGTTTGGTAATTTCAGTAAAAGGATTTAGGATTAAGAATTTAAAGGATTCAATTTAGGATTGAAGCTATTACAGAACAGCATTTCAGTGTGTTATCTTATCTTAACTACTGATTGGAAAGGGGTATTACAGAAACCATCTAACTTGACAAAAAAACCTAAAAACGGTCTTAACTTAAGGGCAACCCAAAAGTTTTCCTAACTTTTATTTGAAAGCTAAAAGAAAAACTGCTTACAATTGAACTGTTCAACAATGGCATTACATGTATTAATAACTGAATATGAAGAACGCAGATGTTTAGTGGTAGAAAGACTCTTGAGGACCCAAAACAGATTTAAGTAATTACAGACTTACACACAATTACGGTATATTGAATATTACGGATATTTCAGCAATTCTTGTCCATTTCCTGTTTTTGTCTTCGTGAGTGAGTGAAGGTGAAAACTATCTGAAAGTATCGCTTTGAAACTTTGATAAGATCTGTAGAAAGGGCTTTTTCACAAACTTGGTTCTGTTTATTTTGTTTACCTCATCAGCAGCTCGTGCTGTTGGTTGCTTGGTAACAGACCTGAGAGTGGATTGTCGAAGTTGACCATGCAATTTAAGATTTCCTAACTAGAGTTAAGATAGACCTGGTGAAAAGAGAAGTTAAAACTAGCCTAAGCTGGTTGGCTGATTTTAGCTGGTCAGCAGGCTAGTTTTAGAGGAGTACTGGCCACTTTCCCAGCTCCAGCTACTCCCAGCTTAAACCAGCTAAGACCAGCCAACCATTCTAGGCTGGTTTTAGCTGTTTTTTTTTTTCAGCAGGGGGATTCTGTAAAATAGGATAAATCCCAAATCAAGTGAAGATTTGCTTCTTCAATACGAATTTTCGGAAAATCCTAATTTAACGCATCATATCTTAAGTAAAGACTAAGATAAGAAACGTTCTGTAATTCGTCGCCAGGGGTGCATCCTGTTCCTGGAGATCTACCTTCCTACAGAGTTTAGTTACAACCTGATTAAACAAACCTGTCTTTAATTAAAAGGTGATCCTAATTAGTTTGATCAGGTGTGTTTGATCAGGACCAGGTTTAGCCATCCCTGTTGTAGATTAATAGTGTGGGCTAAGTGAGGTACTAAGGGACCAGCGTTTTGCCAATGAGCAAAATCTCAGAGGCCTCGTGCTGGCAACCTGATGGGGGCCCTTAGACTGGCCTTATGTGGGCCCTTAAAGGGCCAGTGCAGGCTTGTTTGCAGGAAGTTGATTCAACACATGTTCAGTGTTTGTTTATTCCAGTGAGAGTTTCAGTTAAATGATTGTTTGTTCATTGAAGTAAATGGATGACCTTTAAGAAAATGAACCATGATTTTACTACAAACACAAAACCCATCTGTAGATCAGTTTGTCTGTTCAGAGCTACTGAAGAAACATGGGGGAGCAAATCGGCAACTTCCATGTAAGGGGACCTGCAATGTAGATAGAAATTGCTCTTTCTAAGGTCATAAAAATATAACAGTTAATTTTTTTAACCACTTTTTACACCACTGAAAACATAGCTATGGATATTTTACTGCTTTTCTGTCAACAGATCCTCCTAAATATTACTCACTGCACCTTTAAATCTAAGTGAATTTCAAGGAAACTGCTAAAGTATTTGTCATATGTGATGAGTTAAATTAAATATACATTTTAACTGTGGTGAGGTTCAAATGCAGTGGAGCTGATATTTCTCTCCCATTTAAGGATGAAAACACTAGAAAACGAGAGTAGGTTTGGTTTGAAAGCTGAAAACATTAATCAGGAGACAAACCTAAGATTGACATTTTTAAAACATACCAGTGATTAAAGCAATTAATTAAATCTGAGACGAGGAAATTAAAACTAATGAATCACGTAACAGACCAATTTTATTTTTTATTTTAGTGTTAATAAAAGAAAAGTGGTGGATCTACAGTGTGAATTTTATTCTCTCATTTCTTGTCTGAGCACACTTTATACAACTGCTTTACAATCCGGCTGTAAAATCACTCCAGTGTCCTGTCTGTATTTATTGCATTATAACAGTATCAGAGGTCAGAAATGTTTTATTACCAACTATGTTTAAACACAAGGAATTTGACTTGATGACTAGGAGCTTCCAGTGCAGAAGAAAGTACAGAAATGCAAACATGTGAAACAGTCATGAAAGTGTATTCTCTTTATACTTAAGTGGCCTTTAATTTTAATAATAGGCTTTATCCAGATGTTTGTACATATACTTCATTATATATGTCTCCAGCAGACAATGAAATTACAAATATGTGACCCTGCACCACAAAACCAGTTTTAGTTAGCACAGGTATATTAGCAATAGCCAAAAATTCATTGTATGGGTTTTCAATTTTCTTTTAAGCCAAAATCATTGTAAATATATAAAAACCTAATGCATTGCTAAGAACTTCATTTGGACAACTTTAAAGACGATTTTCTCAATATTTAATTTTTTTGCACCACCCTCAGATTCCAGAAATTTAAATAGTTGTGTCTCGGCCAAATATTGTCCTATCTTAACAAACCTATCAATGGAAAACTTATTTATTTCAGAAAAAAAAGACCCTTATGCCTGGTTTTGTGGTCCAGGATCACATAATGTGCTGTAAGTATTGTTTTATATACATGTCCATATATCAGATTTCCACATATCTGACCTGTTTGAACACACCCAAAGGTGATCAGAAACTCCTCCCTCTTGAAACACCTGACACTCGACTCAAAACCAGGAAGAGACTCATTATTTCTCCTGTCTGTCGTTCTCTCTTCTGTCTTTACTAAAGAAAACAGAGAATCAGTGAAGAACAAAGAGAAACACTTTAAGGATTTTGGGGACGTTTGTTTCTGAACAGACAGCAGATCTTTGTGATTCATTTTTGAAAGTGTCGTTCAGAAAGTGAAAGTAAAGTTTAGACTGCTGGAGCTCAAACTGTGAAAATGGATTCACTATCTGTAGAAGAGCTTTCTTGTCCCGTGTGCTGTGAAATCTTCAAGAATCCTGTTGTTTTATCATGTAGTCACAGTGTCTGTAAAGAGTGTCTTCAACAGTTCTGGAGAACCAAGAAAACTCAGGAGTGTCCTGTCTGCAGGAGAAGATCCTCAAGAGAACAACTTCCTACTAATCTTGCGTTAAAAAACTTGTGTGAGTCGTTCCTGAAGCAGAGAAATGAGAGGAGTTCATCAGGATCTGAGGAGATCTGCAGTTTACACAGTGAGAAACTCAAACTCTTCTGTCTGGAGGACAAACAGCCGGTGTGTTTAGTTTGTAGAGATGCAAAACAACACGACAATCACAAATTCAGACCCATCAGTGACGTGGTTTCATCATATAAGGTAAGACAAATAAGTTTAATGCTTCAAAGTGTTGATTTGATTGAACAGGACTTTTCCTTTCACAAACTGTAATTTCTTCTGAATTAATTTAGCATGAGATGTTCACAAAAACAGAAGAAATCAGGATGGGGGCAAATACTTTTGCACTGCATTATATGACCATATCATTGTATCATCTTTTCTTCTTTTTACTCTAATCTGGTGTTTTATGTATTTTTATTTTGTTTAATTCTAGGAGGAGCTCAATACAGCACTGAAATCATTACAGGAGAAACTAAAACACAATGAAACAATGAAAGGAAAGTTTGAGAAAACAGTTGAACACATCAAGGTGAGGAAACAGAATCGAGAGTCATTTTCATTCCAGCTGTAGGATCACTATATACAGTTATGATCTGATATATTTAATATAATGGACTCCAGCTGATTATTTTAGTAAATGAGGATCATCAATCTGCTTCTGGATCCGTTATACTGTATGTCTGTATCTGAGTTTCTCTCAGATCTGAATGATGTGATTGTGTTGATGTGTGTTGATGGAGATGATTGAAGTGAATGTGGTTTGATTTCAGTCTCAAGCTGAGCACACAGAGCGTCAGATTAAACAGCAGTTTGAGAAGCTTCATCAGTTTCTCAGAGATGAAGAAGAAGCTACAATCACTGCACTGAGGGAGGAAGAGGAGCAGAAGAAGCAGATGATGAAGGAGAAGCTGGAGGAGATCAACAGACACATCTCAGCTCTTTCACACACAATCAAAGACACGGAGGAGATGATGAAAGCCAGTGATGTCTGCTTTCTAAAGGTCTGATTTCAGATCATTGATTGATTGATTGATGATTGATTGAGTTGTTGATGATCAATGGTGTGTTTGTTCTGCAGGAGTTTCCAGTCTCAATGGAAAGGTGAGTGATCTGCTGGTGTCTCTGGTCTCTCTGCTTCTGATCCAAAGCCACTGCAGTTCTGACTCCTGAATGTTCTTCCAGAGTCCAGATCTCACAGCCGGATCCACAGACGCCTTCTGGAGCTTTGATTCATGTGCCACGTTACTTGGGCAACCTGCCGTTCAGAGTCTGGAAGAAGATGCAGGACATCGTCCAGAACAGTAAGTCTGACTGCAGAAGATCTGAGCTCACACACATACACTAGAAATGATGCATGAGGGGGAATATTGACAGATTTCAGCATTATGTGGGAATAAACAGATCATCTACTGCAGCAAAATCAGCAGATCACTTTTAGAAATAATCAGTCCGAGAATTCAATCTGCTTGACTTTCATTTTCAGTTTAATTAAAGACACAGAAGCTGTTTTTAAGACAGTTGAACATGAAAATCATCAGTTACCACCTTATACAAACCGAAATTTCATCAAAGACTATTTTAATTCAATTCCATTTAATTCTATTTTAATTAATTCTATTCTATTTTAACCTTTTTATGTAAAATTTTTAGTAATGAAATTGTTTTTGTTTGAATGCACTAATGACTATACAGTTCAAAACAATGTGCCCAAATAGATGAAGAAACACATTCGGAAAAACACAGAACAACCATACTGAGAAAAAGCAATAATATTTTTTATTTTTTTATTTCCCTATTTAAACTGTGTTTTATTTCCAGTTTCAATATCCAGTGTCATCTGCAAGTGTCAAATAAACAACTCTTGATTTGATTGTAGGGCTGCCACTAATGACTAATTTTTATATCGATTAATCTATCGACTCATTTATTGATTAATCGATTATTCTAAATGACTAATTTCACACAAAAAAGCAACAACTTTACTTAAGAACGTTTTATTTTTAATCAAATCAATTAATTGGAGATGCTTTCGGTTATTAAAATTGAATGAAACCACTAACATGCAATCCAAAAAAGTAATAGAAAAAAAATTGTTAAAATCAAAACTGTGAAACTCAATTAATTAGACATACTTTTTTATAAAAAAAAAAAAAGTAAATAATTTAACCATTAAAAACAGAGTATAGAAAAATGTAATGATCAAATTGATCAAACTGACAATGATGATTACTGTTTATATACTTTTTTTTTTAGTTTATATTTTGCATTAGGGTTTATTTTGTACATTTTAACTTCAGATTTAATATGCACACTTATAAATAATTGTTTTAGGATTTAGTCATTTTACTTCAAGTACCCCTGTATTGAAGACTGTATGATGCACGGATTACTCTTGCGATACCAATCACTTTAGAAGGCCGAATACCTAATTAATGTCCAGTGACCAAGAGAGGAGTAAAGACCCAGAGTCATAAATTGAGATTCACTAAATGTATTGTTCACACAATAGGAAATGTACCAATTATTCACAATTGTAATTCCCACATAGAATGCACATTGGTATAAATTAAACCAAAACTGCAGGCCTGCACAACAATAAACAATCAAATAAAAACAATTTGCACAAACAGGTTTAAAGAAAAGGAGATACTTAGATTGTGCAGTGAGGCAGTTCTCAGTTCTGATAAGTCCCAATAGTTTCAGGGAAACTTGAATAAAGGGATAGTTGCAAACAGATGATTGGACTCGTTGTAATCCTCACGCGGAGATTTGAACAGGCAGATGTCCATAGATACGCGTCCTCCTCGATGTAGTCGCGTCCTGGATGTGTGAAGTGCTGACAGTACTTGTATAATTCGTGAGATTCATGAGATATGTGTGTGGTGAATCCTTAATGACGCACACGAAACTCTCAACAGGCAATCCCAACGAACTCTGAAGCAATCTCACAGCTTTAGCCGACCATCCGCATCGAAAACCTAAGTCCGCTTGCGATCTGTATGCTTATGACAAATTCCCCGCTCATAATCTTCAATTGAACTCACTTTGATACTTTATAACAGCCATTGCACGTTATCTTTGCTTTTTTACCTCTGCTGCATCTGATCATTTGTTAATCTCTCTGAACTCGTGAGACTCTCCGTAACCACGCCTACTAGGCTGATGCAATAACGTACTCGGTTACTAACGTAACCTCGGTTCTCTCAGAGAGGGAACGAGTACTGCGTAGCTTTACGCTAGGGGAAAATCCTTTCCGCGAGAGATATTGAAGCCAAAAAATTATCCTTAATTTTGTATTAATGTAAAACGCGTTGTCGCGGTGAGCAGACATAGGCGAGGCGTACTGCGTGCCTATTGGCTGCTCCGCAGCAACTGCAGCACCTATCGAGCGAGGCTTGGCGCGATGTCAGCTCCAATGAGAGCATTTCGCGCCTGATACGTCATCTCCCGCCGAAAGTGGCGTGATCCCAGCCTATAAATATCGCTCGCAGGTAGCTACACTCTGGTTTTTTCATCATAAAAGCGCCCAGAGCACACGCTTGCACGGCAAGGTACGCAGTACTCGTTCCCTCTCTGAGAGAACCGAGGTTACGTTAGTAACCGAGTACGTTCTCTTACGAGAGGTCTCTCCTACTGCGTAGCTTTACGCTAGGGGAACGCCCTGTAAAACGCCGTGCATGCCAACATCTGATACCATAGACCCTAGGGCCGTAGCCCGGGGTTCATACAGTGCTTAACCATGTAAGGGGATTAGTGCCCTAAACACACTGGCTCCTGGTGTATCCGGGCAGGTAAACGGCCTGGATAAACTTGGAACGTGGGTCTAGATATCTGCTAATATCTAGACCGACAGCAAATTGGCCTGTAGGGCAGGAACCTCCAGATTGTAGAATCTTATAAATGTAGACGGAGAGGCCCAGCCTGCCGCCGTACAAAAATCTTGCAAGTCGATCCCACTCGACCGAGGCCACGCCCCTCGTGGAATGTGCTCTGACACCCAGCGGGCATTGCATGCCCTTGGACTCGTCCGCCAGTGCAATAGCATCCACTATCCATCTGGATAAAGTCTGTTTTGACGCAGCCATTCCCTTAGGATGCCCGTAAAACGAAACAAACAGCTGTTCTGTCTGTCTAAAAGCAGACGTGCGTGACACATAGACTCTTAGCGCTCTAACTGGACATAAGAGTCTCGCGTCAGCCTCTTCATCCACAGCCGGTAAAGCAGACAGTGCGATGACCTGTGCTCGAAACGGTGTGTTAATAGACTTTGGCACGTATCCGTGCTTGGGTTTGAGTATGACTTTTGAGTCGTTGGGTCCAAACTCCATGCATGTCGCGCCCACGGAAAGCGCATGCAAGTCTCCCACGAGCTTCACTGAAGCGAGCGCTAGTAGGAATATAGCCTTAAGAAACAGATATTTTAATTCAGCCGCCTGTAGTGGTTCAAATGGTTCACTCTTCATAGCGTCCAACACCACAGAAAGGTCCCATGTTGGGACTGAAGGCGGTCTGGGTGGATTTAACCTCTTGGCTCCTTTAAGGAAGCGTATGATTAAATCGTTCCTCCCTATTGACTGACCTAGCGTTGTCCTCGAGAACGCTGCTATGGCCGCCACATAAACTTTGAGCGTGGACGGGGACCTGCCCTTGTCCAGTAGCTCTTGCAGGAAGGAAAGTACATCTGTCACACCACAGTCTGTGGGTGTGGATCCGCGGGCTGTGCACCAGTCCGCAAATATCGACCACTTCGATGCATAGAGCCGTCTAGTAGATGGAGCTCTAGCCTGTGTGATCGTTGATATCACTCCTGTGGGGAGTTCATCATATATTCCCTGGTGACCCATACATGAAGGGACCACAGCTCGGGATGGGGGTGCCAGATCGCGCCGCCCGCCTGCGAGAGGAGGTCTCTCCTCACAGGTATTGGCCACGGTGCGATGCTCGTCATCTGCATCAGCGCTGGGAACCAAGTCTGGTTTCCCCAAAACGGCGCTATCAGCAGTATTGCACACCTTTCCTCTTTCACCCTCTCTATCACCTGAGGTAGGAGAGAGACTGGGGGAAAAGCATAAAGAGGACGGCGGGCCCACGTATGGGCTAGCGCGTCCTTAGCTTTTGAAAAAGAATTCTGGGCAATGAGCGTTGTCCTGAGATGCAAATAGATCTATCTCCGCTCTGCCGAATGTTTTCCATAAAAGCTGCACCGTCTGAGGGTGCAGCGACCATTCGTCCGCTGGAACATTGTTCCTGGACAGTCTGTCTGGTCCTACATTTAGGGTCCCCCGCACGTGCGCTGCCCTTAGCGAGCACAGGTTGCGATGAGCCCATTCCAGAAGGCGTTCTGCGAGTGCATGTGGGTTTCTGGACCTGAGTCCGCCATAGCGATTTATGTAAGCCACTACCGATGCGTTGTCGGAGCGGACTAAAACATGACTTCCCTCAATAGGGGAAGAAATTATGTCAGCGCCTTCTCCACTGCTATCATTTCGAGGCAGTTGATGTGCGTGACTTCTCTCGTTCTGACCATAGGCCGAACGCCGGTCTGCCCTCTAGCAGTGCCCCCCCATCCCAAGGTGGACGCGTCCGTGGACACTACTTTCACCCTGGAGGGTCTCTCTAGAGTGACACCTTTTCGGTACCAGTCGGCTGCTCTCCACGGCATCAGGGCTGTAACGCAACTCTGATCGATCGTGAGACGGAGTCGCTTTCAGCCAGAGCTGCAGTGGGCGCATGCAAATCACCCCTAACTGTAGAACTGATGATGCTGAAGCCATAAGACCTAACACTCTTTGAAAGGTCTTGAGCGGGGCAGACTTGCTGCGGCAGAGCGCGCTCACTGCGCTCTGAACGCTCAGCGCGCACACTGACGAAAGCTTCGCTTTCATTGCCAGCGAGTCTAATTCTATGCCCAGGAAGGAGATATTCTGGCTGGGGTTCAGCGAGCTTTTCTCCCAGTTGACTTTCAAACCCAAGTTCTCGAGGTGATCGAGTAACATGGTCGTGTGTTCCCTGAGCATTGAGTGAGATTGCGCTAAAATCAGCCAGTCGTCCAAATAATTCAGTATTCGCACGCTTTTCTGTCTGAGCGGGGCGAGCGCTGCATCCATGCACTTCGTAAATATACGGGGTGCTAGGGACAAACCGAATGGCAGGACTGTGTACTGATAAGCTTGGCCCTCGAAGGCGAATCTCAAAAATCGCCTGTGACGCGACGCTATCTGTATTTGAAAATACGCGTATTTCAGATCCACTGACACAAACCAGTCTCCTCGGCACACTTGCGCGAGGATTTTCCTGGTTATGAGCATTCTGAACTTTCGCTTCACTAGCGCTTTGTTCAGTTGCCTTAGATCTAGTGGTCACTTCGGCTCGTAGCAGGTGTGCTGCATCTGCCTTTATCGTGGTCTCGACGCGCGCCGTGTAACGGCATATAATAGCCTCCTTTAATAATGTCCAGCACCCATTGTGAAACCCCTGGGAGCTTTTCCCATGCATTTGCCTGTAACGCAAGGGGGTAGGTGCGAAGCGCGCTCCGATCTGTCAATAACGGAGTCGCTTCGGTGCGTTGTGACGCACGAGTGACTGCGACATTCGAGGCTCGGGGTACACTGACCGCGGGGACTGCTATCTTTGTGTATATATGTGGTTGCGTAGTAACGGGCACATTCAACACACTCAGCGCAGCCTTTAGCCGTGTAGACGGGGCGTCGTCCGGTTCGTTTTTACAGAAACCGTAAGACCTGCCTGATGTGATATGTGTGGGCACTCTGGGGTGGGCACATTTATCACGTGTGAAGCGCAGCCGATTCGGGTCGACTTTATGTGCGCGGGTTTTGTATGACAGGATGTGCTCATGTGTATGCGCATGCGAGCTACACACAAAACACCTTCGGCTATGGCCGGAATACCCGAAAATACAATCCTTTGAGGATTTAATTGGGTAGCCGTGAGAACGGCTCGAGTGCAGACAAGCAGGCTGCAGCGCCGGCTTGATGACTGCGAATAACGCTGGAACAGCCACATTTCTTGAAGCAGAGTGAGCGAATACTTTCGGTGGGAGTCTGGCAGCCGCGGGACTCGCGCACCGGCGTTCAACACTCCAAACAGCGTTCGCCTGCATAGAGCGAACGCACTCCTGGTTTCGTTTTTAAAGAAACCGGTTGACGTGCATAATGAGGTGTCTGTGAGCACTGTGAAGCGGGCACATTTAACACTCCAAAGCATAGAGTTAATGCACTGTTGGTTTCGTTTTTACAGAAACCAACAGTGCATAATGTGGTGTCTGTAGGCACTGTGAAGTGGGCACATTTACCACGTGTGACGCGCAATCGATCTGAGTCGATTTTATGTGTGCTGTGCTTGTGTGTAGAGATGAGCACTGGTTAGTGGGCATATTCTTACAACACGTGAAACACCATCGGCCGTGGCCGGGACACCAGATAATACACTTTATTGGGAGTTTATCTGTGTAGCCGTGGGAACGACTTTTGTGTGCAGGCAAACAGGCGACGGAGCCGGTTTGTTGGCTGCAGAAAACACTGGAACAGTCACATTTCCTGGGACTGGACGAGCGAATAACTTTGGTGGGGGACCGGCAACAGCGGGACTCGTACACCGTCGTTTTCCTAGATGCTAGGACGATTCCGGAGGCTCAGGTTTCAACTCAATCCTGGGCCGCGTCTGGCGGGGCGGCGGCCGGACGAGAAAAACATCAGAATCCGTTAACCACGGGTGCCTCTCAGCAACGGTGAGAGGCCATGCTACGCAGCGCTGCGTCTGAGCAGAATGCGCGTTCCCGCTCTGGCGGGAAACGGAAATCCTCTTCCTCCTTCATGGCCCCCTCGTCAGCGGCGTCGATGGAAGCGGTGGCATACAGCGGCCGCTTTACGTCCGGAACAGAGGCTGACGAGGTCGATGAAGCAGGCGGGCGAACCGGCGAGCTTTGTCAGCTGGAGGAAGGGTCCGGGGCCCGCTGGGCACAGCGCTTTTTACGGCGCGACACCGCACGGGCGGGGGAGCAGTCTCAGTGAAGAAGGCAAGGCAAGTCTTCAGAGTCGCCATTGGCATCTGCACGAGCCGTATGAAAGCATCTTTAAAAAGACACTTTGCTCTCTTAGAGAAACAGTGTGTATCGCAGCGGCGACACACACTGTAGATTATAAAAGATTATAAAGGATATAGGCGCCGGAAAGCGCAGCAGGAAGGCACGGAAGGCGGCGTGGCCAGCAGCTCTGATGGTTCGTCCCGCTGAGATGCTTGCAGTCTACGGCGGCTTCTTCTCCGGCTCCAGCGATGCGTGAGCTTCGCTTGGAGGATGAAAAAATCAGAGTGTAGCTACCTGCGAGCGATATTTATAGGCTGACATCACGCCACTTTCGGCGGGAGATGACGTGTCAGGCGCGAAATGCGCTCATTGGAGCGGACTTCGCGCCAAGCCTCGCTCGATAGGTGCTGCAGTTGCTGCAGAGCAGCCAATAGGCACGCAGCACGCCTCGCCTATGTCTGCTCACTGCGGCAACGCGTTTTACATTAATACAAAATTAAGGATAATTTTTTGGCTTCAATATCTCTCGCGGAAAGGATTTTCCCCCAGCGTAAAGCTACGCAGTAAGAGTGACCTCTCGTAAGAGAACTATAATAAACCGAATGCGGTAGAACTATTATAATGAAACAAATTAAAAGTAAGCATGGCCTTTTGCACAACCCCAAGGTAGTTTATTTCAGTTAGTTGCCAAAACAACTTTTCTAATTTGCATTTAATTTTAAATATTAGATTTTCGTTTAATATTTATTTTATTTAAGCTTTATTTTAATAAAAACATAATAATATCAATAGTTGTTGTTAATTATATCAGCCAGATTGTTATTTTCATGCATTACTGTGGAATAATATCTACAGTGTATTTATTTTTATGAAGTAAGCAGAGCTTTGATTCATACGAGAGAAACACTGAGGAAGATGATATAGATATAAACTTTATTTCTTGTGTATTATTCTAGTTTATCTCATTTGAATATGACAGCACTGTGTAAAGTTCTGTACAAAGACAACATTTTGTATTAAAAGCATCTTCTGACTAGGGGTGGGGAAAAAAATCGATATTGCAATATATTGTTGTGCTCTCTGTCGCAATAAATAATCGATACACTAACGGCCAATATCGATATTTTATTACAACACAAATGATTAATTTACCCATCGTCAGTGTCACTGTCACTACCCAATATCTACCATTCTGTTTGCGGGGGTCGCTGTTCGAGTAAATAGGGGTAAAGTGGCGGAAGCAGCGGCCAGTGAAGAACACAAGTTATCTTACAACATCAGAGAAGAAGCGCAGAAAAAAAGAGAAGTGAGAAGAATGGCGGAAGATAACGAAAAACAAATCAAAAACGCACCCGCTAGTTGAGCATGCTGATCAGTTACGCCTGTTTCACACATACTCCGTCTGCAGTGCGTATGCGTTGAGTATTTTTTTCCGCACCCATGTTAACGGATTAGAGCGTTCACACTGCACGGAGGGTGCCGGCGACTTTTCCACGTCGAGCCACTAAAGCGGAGCTCCTCGACCTCCTCACTTCACTACAAGCGGGCGATCCACCAAACTACACCCCTCCTCCTAAAGCTGCGTACACCGCAGGCACGGGCCGCAGTGCCCCTTATTCCCGGCCAGGACAGGCTAATGCTAAAAGGCCTTCAGCAAGCCTGGGCCGCGCCCCGAGCGCAGCACCTGCCAGTGCACGCCCCCACGTCCGTCTTGGGCATCAGCGCGCCGATGACGGCACCGATCGTCAGGCCGTCGCCCCTCCAAGCCGTCGCATGAGTGCGAACCCTCAGCCGGCTACAAAGACACAGTTACAGCCAATCCTTTTCCCACTCCCAATCCTCTCCCCTACCCATGGCCGGCAGCGCCGCCCTCCCATTCTAGCGCGAGCATGCCTCCGCTTGCGGCGCAAGCCACGCCGTCCGTTAACCCCTCCCTCTATCCCGCTTTCTCTTCCGCCCAAAGAGCCACCTACAGCGCGAGCATGCCTCCGCTTTCAGCTCAAGCTCCTGCCTCTAATAACCCCCCCATCTATCCCTCTTTCTCTTCCGCCCCAGGAGTTAACTTTAGCGCGAGCATACCTCCGCTTGCGGCGCAAGCCACGGCGTCCGTTAACCCCTGCATCTATCCCTCTTTCTCTTCCGCCCCAGGAGCCACCTACAGCGCGAGCATGCCTCCGCTTTCGTCAGCTCCGGCGCCTGCTAACCTCATCTATCCCTCTTCCCTTCCTGCCCCAGGAGTCAGTAATAGCGTGAGCGTGCCTCCGCTATCACTCCCGGCAGTCTCTCTTTCCGCACTTTCTCGCAGTACTTTCACGCTAGCCTCAGCCACACCCCTGCCCATCCCTCCAAACGCAGTCGCCCTGGATCCACCTCCCGTCGCCAATTCCACCTGGACACAAATCCTAGCAGGTGCAGACATTGACCTCTACACACTTCTATCCCCTCTCTCTCCTTCACACCCGGATCGCCTAATAAATTGCGGCGAATCTGTCACCCTAAAAAACTCAACTCACATCTCATCACGCATTCTTTCGTTCACTGAATTCACCATTGCGTTCAACCGATTCTCAGAGGTAATATGCTCCGTTTTTCCCCACAGGAGACGTGAGCTCAGCGATTACCTTACGATAATCGCTGAGCTCGCGCTTTCATACGGTGGCTCACATTTTTACACGTATCACAAAATGTTTTCGGCAAAATGTGCAATCCGTACAGCTCAGTGGAATCAGTGCCCCTATTGGGGGGCCTTGGATCACGAGCTCCACAGCAGGGTGTTCGCCGGCTGCCCGCAACATCGCTTGCGCAGTTTGCCGCTCCCTCTCGCACTCCTCCATCTCTTGCCCCTCTGTCAACCCTTCTATCCCTCCGTGTCCCGAAACATCCCAACCCAAATCTACCAGCTATGTCCCACGCCTCATGGACACCTCTTCCTTCCCCTCTCCCTCTCTTCACCGCCACCCTTCCTCTTCCGGCAGTCAAGCTTGCGCTAACTTCAACAACGCGAGGTGCACTAGACAACGCGGTCGTTATTTACATGTATGTAATTTCTGTGGTGGCTCCCATGCCCGTTTGATCTGTCCAGTTCAGAGAGCTGCAAATAAAAAAGACAAACAGTACCTATCGACTCCTGTAAATGTTTCTCGTTTATCTGCTGAATTGCTTCACCATCCTGATTCTAATTTTACAGATTATATCCTTTCAGGTCTCTCGCATGGCTTTAACCCGGGCGTCGTAAACCTCCCCTCCCAAAGTCTCATCTGTCCCAACCTTCAATCTGCTCTCACCGAACCCAAAACAGTCGACATCTTAATTAAAAAAGAAATAGAAGAAAATTTCATGATCGGCCCCTTTTCTGTTCCGCCTTTTGATGTTTTTCGAGTCAGCCCCATCGGCGTCGCAACCAGAAAATTTTCAGGTAAAAAACACCTCATAATCGATCTCTCATCCCCACATAATTCCCCGCTCCCAAGTATTAACAGCCTCATTCCCCTTGAAGAATTTTCTCTCCACTATCACGACATCGATCAAGCAATCACCCTGATTAAAGAAGCAGGTCGTGGTGCTTGGCTGGCCAAAGTCGACATTACTTCTGCCTTCAAAGTCATGCCCATCCACCCTGACTACTGGCATTTATTCGGAATCCGCTGGCAGGAAAATTTTTATTTTTCCGTCCGCCTCACTTTCGGCTGTCGAAGCAGCCCTAAAATTTTCAATATGTTGTCAGAGGCGATTTGCTGGATCCTCTCTAACAATTACAAACTACCGTTCCTGGTTCATCTCCTGGATGATTTTTTAATTATCTCTCCCCCCTTCCAAACGCCCATCTCGCAACAACCCAAAAACTCTTTGCCGAACTAGAGATCCCTCTCGCACAAGAAAAAACCAAAGGTCCTAACACTTACATCGAATTTTCGGGCGTCAACCTAGATTCCCAAAAATTTCAGGCTTCCCTTCCTAACGAGAAAATCGACAGGACCATTTTGGTAGCCTCCTCTCTCTTAACCGCCACCAGCTGCTCCAAACGCGAGCTTTTATCCATCCTAGGCCACCTGAATTTTGCGATGCGCATTATTCCGCAAGGCCGCCCCTTCATCTCACATCTCCTCTCCCTCGCGTCCTCCGTTCACGCGCTAGAAGATCAGATATACTTAAATGACTCATGTCGTAACGAACTTAGCCTGTGGATATCCTTCCTTAAACAATGGAACGGCTTATCTTTTTTCTACAAAAATCTGGTTTCCTCCCCAGTCGACATTCAGTTATTTACCGACGCCGCCCCCTCCGTCAGGTTCGGAGGTTTCTACCACGGCCGGTGGTTCCCTTCCACATGGCCCCCCCAGCTAACAGACTTACCGCAGCACTTATCGTCCTCAGCGCTATTCGAACTGTACCCACTAGTCGTCGCTACCGCTCTATGGGGTAAAGAATGGTCAGCCACTAGTATTATCGTGCACTGCGACAACGAAGCCATCGTGCATTGCATTAATAAAGGTCGTTCCCATTCTTCCGCATTAATGCCCTTATTAAGACGGCTGATCTGGATTTCAGCTCGTGACCAATTCATCATGACTGCTCAGCACATCTCTGGCTCCAAAAATGTAATAGCTGACTCTCTCTCTCGCTTTTCCTTTCAGAAATTCAGAGCATTGGCTCCGGAGGCGGATTCTCTCCCAACCCCAGTACCTCCCTATTCAGAGCTGATATTCCCTTAAATCATCCTCTGAGACCTCTCCTAACAGCATCTTTGGAATCCATCTTACAAGCTGTCTCCCCCAACACACTCCAGTCATATTTAACAGCGTGGAAATGTTTTAAAACTTTCCACTCTGCCTACAATCTAGCGTTCCCAGATTTTTCCCTGTTAGCCATTACCTCCTTCATCTCTTACCTCAACATCATTAAAAACCTCCAGATCAGCTCAATCAAAGGATACCGAAGCGGGATCCAATTTTTTCATAAGCTCATATATGGCTCACTTTCACCCAATATATCCAATTCCCAGACGTCCCTGCTCATCAAAGGTATTCAAAAAAACCCACCCTACCCGCCCCGACACCCGCCAACCTATAACCCTAAAAATTCTTACTAAATGCATCTCTACTCTCCGTAAAGGTTACCAATCTTTACACACCGCCCGTACTTTAGACGCCATGTTCATCCTGGCATTCTTCGGCTTCCTCAGATGCTCCGAACTCACTACCACATCCATTTTTAACCCTAACACGCACCCAACCATCTCCGACCTAGCAGTGCTAGATGATGAAGTTATTTCCTACTTCATAAAGCAAAGCAAGTCAGACCAATTAAAGAAAGGCCATTTTATCTATATATTTAATCTCCAGTCGCCCATCCAACCATTCCAAACCCTCCTAGCCTTCCTCCAGCTCAGGAGATCCCAATCAAAAAATCCATCTGACCCCCTTTTCACAGACGACTTCAACCGTCCCGTCTCTCGATTCTGGTTCCAAAAGCATCTCAAGGCGGTGCTGCTTCAATCAGGTACCCCAGCTGATAACTTCTCTAGCCACTCCTTTCGAATAGGTGCAGCTACAACAGCCGCCCAAAAAGGTATGTCACAGCAACAAATCCAAACACTGGGGCGCTTCAAGAGTTATGTCCGAACAGACAGATCCCATATTAAAAAAGCCCACCAGGCCCTCATCAATTGATTTAGGTGCCGCCCCAGCAGCTTCCGCAGAAGCACCCCCCCCCCCTTTTCCCCACTGCCGCAGCAGTACCAGCTTCCGCAGAAGCACCCCCCCCCCCGCCCCTTTTCCTCACTGCAGCAGCAGTCCCAGCTTCCGCAGAAGCACCCCCCCGCCCCTTTTCCTCACTGCCGCAGCAGTCCCAGCTTCCGCAGAGGCACCCCCCCGCCCCTTTTCCTCACTGCCGCAGCAGTCCCAGCTTCCGCAGAAGCACCCCCCCGCCCCTTTCCTCACTGCCGCAGCAGTCCCAGCTTCCGCAGAAGCGCACCCCCCTTTTCCTCACTGCCGCAGCAGTACCAGCTTCCGCAGAAGCACACCCCCCTTTTCCTCACTGCCACAGCAGTACCAGCTTCCGCAGAAGCAGAAGCAACCCCCCTCCCCCACCCCCATTTTTCTTCATATTTTGCCTTAGCAGCCCCACTGCTACAATCATCAAGCATGCCTTCAGCCAGAAAACTAAGCACCTTTTGGGGGTTACAGCGGTTTCCCTTGGCTGCTGTCCTGCGATCATTTAGCCTTTTGGGGAGCTATTGGGTTCGGGCCGATTGCCGAGCTCGGACCCTCTCCCCGGGCAGGGGGAGCTCGGAGCCCTCTCCCGGACAGCACGCCAAATACGCTTAACCTTATACGCTATCGCTATCCTTTTACTCTGTTTATTATCAGTAAGTGGGAACTCGTGAACTGACAGTGATGAGAGGAAAATATCTGATGTGTTTGATCAACAGGACGAGTGTCATAATTCATAATCATCTGTGTTTGGTTCACTCTTGATCATTATATGAACATCAGAATAACAGCATCTGTTGATTGTGTCTCATCAGCTCCTGTCATTCTGGATCCAAACACTGCAGATCAGGATCTAGTCGTGTCTGATGATCTGACCAGTGTGAGATGGAGCGGATATAATCAACCTGTTCCTGATAATCCAGAGAGATTTGACCATTATCACTGTGTTCTGGGTTCAGGAGGTTTTAACTCAGGAACACACTGCTGGGATGTGGAGATTAAACAGAGAAAATACTGGAGTCTTGGAGTAACTACAGCATCAAACCAGAGGAAGGGAAGTGGTTTCTTTAAGACTGGTGTCTGGTTTGTGGCGTACGGATGGTATCCAGGTTCTGGTTTTCGTGTCAAACAGAAGCTTGATCGTGTGAGAGTGAATCTGGACTATAACAGAGGAACGGTGTCATTCTCTGATCCTGTAACTAACACACATCTACACACATTCACAACCACCTTCACTCACACACTACTGCCATTCTTCTGTTGTTATGACTCTATGAGGATCTTAGCGATCAATAGTCAGTAATGGTTACTCCTGTAGGTCTGGATCTTCCTGCTTTCATCTTTCATCATACAATATTTAATCACAGGAGTAAGAGACTGTTGTTTTGAATGTCAGACCAGAAAACTATACATATATTCATCTGTAAAAAAAAGTAAAATGTTTAAAATACATGAAGGGTCAAAATAAATCAGGTGAATCATATCTGACCAAGAAACAACCCCTGCCCATAACACCCTAGCAACACCATAGCAACCACTCAGAACACCCTAGCAACCATGTCTCAGTGCTCTTGCTAGTGATCTGTGTGTTTGTGTCTGAGAGAGAAACAGCAGGAGCACAAAATTTTAAAACCACTTCAAACTATTTTCAGGGCATCAGGCTAGACTTTCTCAAGACAACATCAAAGATTGTCTACAAACGTCTTCATCTAGTTACATAATAATATCATATTTTGTCTAGTATTGCAGCACTGAAAGAGTGGATTCAACACATGTTCCCTTACCAAAATTTTAAATTTTATTACAAATACAACAGAAAATTTAGATATTTACGTCAGTAACACATTCAGATAAATTCAGAACAGAACCCCTAAAGGGACATGGTGATGGAAAGCAAAAGATGAGATGAGATAAACAAAATGCTGGTGTTTTTCTCTGTTCATTCTAGTTGTGTATTGCTTTTACAGAAATAACTACTTCTGCTCCATCTCTGATGATTGTGCAAATGTAGTTCACAATAAGTGATTAAAAGAAAAAAAAAACTTTTTTATTTAATACAACATTTTTGTTTGATATTGACAGATGTTTGGAGATATGTTTTTTAAAATGTTTTATTTTTGAAGCAGTTTTATCATATTTGTCGTTCCTGAAGTCCACCCTTCTGCTGGGATCAGAATAATCTTCTTTTTTTCTTTTTTTTTTAATCAAAAGTATCCCTATCTTACTCAAAGGCTTTGAACAACACAAACTGAGGACTTAATCTAGATCAAAGCCAAGACTGGATTTTGTGATGCAATCCAAATTAAGATTTTTTTTTTTCCACTTTTGAACAACTGGTCAAACAGAGCACATCTAGTTTATGATCATATAATTTACAAACAGCTCTTTTGTAGAAAGAGATCTAATGTTCATTAAGCCAAGCTTTATCATTTGTTCAACATCAATTAAACTGTTAAACCCTTAAATTAGTCTGGTCGTGTTTTTTATGACTTTGTTATAATAAAGTACTTGAAATTAACAAAAATAGTCTTTTATCCTTATTTTCGACCCATTAAAGTGAATTAATATAAACGTTGTAAGCTGTTGAACATTATATGACAATAATACCTAAAAACAAATAATAAACAGAATTTAAAAAATAAAGCAAAACAACCAACAAATCAAAAAGTTTCTCAGGCGAGAACCAGAGAGAAACAAACGGCTGCAGGGTCCCGAGCCCCTAACCCCCTTGTCCCACAGTTTTTTACTGATGCACACATGTCACCAACCATGATATACAAGCTACTGTTTGTGTGTGTACTTCTTAAACACCTCAGATATTTGACCTATGTATTGAGCCCTTAGCACAGAGTAGAAGAAAAAATTCTTTAATAAAAGGCCTAAGAATCGAAGAAGAGGAACATAAATTTGCACTAAATGTGGATGTGGACGATGTGATTTTGTTTGTAACAGATGTAGAAACATCATTGCCCTCAGTGTTAAATGAGATAGAGTTATATGGAGCTATTACAGGATATGCATTACATTTTAATAAGACAGAAGCTGTGGAGATTGGGGGTAAATTACAAGAAAGTTTAAAGGAGAAATATGATTTTAAATGGAACCAAACAGAGATAATGTTTTTGGGGCAAACAAAGTCGAGAATTTATATAAGTGTAACTATGATCATTTAGAAATTACTTTAAAAAATGAATTTAAGAAAATATTATCATTACCTTTGACTGAAAAAATAAGCACTATTAAAATGAGTATACTTCCGAGATTTTAAGTAATCTAGTAATTTTAAAACGTGTCATAACATTTTTAGAAGATTTATCTGGGACAAGGAAAAACCAAGAGTAAACTTAAAGAAATGGGGGTTTTATCATTGAGTCAGTATTTTGTCTCTGTTCTGTTTTCCCAGTGTTTTCCCCTTCTGTTTCTAGTCATTATGGTTTAGTCCTTGTCTACCCCTTTTGGTTTTGCTTTACTTGGTTTAGTCTTGCCCATATTTGTATTTCCCCCTCGTCATCCTGTTATTCTCGTTTGTAACCACGCCTTGTTTGTAGGGTATTTAAGTCTGTGTCTGATCACTTCCCGCTGTCCGTTGTTAATGTTACATGTTCTCGTTTCTTGCGCCTGGTTTTTGTTTGTTTGTAATTATTTTCAGTGTTTTATTTAATAAACTATATAATCATTTACTCCGGTTCTCCTCCATCTCCACTCCTCAACCCGCCAGAGTGCGACAAATTGTCAAACTTGGAGTATTATTAATATGCAGCCCAGATTAAACAAGACAAAATATATCAAAGTGGAAAAGTATGTAAATCGGGTCACTCGACACAATTAGTACATTAATATTTTGTGGGAGAAAGAAAAAGATAATTATTATTATGGAGGTGAAACTGTTAAATGTTGGAGAAGAATTTGCAAAGTGATGAAGCTTAGCGATGGAGAGATGGTTTGTTTAAGAGAAATTGATTTTTAATCAAATAAATTTGATTTAAGTTTTGGGCTAGCAAAGCACTTTAAAGATGTGATCAAATTTATGGAGATAAAGAGAACATAGATAAAAAAAAAAGATGTTTTATCATAGAAATTATTTTATAAATATCTGCAAATAAGAAGTTATTTAAAAGATGAGATCAAAATAAAAACTTTCCATGATATTCACCCTCTGATGCGTTTTATGATTAAAGTTAGTAAAATGAATGAAATAGATAACATAATAGGACGGATGATTAAAATTTTTCTCGAAATTAAGGATGGGGGTTTATGTAATATTAAGGTAAAATGGGAAACTGAATTGGGCAATAAAATAACAAAGTTTAAAAGAAAATCTAAGGACCACACAATCACCACATTGGAAGAATATATTTAGAAATTTGTTATGCGATATTTTATAACACCAGAAATCTGCTAAATATAATAATTTATCTTCAGGATGTTGGAGAAGCTGTGGTGCGCATTTCTACGCATATATTCTATACTTGTAAAATAATAAACATTTGGACAGAAGTAACCCAGGCAATAGAAGACATGTTTAATGAATCACTTAAAATAAAAATACAAAATATAGTTTTGGATATAGAACCTGTGTCATTTAGTAAAGATGAGTTATATCTATTGAGAATATGGAGGATCTCAGCTCTTAAAGCAATAACTACATTTTGGAGAAGGCGAGAATCCCCAGAAATAAGTGACTGGTTAGACATAGTGTCTAAAGTACGCTCTATTGAAAAGATAACATTTCAAATTAAAAGTAAAAGTGTACACTTTGAAAAGATATGGGCCCCCATAAAAGTATTCATTATAAATAAAATATATAAAATAGCTCTTTTTTTTTTTACATAATCCTCCCTCTCTTTTAATTTATTTGTTTTATTACTTAATGGGATTATTAAATATTATTATCAGTTGATGTTTTAATAATATTATTGGAATTACTAGGAAATGAGGATCATAAGAAATTTGATATGAATATTTGAGTGTTTTGTATTTAATTATTTTATTTTTTATTTTTTTAAGTAATGTATTTATTTATTTATTATGTATATATGTGTATAAACTGTCTAGGTATGTAAATGTTGTTGATACTTATATAATTGTGTGAATGTGTGGGTGGTGGGTTTATCACAAAAGGGGAAAAATGGAAGAGAAATTAGAATAAAAAATATTGAGTAAATATGTCTCTAAAGAAAAATTAATTCTGTACAAAATGTATTGAATATGTTCCTTTTTTATTTAAAAGACAGAGTATAAAAAGTGTTTAAATGAATTACAAATTATTAAATGTTAGTACAGTTTTAAATAGTTATCCTAAGTTTAAATTAAATTGATTTCATTCAAAATATGTGACCCTGGACCACAAAACCAGTCTGAAGTTGCATGGATATATTTATAGCAATAGTCAAAAATGCATTGAATGGGTCAAGATTTTTCTTTTATGTCAAAAAATTATTAGGATATTGAGGAAAGATCATGATCCATAAAGATATTTTGTAAATTTCCTACCGTGGATAAATTAAAACTTAATTTCTAATTAGTAATATGTGTTCTAAGAGCTTCTACTTTTACAATACAAATATTTTTTTGCACCATTAGATTCCAGATTTGTGGACGAACAATTACGACAATATATGGTTTATGTGTTAGAGAATAGTTAAGTGCTAAATGAAATATCCTAAAATATGTTCTGCCTTATTCTGTTATAAAAAGCCTCATCAAGTGTAAGATTAGCTTTAAAAAACACCTTTTTTTTTAACCATTCCATAAAATTCACGATGTACGTTATTAAAGGAGCCCTACACAAACCATGTGCTTGATTTTAAAACTGGGGAAAAACATAAAGCAAATCTGCCTGTGAACACAAAACAAAATAGATTGGTCTAAATCCAGATGATCACTTATATCAATATGTTATTGTTTTTATTCAACAATTTGTTTAACAATCTCCCTAGTGTCATTCTGCAGAGTATCCACTGAACGCAAACAGCGTTCAGTGCTGTTATGCAGAATATAAGATGGTAAATATTTAATTTATGAGTTGTCAATGCAATATATAGCAATACAATATATAGGGTATTATTTTACTGCAAGATTCAACATATTGACATAAAATGATAACTGTAAATCCATGTTTCGCTACCTGGAGTTTGTTTCTGTGAATTGCAGGGATCCAGCTTTTGGCAGTCTGTAAAAATATACCTCAGATTTCTTGCCAAATATATTTGTTGACACTCTTTCGCAGCATTCATGAAAACCATGCGCTGTATCAGGGCCAAAGTGGGACTCATTTTCAGCCCTGGAGTTTCATGCCTTAGACCGGCTTACTTTAACTCACAACAGACTATAACTAATACATTAATGTCATTAAAACATCAGTTTATAAGTCTGCAGTAGTGCATGATTGTACAACATTTGTAACTCGTATTTTTCTACAGCGTTGTTTCTTTTGTTTTGTTTTTATGGCATTTAAATAAAAAAGGCCTTTTCAGCGCCACCTTAGAATCTCTTAAACTTGCAACTTGCAACTAGACGGATGTACTGTTATTTCCTCTACAGTCAAAAATCTGGGTGTTATATTAGACAGCAACTGTCTTTTGAAAATCATATTTCCTATGTTACAAAAACAGCATTCTTTCATCTTCGAAACATTGCTAAGCTACGGAACATGTTACCTGTTTCAGATGCAGAAAAGTTAGTTCATGCATTCATGACGTCTAGACTGGACTATTGTAATGCACTACTAGGTGGTTGTCCTGCTTCTTCAATAAATAAGCTACAGGTAGTCCAAAATGCAGCTGCTAGAGTCCTTACCAGATCAAGAAAATATGATCATATTACCCCAATTTTACAGTCTCTACACTGGCTACCTATTAGGTTCCGTATCACTTACAAAATATTACTTCTTACCTATAAGGCCCTTAATGGTTTAGCTCCTGTATACCTAACTAGTCTCCTACTGCGCTAAAATCTGTTATTTTGACTAGAGAACAAATATAGATTAATATGTTATCAGTAGATCAATTGGTTTCTTTCTGTAGCTGTAATATTTTGAGATATTTTTGTATTTAATGTGGTTTACCTTTTTAAACTACTTTCTTTAGAAACGTGCTACTTTTAAGAAAACTGAAGTGAATTATTTGCTGGTCCTTCAAGAGTGAGTTACTCTCAACGCATCTGTCTATGTATTTGACAATACTTCAGAATGTTATTCTTATTAACTGAGGGTCATTTTTTAGGATTTTTTGCCCAAGCAAAGTCTCTGAGAACCTGACACATTGCACTTCTGGAGACTCAAGGTAGGTTGCAGTTCTGGAAAACGGTGGCGCTGGAGACAAAGTGGTTCCTGATGGTTTCATATCTGATTCTTAACATTAATTCTTACTTTTTTTGCAATTAACATGCATCTTTTCTCCTCCACCTGTTTTTTCTGACAATGCAGATGCAACAAGCGTTTTTCTGTCCGATGGTCATGCCTTAACTTTGCAAATTGCAGTATTGCATTAGTATTGCATCCTTCTCATGGGCATTTAATAGTTTTTGACTTTACAGTCTGAGGTAAATCTCTTTTTTGGCTCATTGGTAAACTTTGGCTCATTGGTAAACTTAAACCAGGACTAAATTGCATCTACAACAGTTTTCTGGTACATTAAAAAGTGATAATGTCAATATATAATTTAATGTTTTTGAGTTATAGGATTTTTTTTAATAACACAGCTATGTCAAAATTATTCAACCCCTATTCAACATTGCTGTTTTAAGAAATTTTATTTTCATGGTCAGGAACAAAATTGTCTTAAAAATTGTCTTAAGCCTTTATAAACTTATTCAAAATGGAATTAGCTTGAGGGTGTTACACACAGTATACTCTTAGCCCATGCATGTGCTGATAGGGAGTAGCAAATATGGTAAAATCAACAAAGCTCACACAAAATCAATAGAGAAGAAATAGTTTGCTATATTAGAAAGTCTAAAACTACATGAAGATGTCTAAGACATTACAAGTCCCTAGAGACACAGCTGGCAGCCGTATTCCTTAGATTAAAGTGTGTTGAACCAGAAAACCTTTGAGGCTGTTGAACAAAAAAGCACAATATCATAAAATGTTTGATCAGATCAACTGAGAAAAACTTGCAATGTACAGCCAAAGACTTGCAAGACAACCCAACGAAAGGATTTCAATGCTGTGTTCAAGAGGAACACTAGACAAGTGTAGTCTTCATGTTGAGGAATCTTCCTGAATACCACTCTTGACCAAGAAGAACAAAAAGGCTAACATTGGCAAAAAGGTTTTGGCAAGCATTGTGATGCCTTTTGTGCAAAGTCTAAAGCTAATAATCAATGGACTTTCCTGCAGGACAATCATCCTAAATTATTAGTTCAAATCTAAGCTTGGTTTGGGAATCTGTCATAGAATGTTTTTAAGTGGCCTGTTCAGTTTCCAGATTTAATTCTCATTGAAAATACATAGTTGAATTTGAAGCAAGCAGTGGCAAAGTAAAAACCAAAGATTATCAGTGATCTGAAAGATTTTTCAGGGGAGGAATGGCCCAAGATTGCAGCAGAAAGGTGACGCATCTAAGCACTTACAGGCAGTGTGTATGGGTGGTTTTAAAGAATAAAAGATTCTACACCAAATTTACTTTCAGGGGTTGAATAATTTTGAACATGAATGTTTAGAGCAATTCAATTTTTTGTCATTATTCATCAACTTACGTTCTCAGAATTACTCAAATGTGTATTAATAAACTTTCTTTAATAGTTTACACATGCCTTTGTTGAATCGTTTTCACAAAATGTTGTCTTGCAGGTCAAGGGGGTTGAATAATTTTGATTGCAACTGTATATATATATATATATATATATATATATATATATATATATATATATATACATGACCCTGGACCACAAAACCAGTCATAAGGTTAAAAACTGAGTATGTATACATCATATGAAAGCTCAATAAATAAGCTTTCTATTGATGTATGGTTTGTTAGGATAGGACTATATTTGGCCGAGATACACCTATTTGAAAATCTGGAATCTGAGGTTGCAAAAAAAAAATCAAAATACTGAGAAAATCACCTTTAAAGCTGTCCAAGTTAAGTTCTTAACAATGCATATTACTATTGAAAAATAGCATTTTGATATATTTATAGTAGGAATTTTACAAAAAATCTTCATGGAACATGGTCTTTACTTAATTTCCTAATGATTTTTGGCTTAAAAGAAAAATCTATAATTTTGACCCATACAATGTATTTTTGGCTATTGCTACAAATATACCCCAGCGACTTAAGACTGGTTTTGTGGTCCAGGGTCACATATTAGGTTACATTTGGCCAATGCCATTAATGATCAATTAAAAGAAAATTCTATCATTATTTACTCACATGTCATTCCAAAACCCATAAAACTTTTGTCCATCTCCCGAACACAAATTAGGACCTTCTTAATGAAATCTAAGAGCTTTCTGTCCCTCCACTGACTATGTAACTACCACTTTTCAGGCCCAAAAAGGTAGTAAATAGATAGATTAAATAGTCCATGTGACTTCATTAAAAGCATTAAGAGCTGACATTGTTGCGTGAGCGTTGGAGATTACATTTTGTAAATAAAGTGGTAAATTACTTTTTATGTATGTGTTCATTTATTTATGTTTGCACAAAGCACCTATGTTGCTTCATAACATGGAGGTTAAACCGCTGGAGATACATGTGTTTATAAAATATATTATTATTTATTATATTAATATATTATTTATTTATTATTTTAAATATTTTGTTTGTTTGTTAGTATTTTTTGCATTAAAATCAATTTACAGTGCAAAAAAATATTAAATGATGTTACCTTTTGTGCTGTTTAGTTTTCAGATACAGAAAACGACAATAACCCGATGAAATGCTGGAGTTCCTCTGAAAGAAGGTACCTGCAATTGCAGTATCTAATCACTCTAGTAAACATGACAGATCACGATGATTGTTTTAATATATATATTTTATACATTTTAGATATTCAGCTTTTTTAAATGTGTATTAAACATTATGACTGAGAGTAACATTGCACTGTTTTCTCCACTTACTTTTTTCTTTCATTTTTATTAAACCAAATCTGGGCTGTCTGGAAGTGTAATATACTGTACTGAAGAGATTCATCTTCTCACTGCATCAGTATCACAGTTCAAAATCTTTGATGAATTAGTGCTTAACTTTAATATCTAAATTTTACAGGTCTGACAACAGCAGGAGGCGAGAACAGAAGCGCTAACAGAAGCACAATCACAACAAACAGGTCAAAGCTCATCCAGAGTCAGATAAATATTCTTGATAGTTGTCAACAACACTAATAGTCCTGAGAAACATTACATTTCAGGAGCTACTTGAAAATAGTATTTTCTAAGTATTCTTAAATTTATATATAATCTGGGTGTTTTGAAGCTCTTTGCTTGTGCAATAGATATTTTTTTTATAACAAATGCACAAAGAAAAATATTTTTAGAGAGCTGTTTTTTTATTTCTACCTCTAAAGGGTCAGACTGCAAAAATTTGCAGCAATAAAATGATTGTTCTGTATGAGAGATTGCAATTTATACTGTTGTTTTACACTGTAAATTATTTTATTCTTATTGTATTGATTGTTTAGTTTATTAATTGTGTTCTTCCAAATCAACTTCATTTATATTGCCACTGCTCAGTGAATGGCAGGTATTTACTGTATGTTGTAGCTGTTTCGGTGTACAAATGTAATAAGACAAAAATTATATACAAAATTCTATTTGAACTGTTTTCCTCAGGGTTTCAAACAGCTAGTGATGTTTTTTTTTCTGCCAGTTATTATGAATGTCTGCTAAACTGTAACTGGTTTTGCACTTCTTTGATAAAAACAAACTATCCATGTCTTATTTGTTGATTGAGAACTGTAAATAACACCAACAGACAATCAGGTTATAGGCTAATAAACTTGGTATATATATATTTTTTTTATCATGAATATTTTCTTTAATTATAAAACAGTAAGTATTCTTAATCAAATTGTTATATATTTTATTTTAAGTAGTAAATAAGTCCAAGCTCTACCACTTCGGCTAATTTTCTTGGTTAATACACATAAAAATTAGATTTAAACCACATTTCCAAGGGAGTGTACTCAGCTGTGCTATTTTTGGGACACCATGAATATGAACTAAATATGTGCTTTTAACATACTTTCTATGTAAAATAATAAATAAAAAATATTTAGTTACCACTTGTAAACTTGAACCCATATTTCATACACTTTTAAATATACTCATCATGCATTAAAAAAATACATTATTTAAAATATACAAATAATACACTTGATTAAAATTCCTGTAAATGTAATTCGTGTAAATGTAAACACCAATGCACCATGTCACTAAGTCCAAACCGACCTTGAGTAATACATTTCTCTTGAAATGTACATACATTTTACTTGAAAATCCAAATACAACAAAGTGATAGTATATAAAAATCCACAAAAATCTGATGTAAAGCACTTATAGCACTCTTTTAAGCAATGCAATTATAAAACACTTCTGGTGTACTTTATCTGACTGCACTTCAAATTAGTTTAAGTCTGATTAGTGTATTTATATTAAGTGTACTTAAGTAGCACAATTGGGAAAATGTACAGTACTATATAAATAAAAGTGTGCCAACACTAAACTAATTTTTAAAGCATTCAAAGCACACTTTTAGGAAACACACTGATAAAAGTCCTCTGTATATTTTTTTGCAGTAGTACACTTTATTTCAAAGTACTTACAATTATTGCACAGAAGTACTATTGAAGTAGAAATATGCTTTTAGTTTGTGTATTAATAGTATATATGATTTACAATAAAAAGAAAAATAAATAAAAATTCATAAGAAAAAAAAAACATATCTAAGGAAAAATTATTTATTCAGCTCTCAGATGATGTATAAATCTCAGTTTTATAAAAATTTACCCATATGACTGGTTTTGTGGTCCAGGGTCACATATCTGACCTGTTTGAACACACCCAAAGGTGATCAGAAACTCCTCCCTCTTAAAACACCTGACAGTCGACTCAACACTCAAAACCAGGAAGAGACTCATTATTTCTCCTGTCTGTCATTCTCTCTTCTGTCTTTACTAAAGAAAACAGAGAATAAGTGAAGAACAAAGAGAAACACTTTTTTGTGATGTTTGTTTGTGAACAGACAGCAGATCTTTGTGATTCATTTTTGAAACCGGCGTTGAGAAAGTGAAAGTAAAGTTTAGACTGCTGGAGCTCAAACTGTGAAAATGGATTCACTATCTGTAGAAGAGCTTTCTTGTCCCGTGTGCTGTGAAATCTTCAAGAATCCTGTTTTTCTGTCATGTAGTCACAGTGTCTGTAAAGAGTGTCTTCAACAGTTCTGGAGAATCAAGAAAACTCAGCAGTGTCCTGTATGCAGGAGAAGATCCTCAAAAGGTGAACCTCCTCCTAATCTCGCGTTAAAAAACTTGTGTGAGTCGTTCCTGAAGCAGAGAAATGAGAGGAGTTCATCAGGATCTGAGGAGATCTGCAGTTTACACAGTAAGGAACTCAAACTCTTCTGTCTGGAGGACAAACAGCCGGTGTGTTTAGTGTGCAGAGATTCACAAAAACACATCAATCACAAATTAAGACCCATCAGTGAAGTGGTTTCATCATATAAGGTAGGAGAAATTCATTTTTCAACTTTATGATGTTGAAAACTCCTATTTAAGTGTTGATTTGTTTGAACAGTACTGCAGGGATCTGAAGCCCATTATCAATGCAGTTTCACGGATTTGGTGAATCAGTAACTATGGGGGCAAATACTTTTTCACACAGACTCAGTTGGTATTGAACAAGCATTTTGCTTTAATAAAACTTTTCACTTTACAAACTATAATTATTTCTGAATTAATTTAGCACGAGATGTTCACAAAAACAGAAGAAATCAGGAAAACACTTTTGCACTGAATTATATGACCATATCTATTACAAAGGGAGACTGAAGTGTGGATCCATATGCAAGCTTTATTAGAAGACATCGTCATGACAGGCGGGGGTCAATACCGGCAAACAGGAATAAACGGGTAGTCCGAAAGAGTAGTCCAGAAAACAGACGAGAAGGTCAGGGCAGGCGGCAAGATACAATAAATACCGAAACAGTCCAAGATCAAAACACGGGGAAACTAGAAAACACGAAAAACTCAGGAACAAGGAAGGCTAAACAACGATCAGAAAACACAGATGGGGAGGAGAGGCCTTTATACCAAACACTAGGGGTCACATGACAGAAACAACCAATGGGAGATGGACACATGGAACAGGGGAACCAATGACAACATGACGCAGACGAGTGAAACTTGGTTGGTTGAGACAACACATAACATAGATTCCATATTGGAGTGCCCTCTATTGGCGCTGCTGGGCACTCCATAACATAGCCACCCCCCAAAGAGCGGCTTCCAGATGCTCCCAAAGGGCTTAGCACAGACAGTCCTGTAGGGCGGTTGGGGGAAGCAGGGGTGGAGCAGGGGAACGAAGGAGGGCCAGGTCCATGTGGAGGTGGAGGAGCTGATGACAGAGACAGAAACGGCAGATCAGGGGGAGCTGAGGACCTCCACAGCAGGATATGTGGGAGTACCCACAGCGGAGCGGATGACCACCAGAGCCCACCAGGGTGGCGCAGATGGGGCAGGAGCCCTCCAGGGCGGCGTAGACGGTGCAGGAGCCCACCAGGGTGGCGCAGACAGTGCAAGAGCCCACCAGGGTGGTGCCGATGGAGCACATGCCCCCTCCATATCCGTGACAGGGCAGACAGGAATTTCAGGGACAGCCTCCGTAGCCGTGACTGGACAGACATGGAGCCCTGGGGGTGCAGGCAGAGCAGGGAGCCTTAGTGGTGCAGGCAGAGTAGGAAATGTATAAGAGGCATGGGCGCAGCAGGTTCGTGGAAAGACGAGGCTTCTGGCTCAAACTCATAGGCAGGCCTCTGGAGCACAGTGTGCAGCCCACACACTCAGAATGGTGATGGCCATCATAGGCAGTGCGGCGGTTAATGGGATGCAAACCAGATTTGGGGATGTAAGGCTTGGGCGTGTAGGTTCCACCGGTATGCCTGCAGCCCGCACTGACATCAAAGAAGGGTCCATTATGCTGGCAATCAAGACATGCAGAGGCTCTGGCAGATCAGACGAGGCGTGGCATGGCTCAGGATGCTCGGGGGAGATGTGACTTGGCTCTGGACGCTCGGGCAAGATCTTGCCCAACCTTGAATGAATGAATGTGACTTGACTTGGCTGGAACAGCTGTGACTTGTCTTAGACTTGCTGGAACGGCTGTTAATTGACTTGGCTTGTCTAGAACAGCTGTGACTTGACTTGACCTTGAGGGAGCAGCTGTGACTTAACTTGTCCTTGAAGGGATGACTGTAGCTTGACTTGGCTTTGGCTTTGAGGGAGCAGCTGCGGCTTGGCTTGATGTTGGAGAAGCAGCTATGGCTTGGCTTGACTCAGGAGGTGCTTCTGTGTCTTGATGTGTCTCTGGGAGTGCTGTAGTGTCTTGGCCTGACTCAGGATGTAAAGCGGCATCTTGGCTTGACCCAGGAAGTGAAGTTGTGTCTAGACTTGATTCAGGAAGTGCTGCTTGACTTGACTCAGGAAAGGCTGCTTGACTTGACTGAGGAAGGGCTGCTGGACTTGACTCAGGAAGGGCTGCTTGACTTGACTCAGGAACCTCAGCCATTAGGTGACCAGACTTGGCAGGAATGGCAGCTGAGACGAGACTTGACTTGGCAGGAACAGCAGCTGCAATTTGGCTTGGCAGGAACGGCAGCTGTGACATGACTTGACTTTACAGGAACAGCAGCTGTAGCGCAACATGACTTGGCAGGAATGGCAGCTGTGACGTAACTTGACTTAACAGAAACAGCAGCTGTAGCGCAACTTGACTGGGCAGGAATGGCAGCTGTGACGTAACTTGACTTAACAGAAACAGCAGCTGTAGAGCAACTTGACTTAACAGAAACAGTAGCTGTAGTGTGACTTGACTTGGCAGGAATGGCAGCTGTGACGTAACTTGACTTAACAGGAACAGCAGCTGTAGCGCAACTTGACTTGGCAGGAATGGCAGCTGTGACGTGACTTGACTTGGCAGGAATGGCAGCTGTGACGTAACTTGACTTAACAGGAACAGCAGCTTTAGCGCAACTTGACTTAGCAGGAACGGCAGCTGTGACTTGACTTGACAGGAACAGCAGCTGTGACATAACTTGACTTAACAGAAACAGCAGCTGTAGCGCAATTTGACTTGGCAGGAGCAGCAGCTGTGACGTGACTTGACTTGGCAGGAACGGCAACTGTGACGGGACTTGACTTGGCAGGAATGGCAGCTGTGACGTGACTTGACTTGGCAGGAATAGCAGCTGTGACGTGAAGTGATTGGGCAGGAACAGCAGCTGTAGTGCGACTTGACTTGGCAGGAATGGCAGCTGTGACGTGACTTGACTTGGCAGGAATGGCAGCTGTGACGTAACTTGACTTAACAGGAACAGCAGCTTTAGCGCAACTTGTTTTTAGCAGGAATGGCAGCTGTGACTTGACTTGACTTGGCAGGAACGGAAGCTGTAGCGCAACTTGACTTGGCAGGAACGGCAACTGTGACGGGACTTGACTTGGCAGGAATGGCAGCTTTGACGTGACTTGACTTGGCAGGAACAGCAGCTTTAGCGCAACTTGGCTTAGCAGGAATGGCAGCTGTGACTTGACTTGACTTGGCAGGAATGGCAGCTGTGACGTAACTTGACTTAACAGGAACAGCAGCTTTAGCGCAACTTGGCTTAGCAGGAATGGCAGCTGTGACTTGACTTGACTTAACAGGAACAGCAGCTGTAGCGCAACTTGACTTGGCAGGAACGGCAACTGTGACGGGACTTGACTTGGCAGGAATATCAGCTGTGACGTGACTTGACTTGGCAGGAACAGCAGCTTTAGCGCAACTTGGCTTAGCAGGAATGGCAGCTGTGACTTGACTTGACTTGGCAGGAACGGAAGCTGTAGCGCAACTTGACTTGGCAGGAATGGCAGCTGTAACATAACTTGACTTAACAGGAACAGCAGCTGTAGCGCAACTTGACTTGGCAGGAACGGCAACTGTGACGGGACTTGACTTGGCAGGAATGGCAGCTGTGACGTGACTTGACTTGGCAGGAATGGCAGCTGTGACTTGACTTGGCAGGAATGGCAGCTGTGACGTGACTTGACTTGGCAGGAACGGCAGCTGTGATGTGACTTGACTTAACAGGAACAGCAGCTGTAGCGCAACTTGACTTGGCAGGAATGGCAGCTGTAACATAACTTGACTTAACAGGAACAGCAGCTGTGACGTGACTTGACTTGGCAGGAATGGCAGCTGTAACATAACTTGACTTAACAGGAACAGCAGCTGTGACGTGACTTGACTTGGCAGGAATGGCAGCTGTAACATAACTTGACTTAACAGGAACAGCAGCTGTGACGTGACTTGACTTGGCAGGAATGGCAGCTGTGACGTGACTTGACTTGGCAGGAACAGCAGCTGTAGCGCAACTTGACTTGGCAGGAATGGCAGCTGTAACATAACTTGACTTAACAGGAACAGCAGCTGTGACGTGACTTGACTTGGCAGGAACGGCAACTGTGACGGGACTTGACTTGGCAGGAATGGCAGCTGTAACATAACTTGACTTAACAGGAACAGCAGCTGTGACGTGACTTGACTTGGCAGGAATGGCAGCTGTGACGTGACTTGACTTGGCAGGAATGGCAGCTGTGACGTGACGTGATTTGGCAGGAACAGCAGCTGTAGTGCGACTTGACTTGGCAGGAACGGCATCTGTGACGTGACTTGACTTGGCAGGAACAGCAGCTGTAACGTGACATGAATTGGCAGGAACGGCAGCTGTGACGTGACTTGACATGGCAGGAACAGCAGCTGTGATTGGACTTGACTTGTAATGGCCATCTTGTGCAGTAGCTCTGGCGGGGCGGCCATCTTTGCAACAGGCTCTGGCGTGGCGGTGATCTTGTGAACAGACTCTGAAAGGGCGGCCATCTTTCGAACAGGCTCTGGAAGGGCGGCCATCTTATGAGCAGATACTGGAAGGCAGGCCATCTTGTGAGAAGATTCTGGAAGGGCGGCCATCTTATGAGCAGACTCTGGAAGAGCGACCATCTTGTTAGCAGGTTTTGGGCTGGCAGACATCTTGTGTAGTGGCTCTTCTAACACACCCACAGCAAACAGAGAGCAAAACAACTGCAGTGCTACACAAATATATTGCTGGAGGGTCCAGTCAGGCTGGTGAAGTGGCATCAAAGAACTGAATGGTTTGGAAAGTCCACCACAAAAAAATATAATTAAGATCAAATCATCCAGAGAAGTTGAGTTAGCCAACTCAATAAAGTCTATAATGTAGTCCTTGATGGACCGCTCACCTTGACAGAGACGCAATATCTTGGATGTTGACTCCATGCTGGGACTGGATAGTTCCAAGGAAGCTGCTGGATCCGGGTGTGGCTGATCATTCTGTTACAAAGGGAGACTGAAGTGTGGATCCATATGCAAGCTTTATTAGAAGACGTAGTCAAGACAGGCTGGGGTCAATAAAGGCAAACAGAAATAAACAGGGTAGTCCGAAAGAGTAGTCCAGAAAACAGGCGAGAAGGTCAGGGCAGGCGGCAAGATACAATAAATACGGAAACAGTCCAAGGTCAAAACACGGGGAAACCAGACACCACGAAAAACTCAGGAACAAGGAAGGCCTTTATACCAAACACTAGGGGTCACATGACAGAAACAACCAATGGGAGATGGACACATGGAACAGGGGAACCAATGACAACATGACACAGACGAGTGAAACTTGGTTGGTTGAGACAACACATAACATAGATTCCATATTGGAGTGCCCTCTATTGGGGCTGCTGGGCACTCCATAACAATATCACTGTATCGTCTTTTCTTCTTTTTTCACTATAATCTGGTGTTTTATGTATTTTATTTTATTTAATTCTAGGAGGAACTCAATACAGCACTGAAATCATTACAGGAGAAACTTCAACACAAAGAAACAATGAAAGGAAAGTTTGAGAAAACAGTTAAACACATCAAGGTGAGGAAACAGAATCGAGAGTCATTTTCATTCCAGCTGTAGGATCACTATATACAGTTATGATCTGATATATTTAATATAATGGACTCCAGCTGATTATTTTAGTAAATGAGGATCATCAATCTGCTTCTGGATCTGTTATATGTCTGTATCTGAGTTTCTCTCAGATCTGAATGATGTGATTGTGTTGATGTGTGTTGATGGAGATGATTGAAGTGAATGTGGTTTGATTTCAGTCTCAAGCTGAGCACACAGAGCGTCAGATTAAACAGCAGTTTGAGAAGCTTCATCAGTTTCTCAGAGATGAAGAAGAAGCTACAATCACTGCACTGAGGGAGGAAGAGGAGCAGAAGAAGCAGATGATAAAGGAGAAGCTGGAGGAGATCAACAGACACATCTCAGCTCTTTCACACACAATCAAAGACATGGAGGAGATGATGAAAGCCAGTGATGTCTGCTTTCTAAAGGTCTGATTTCAGATCATTGATTGATTGATTGATGATTGATTGAGTTGTTGATGATCAATGGTGTGTTTGTTCTGCAGGAGTTTCCAGTCTCAATGGAAAGGTGAGTGATCTGCTGGTGTCTCTGGTCTCTCTGCTTCTGATCCAAAGCCACTGCAGTTCTGACTCCTGAATGTTCTTCCAGAGTCCAGATCTCACAGCCGGATCCACAGATGCCTTCTGGAGCTTTGATTCATGTGCCACGTTATTTGGGCAACCTGCCGTTCAGAGTCTGGAAGAAGATGCAGGACATCGTCCAGAACAGTGAGTCTGACTGCAGAAGATCTGAGCTCACACACATACACTAGAAATGATGCATGAGGGGGAATATTGACAGATTTCAGCATTATGTGGGAATAAACAGATCATCTACTGCAGCAAAATCAGCAGATCACTTTTAGAAATAATCAGTCCCGGAATTCAATGTGCTTGACTTTCTTTTTCAATCTAAGGAAAGACACTTAAGTAATTTCAGCTGTTTTTAAGATCAAACTGACAATGATGACTACTGTTCATATAGTTTCATTTTTTATTTATATTTTGAATTAGGGTTTATTTTTACATTTTAGCTTCAAATTCAATATGCGTGTTACACACACAGACACACACAAGACAGGTAAGTTACGTAGAGGAAGTTTATTTTAACAGCAGAGCAAACAATGAAGATGTTAATGGATCCAGAGAGGTGAGTAGCATGGATATGGCTTGATGTGACTTCAAAAGAACAGTGGAATGATAATCTAATTCTATTTTTGCAGGAACTGGACCTTTGAGGATGAACACACACACACCGCAGACTGGACTGGAGACACAGGGAAGACAAGACTGGAACACGAGAGACAGGTAAGTATTTCAAAGTAGGTAATAGTTGTGACTCCTTGAAGAGAGACACAATGAGTCTGTGTATTAGCAACGTGCCCAGACAATGACTGTAGTGCTGTGTGTACTTAAATAAGTCGGCTGGTAATTTGGTGCAGTTGGGGTGAATGAGATCGCTGGGTATGACTGGTGTTAGAGCCTGGCCAATCCGTGACATTACCCCCCTCCCCACGGCCAGCTCCTGAGGGCCGAATTCTCCGCCTTCGAGGTGGTCTTCCCTTCCTTGAGGTGCTGGACAGTCCGGGTGAGCCGCATGGAATTCATCGGTGAGTGTGGGGTCAAGGATGTCATCCCGAGGTACCCATGATCTCTCTTCAGGACCATATCCTTTCCAATCTACCAGATATTCAAGGCGACCACCACGACGCCAGGACATCGGGATCTCCTTGACAGAATAGATGGTACCTTCTTCTACCGTCATTTCAGGAGGGGGTTCTTCCTGGCCGGCTCTGTGGAGGGAAGCAGAGGGTCGTGACAGGGTTTGAGAAGTGACACATGAAATGTACGGTGAATCTTGTACTGAGGTGGAAGTTGTTATTTTTTATGTGAAGGGGTTGAACTGCTCCAGGATGGTAAAGGGACCAACAAATCTTGGAACTGAGTTTCCTGGAGGGCAGGTGCAGGCGGATGTCTCTGGTGGAAAGCCAGACTTTCTGACCCCGAGAAGGTAGGGCCCGAAATCCTCCGCCAGTCTGCAATGGTCTTGGACTTGCGCAATGCCCTTTGTAGATGATGGTAGGCGTTTGTCCCAGACTCTCTTGCTCTCCCGGAACCAGTGATCCACTGCGGGGACATCTGATAGTTCTCCATTTCACAGGAAGAGTGGTGGCTGAAATCCTAACACACACTAGAAGGGAGTGAGCCCTGTTGAATGTTGCCGCAGGGAATTCTGGGCATACTCAGCCCAACCCACAAACTGGCTCCAGGAGTTTTGTTGAAACCATGACAGAACGTCCTGAGGAACCGCCCCACCCCCTGGAATTTCCACTCAGTTTGTCTGTTTGTTTGAGGATGGTGTTAGAACGAGAGGCTAACGGTCACACCTAGGAGCTTGAAGAAGGCCTTCCACACACGGGAAATAAAATGAGGACCGAAATACCTGATTTAACTGACATTCAGCGGTTTCAAATGTTGTGGGTAATCCTTTCAAAGGGATGAGGCGACAAGACTTGGAGAAACGATCGACATCGACCAGGATGCATTTCCTTATGACGGGGGAAGATGGTCATGAAGTCAACTCCTAGGTGTGACCAGGGGCAGTTCAGTATAGGCAAGGGATGGAGTTTACCCACAGGATGGTGACGAGGATTCTTGGCCATAGCGCATTCTCCACATCCTTACCTTCTCACTTGTCTCCTCACATTCCTTGCCATGTTGGGCCACCAGAAACGTTCAGATAAAAGCGAGAGAGTGTTGTAGGTCACAGGACGACCAGTATCTAGTGAGGTGTAAGTATTATGGATGAGATCTACCCGTTGTGTACTGGCGTCCTGGAGGGCAGCCCGGCAGAGTCCTGGGTTCAGGAGTGGCGACAGCTGGAGGAGAAGTCCATTTGATAGGACTGACAATCATCTGAGAAGGTATGATGTTGGTAGGTGTGTCTGTGGTTTCTTCAGGGTCGAAGAGACGAGAGAGGGTATCGGCACGTACATTCTTTGCTCCTGGGCGTTATGAGATGGTGAACTGAAACCATGTGAAGAAGAGTGCCCACCTGGCTTGACGAGGACAATGGTCTCTTGGCGTCACGGAGGTACTTTAAATTTATGCGATCAGTGAGGACTTGAAAAGGATGCTTGGCTCCCTCCATCCAATGATGCCACTCCTCTATGGTGAGCTTGATGGCCAGTAATTCCCTGTTTCCGATGTCATAATTCCTTTCTGCCAGACTGAGCTTCCTCGAGAAGTAGGCGCATGGATGGAGGCGTGTAGTGCGGCTCCTACTCCGGTGGTAGGGGCATCCACTTCTCATATGAAAAGGAGATCAGGGTCAGGATGAGTGAGAAGTGGAGCCTGTGTGAAGGCTTGTTTGAGGTCTGTAAATGCTGCTGATGCTTCTGTGGTCCAGATGAGAGTTTTCGGATGACCCTTGAGAAGGTAAGTAAGTGCACTGGTGATCAGACTGTAATTCTTGATGAATCTGCAGTAAAAGTTGGCGACTCCAAGAACTCTTTTATAGTTTTGGGTTCTGGCTAGGAAATGACAGCATTCACCTTCCCCTCCTCCATGTGAACTCCATGACGATCGATGATGTATCCAAGGAAATGTACAGAGGGTTGGTGAAATGAACATTTTTCTGCCTTCAAATATAACAGATGCTTTTTTTTTTTTTTATTACTATCAAAAAAAAAAAAAAAAGAAAATGCACACTTATAAATAATTTTATTTAGGTTAAAGTTATTTTGCTTCAAGTACATCCAGTTAATTTCAGTAAGTTGCCAAAATGACTTTTCTAATTTGCATTTAATTTTAATTATTCAATTTCATTTAATGATTATTTAATTTAATATATATATTAGTTGTAGTTGTAGTTAATAATATCAGCAATGTTGTTATTTGATTGCATTACTGTGGAATAATACCTACTGTGTATTTATTTTTATGAAGTAAACAGAGCTTTGATTCATACAAGAGAAACACTGAGGAAAAATATATAGATATAAACTTTAGTTCTTCTGTATTATTCTAGTTTGTCTCATTTGAATATGACAGAACTGTGTAAAGCTCTGTACAAAGGCAACATTTTGTATTAAAAGTATCTTCTGACTATAATTGAATATAAACGACAGCATAAATCAAATTAATATCTTTTGAGTGTCACTCAGTGTTTCTGATTGAACTTTCAGTATTGATAAATCATACAGAGAATGACTGACAGTGATGAGAGGAAAATGTCTGATGTGTTTGATCAACAGGACGAGTGTCATAATTCATAATCATCTGTGTTTGGTTCACTCTTGATCATTATATGAACATCAGAATAACAGCATCTGTTGATTGTGTCTCATCAGCTCCTGTCATTCTGGATCCAAACACTGCTCATCCACGTCTCGTCGTGTCTGATGATCTGACCAGTGTGAGCTGGAGCTTATTTAATCAACCTGTTCCCGATAATCCAGAGAGATTTGACTATTATGCCTGTGTTCTGGGTTCAGAGGGTTTTAACTCAGGAACACACTGCTGGGATGTGGAGGTTAAAAAGAGTTCAGACTGGTGTCTAGGAGTAACTACAGCATCAAACCAGAGGAAAAGACGCAATTTCTTTAAGACTGGTGTCTGGTGTGTGTGGTATAAGAAGTATGGGCAGTCTTCATGTTCTGGTTTTCGTGTCAAACAGAAGCTTGATCGTGTGAGAGTGAATCTGGACTATGACAGAGGAACGGTGTCATTCTCTGATCCTGTAACTAATACACATCTACACACATTCACAACCACCTTCACTCACACACTACTGCCATTCTTCTGTAATTATCATCCATTAACGTCTCTGAAGATCTTAGTGATCAATAGTCAGTAATCGAGACTATTGATCTGAATATCAGACCAGAAAACAAGTAAATCTTTGTATATATATATTATAGTTCTAAAATAAATAAACAACATAACCCTTTTGAAAGTAACCCATGATTTTACAAAAAAAAAAGTTTATAAGTTTATAAGATATTTAGGTCAGTAACACATTCAGATGAATTCAAAACAGAACCCCTAAAGGGACATCATGATGGAGAACAAAGATGAGATAAGGAAAAAATGCCAATGTTTTTCATTCTAGTTGTGCATTGCTTTTACACAAATTACTACTTCTCACTGCTCCATCTCTGAAGATTTTGCCAATGTAGTTTACAAAAAGTGATAAATAAAAACTTCAAATGTAATATAATATTTTGTTTGCATTTTTTAAGCAGCTGAAGCACAAAAAAGACTTAATGCAGATCAAAACCAAGATTGAATTTTGTGAGCTAATCAGAATTCACAAACTTTTTTTCTTTTTAACGACACATTTTCAAGATTTGATCCAATCTGATGGCCAAAATCTGATCAGATAACTTTTGAACAACTAGCCTCTCGTTTATGATCAGTGATCATATCATTTACAAAATGCACTTTTGTAGAAAGAGATCTAATTTGAATAAGGCCTTTAAAAACTAAGCAAACACAAAACACTTTCATATTAGGATGGAAATTGTTTTATTAATGAGCAAAACCTGATGTTAAACTGAACTGAAGGTGAAGGCTGTCAGTCGCTGCAGTTACATTGTTAGACCAATAGATGGTGACAATGATCTTTATGAATGAGTCATCATTAAGTAATACATTTCTACTGTATTTTTTATGAAAATCCAACGTAATGATAGTATATATGTAACGGAGGCCAGCCAGAAGGTGCTGTGCAGGTAAACCTCACTCCCCAATCTCAAGAGACGCACTAGCGACTGACGGTAGACCCGTTCAGAGCGGGTGTGGTAGGGCCCGGGTGTGAGGGGTTACATTGGTGCCGTGACCCGAACAGGAGTGAGGTCTAGGGGGGTGAGTGTAACGGAGGCCAGCCAGTAGGTGCTGTGCAGGTAAATCTCACTTCGCTGATCTCAAGAGACGCACTAGCGACTGATGCTAGAGGTTGCAGCCTTTAGCCTCCTTGTTAGTGCGTCCACCTCCAGTGCCGGAGACCCGGGTTTTCCGTTAGGGAACGGGTGTGAGAGGTAACATATATAAAAATCCACTAAAATTGTATGTAAAGTACTCATAGCACTCTTTTATGCAATGCAATTATAAAACACTTCTAATGTACTTTATCTGACTGCACTTCAAATCAGTTTAAGTCTAATTTATTTATATGAAGTGTACTTAAGTAGCACAATTGGGAAAAAGGAACTATGAAAAAGTGTACCAACATTGAACTACAAATTAAAATTCAATGCACACTTTTAAGAAACGCACTGATGAAAGTCCTCTGTATATTTGTTTGCAGTAGTACACTTTATTTCAAAGTACTTACAATTGCACAGAAGCACTACTGAAGAAGAAATATGCTTTTATTTAGTGTATTTATAGTGTATATGTTTTACAAATGATGGTGGACAGAGTACTTAGGTTAGGGAAACACTAATAAAACAGTCTGACATTATTATGAATTATTAGGGGCATGTGTTCTGTAAATATATTACTCATGGACATTACTTTCATCATGAACAATACATAAAACATTGTTAACACAACACACATCCTTAAAAACCATTTCATTATTTACAAGACTATAATATGCAAATTCTATTTTTAGTCTACCAGCTACTAAATTCATAAACATCACTTCGGCATTAATACTATTCAACTGTACCCCTTGATTCTTCCTAGTTTTCCATATTGCTAGTTTTGCAGTTCCATATTAGGTAATTTAACAAACACATCTTTCTTCTTTCTGAGAACTTATATTTCACACCCCCTATAAACACTTGCTCTGAAAATTCTTCACCAAAGGCTTGAAACAATCTGTCAAGAGCATTAAAAAGCTTCCAATCTTTTACACTTTAAAAATAAATGTTCTAAATGCTCTTCTATTCCACAAAACCTACACCCCACCCCAACTATAGCTATTGCCCCGTGAATAACCCTCCATTGTAAGTCTGCTGTTCGTTTCTCTACTGGAGGTTTGTACAGGGCTCTCCACCTGTCTCTCACAAGAAAGTATTGTGTCAACAAAACTGGCCACCCTGAGATCCTTTGTCCTCTGAGCAGACCTTGATGCAAAACTTTAACTGCAGCATTATAAATGTCTTTCTTTGATGTATTTTCAAACAAATCCAGCTGTGGAGTTTCAAAAGATAAAATTGAACCCGCTGATTTTTCCTCTTGACTCTCACTGACGACAGCAGCAACTCTTATTTTTGGAAAGTCCGGTTCACCTGTCATGTCTGATTGAAATTATTTTCCAATATTTTTCCTATAGCCGCTTGATAATACATTAAAAAAATTTCTTCCACCAGCTTTTCAGTCAACCGTGAGGACTTTAAACCGGTTACTTCTTTCAGGGTATCCACTGATTCCCATTGGTTATTATTCAAAAGTTGTCCCAGCTTCACAATGCCACGCCTTTGCAAACATGCGCTCACGCTTACAGATGACAAAAGTCTTGTCTGGATCATTTGGTTAAAAAACAATGGTTCCTCCTGTATCCAACTCCCGGGTTCTTCAAAATCTCTTTCCACTTTAAAAACAGTTCTCCAAGAGCGCAACATTGAACGATAAAAATATGTAACTCCACACAGATTCACCTTTTCCAGTTCCATTAAGAACAGATGTCTGTCTAGCTTAAGACTGCCCGCTTTTTGTAAAATCATTTTAGCAGTTTGAGCCCATACTAAGTCCTTCTGATACAAGAATATCTGTGCTGCTTGTATTCTGAAAGCACAGATCTTACTCCACACATCCACCAGACCTTGACCTCCTTCATAAACGGGAAGGTATACTGCTGCTGCACGAATCCAGTGTTCTCCACTCCAAAAAAACTCCACAAATGTCCTTTGAATTTTACAAATTAATTCTTCAGGTGGTTCCAATGAGTTTATGCCACAAAGTTGAGGCAGCCAAGTTATTTACAACCAGAACTCTCCCTCTGTATGACATTAGTGGTAATAGCGATTTCCATTTAAACAATCTGGCAGATACCTTTTCCAGCATTCCCTCCCAATTTTTATTCCTCTTTTTATTTATTTTTGTTCCTCTCCATTTCTATCAATAATAAAATCAACAGTGCAATTCCAATCACCTCCAATAATAATACAAATATTGTCATCGATTATCTGAATAGCATTCCTTAGCTTTAAAAAGTACCTCACACGCTCAGGTTCATTATTGGGTGTGTAAACATTTATCAGTACAAACATAGAACCCTCATATTCAATCTTTAACAACAATATTCTTCCTCTTACAATTTCTTCCACAGCCAAAACATTGACCTTCATATCTTTGGAAAATAAAATAGCTATACCAGCACTTGTATTTGTCCCATGACTTAAAACACTTTTCCCCTGCCACCATTTATTCCACTCAGATTGATTATCTAAACTCGTCAAGTCAAGTCAAGTCACCTTTATTTATATAGCGCTTGTAACAATACAGATTGTGTCAAAGCAACTGCACAGTATTTAAACAGAACAATAGTGTGTAAGTAACGCATTATTGTAAATAATCAATTTTCAGTTAAAGGCAGTTCATCAATGAATTCAGTGATATCATCGTCAGTTCAGTTCAAATAGTATACGATATCGCTGGAAAGTGTCCCCAACTAAGCAAGCCAGAGGCGACAGTGGCAACCAAAACTCCACAGGTGACAGAAATGGAGAAAAAAACCTTGGGAGAAACCAGGCTCAGTCGGGGGACCAGTTCTCCTCTGGCCAGACGAAACCAGCAGTTTGTACCAATGTCCGATTGTAGAGAACTCATCAGGTTCCTGTGAACGCACCATAAGACTATGTGCCATATTGCTAGATAGGAGAGATCTCCACATCCGGAGGGATGAAGATCATCTCTTTTCAACAGGTCAGTTCTGCCCCAGAAACTCGTCCAATTGTCTATGAAACCTATGTTATTTCGCGGGCACCACTTTGACATCCAGCCATTGAGTGACCACAGTCTACTGTGTATCTCGTCACCACGGTAAGCCGGGAGGGGACCAGAGCATATTACAGTGTCTGACATCGTACTTGCAAGTTCACACACCTCTTTAACATTATTTTTAGTGATCTCCGACTGGCGAAGTCGAACATCATTTGTGCCGACGTGAATAACAATCTTACTGAATTTACGTTTAGCATTAGCCAGCACTTTTAAATTTGCCAAGATGTCAGGCGCTCTGGCTCCCGGTAAACATTGGACTATGGTGGCTGGAGTCTCTATTTTCACGTTCCGTACAATAGAATCGCCAATTACTAAAGCACTTTCATCAGGTTTCTCAGTGGGTGCTTCACTGAGTGGGGAGAACCTGTTTGATGTTCTGATCAGAATGGAAGAGCGGTGTTTTGACCCACGACTATGCCGTCTCACAGTCACCCAGTTGCCCTGCTGCACGGGCGTTGTTACCGGAACCGAACAATGTACAGGGCTTTCTGAGCTAGTCGCATCCAAAACCGTATCTAAGGCCCTCACATTCTTACTATCCTCCATTAAAGTTTGGATGCGTGACTCTAGTTCTAAAATCTTCTCTGTCAGCCTGACTATATTCCTGCATTTATCACATGTATAAGGCTTACTGCTGACAGAGATAGATAAGCTATAGACCTTTTTCCAAAGTAAACGATGAGCGCCGCCATTACGAATTCTAACGTCAGATTGAATGCTTTTCTGTTCCGGTTTCCATAGGAACCCATTCAAATAGCATCCATCTGTTTTTAATGTAGCTACCTTCCGCTGCTTCGTGTCATCTACACACTCATTAAAGTGAGGCACTGACAAATGACAGTCATTGCGACATTGCCAAGTGATGGCGCTATGGAGCCATGTGCTTTTTAAAAACATTTTAATCGGTTTAACATTAGTTTATTAGCTCGGAATATACACTAATTTGACTAGAAACAATGCAGACCGGAAATGCAAAGCATTCTTTCAGTTAAGAGTCGGACTTACTTCCGTGTTCAGGAAAAAGGTCTATACATGTGGCAAGCAGTGCAGACTACAATTGTAGGAGAAGAAGCCATTACTCACCGTGATTGTGGAATGATTCCAACTTACAACTGTTGTTGTTTGAATTCCTGAAAAAAACGGAACGGAACTGGCTAAAGGAGTACTAACGATATTAAACACGAGAGAATAAAACGTGAATGGAACGCAGATGACAAGCTAACCGGCTAACGCAATGCTAAAGATAGTAAACAAGAGTTAAAAGCGTGAATGGAGTGCGAGCGGCAAGTTAAACCGTCTAATGGAATGCTAATGTGCTGCACTCGTGATTATAAAATAAGTCGAAAGATCAAATTAGTCAGATTAGTTTGATGGATAAGATCAGAAATTAAGTTAAGTTATATCTATCAATTTAAAACGGCAGAATTAACAATAAGACAGAGAATCCAACAGAAAACCGAAGCTGCAGGGAGCAACAAACACAGACCACTCTGCAGCAAGGCAAGGCAAACAGGAAGCAGGGAAAACAGCGAAACAGCCAGTCGAAGTACAGATAAATGCGCACTCCAACGGCTATTATATTGCCCACAACACATTGCGCACTGCGCAGTGAATGAGGATATGCATAAAAAACCTGATAAAAAATATTTATTTAATGTTATCCACGTTATATATGTGCAGCAACATGATGAACTTGTATAATGGCAGAAAAAAATGATGAGAGTCTGCTGGCCAAAGAGCCCTTCATGTTTTACTTTAAATTTAAGGATGATATGGAAATTTTCCTCAATGAGTGTGTGGACAAAACATGCCTCAGGATTAACTGCATGTTTGAAGAGTTTTGATTTATTTTAGGTTTAACCTAATTTAGTTAACTTGAGTAATGTGTGGTTATTATTGTTGTTAAATGTGTGCCTTCTGTGCTATAACTTTTGTTTGATTTTGTAATTTTTTTGGGAAAATCCAGTTAATGAAAAATTGGTTAATACTGAAATGATTAAGTAAAAAATATAGGTTAACTAAATAAATAAAAACGTTCTATTGCTCAAGGTTTTATTTATTTATTTATTTTATTTTTTTGTTTAAGCTTTGTACTCAATTTATACTGTTTATCTTTTAAGACAACAAAAACACGTAATTAAACTTTAATTTGTAACTGTAAAACAATACTTTTAGGAGTAAGATACAGTTAAGATACAATCAATTACCATCTGGTTCAGCTCAGCTACAAATTCTGATCTCAGAAGACTACGTCGGATAGTCCGGACTGCTGAGCGAATCATTGGTACAACCCTCCCTACCCTTCAAGATCTGTACTTATCCAGAGTACGAAAAAGGGCTGCCAAAATTACTCTGGACCCCTCACATCCAGCACACTCACTTTTTGAACTGTTACCATCCGGTCGGCGCTACAGAGCACTGAGCACTAGAACGACCAGACACCGAAACAGTTTCTTTCCTCAGGCAATCCATCTCATGAACACTTGATCGTGGAACATACAACACTATACATTCTTTATTCATTTTTCCGTTATTTATTTAAAGCACATACTTACTCCATTCAAATGTCTTTGCTATTTTTGCACATTGTCTGTCTTGTATACCTCTATATTGTTCTTTTTATAATATGTATCGTCTTGTCACTGTCTTTCTGTAGCACTGTGGAGCTCTGTCACAAAAACAAATTCCTAGTATGTGCAAACATACCTGGCAATAAAGCTCATTCTGATTCTGATTCTGATTACAGTACTTATATTTATATTACACAGGCGTGAACACACACATATTTATTTATAATAATGTGTGTGTATGTATATATATATATATTTTTTTTAAATTAAAAACATTAACTTTAAATACTGACATAACATTAACAGCTTTGAAACACTCCACAAAGATAAGTAGTGCAATTTCTGGTGTTTATCATTATTATTTACATTATTTATTTATTTTTTTTATTTTTTTTTTTTTTTCAAATAACATACAGCACGTTATCAAGAAACAACGTTAAAAATAAGAAAAGGAAAAGAAAAATATAAGTTGATCATTATTTTAACCCACTTTTGATCTGAGACGGAGACTCCGCCCACTACCGGCATGAACCTGCTGCCGTGTGATCCACACTCCGGAACAGATGGTGGCGGTAATGCACCAATAAGCTGGATGCCAACCGCCGTTAAAAACAAAGAAGAAATGGGAGGAGAAGCTGTTGCGTTCGGTTGATGAAGGAGCGATGTAAACATAAGTAAAATCACATATATCTTTTTAAATCCTGATTATGGGTGTCAGGCACTGATCTATATAATGACTGGATCGCTCATTGCGTTCTAAAATGCCGTTAGGCAGTGAAGCCACCGGAAGTGTTCGATCCGCCATCTTACTATTCCCTACCGGCAGAGTGCGCCATTGATTTCGCATGTAAACCACTGACCTAAAATCACCCGATTTGAAGCGTTTCATTCACACATCATTAGGTTTGAGGATATGTGTATGTAAATAAATTATACTTAAGATGTTATCTGGAATGTTTATGGTCTTTTCGGGCTGGATAAGCGATATTGAAATCGTTTAGGTGGGTGTGTCAGCCGCGCACTTCCAGACACAGGTGAGTTAACTGAACCAAAACGAAAATATATTTATGTACCCAATTATGCAGGAAATTATAAACAAAACCGTGTATATGGTATTAGTAGCCTACCTGAAATTGTTTCGATTGTACAATATTGCTCTTGTACTATAAATTAAAATCTTTGAAATAAAGCTTAATGTCTTTAAGTAGTCAGCGCGGTATGGTGCGTTCTCTATTATAGATCAGTGGTGTCAGGATTTCTGCTCGACTTTGTGTTTTTCTTCTTTATTGGACTTTGCCTTCACTGCGAGCAGGTAAAAAATTTGTTTTTTACTGCGTGAAACCAAAGTGAAAGTAACACGTTTAAGCTTCCTGATTATTAACTTAGTTGTAAAACATAGAAGTAATGAAGTTAATTATTTTTTATTATTATTTATAGCCTATTAGCAGTCTTAAATAAATTTACACAGGGACAGGGGCGATTCTAGGATTTTTCAACTGGGAGGGGTCAATCTTATGTTGTGTATTTATACGTGACAAATAGGGAGTAAAAATGCTTATTTTTTTGTCAAAGACATTTCGAAGAAGAAATGCATTCATTTATGTAGTGTGAGGTCTAGTACACTATAGGAATATGACCTATAAATAATTTAGAAGAATTGTTACACAGAAGACTTGGAATGTAGTGCTGAATGTACACTGGTTTAATGGTCCCTTCCAATTGATCATTCAGAAATCCTTCTGATATGCTGCTCAAGAAACATATCTGATTATTATCAGTGTTGAAAACAGTTGTGCTGCTCGGTATGTTTGTGGAAATTATGACACATTCCATTTAGGGTAAAGTTAAAAACATGGCCTATATAAATTAATACTTTTATTTAACAAGGTTGCATTAAATTCATTCATGTGACAGTAAAGATATTATACTTATCACAAATTATTTATATTTGCAATAAATGTTGTTCTTTAACTTAGGTGTTTTTTTCAATTAATCCTGAAAAAGTTAATGTATCACAGTTTCCACAAACATATTAAGCAAAAACACTTTTCAGTAGGCTATTGATAATAATAAGGACCATTAGTAATAATTGATCACAAACAATAGCTGATAAAAATTAAGCATTAAAACAGCATATTAGAATGATTTCTAAAGGAATGTGACACTGAAGACTGGAGTAGCCTATTGATGCTGAAAATGTGGTTTTAATCACAGAAATAAATACACTACCGCTTAAAAGTTTGGGGTCAGTAAGACTTGTAATAGTCTTTAAAGAAGTCTCTTATGCTCATCAAGGCTGCATTTATTTGATTAAAAATACAGAAAAACTGTTTTTACAATATAAAATAATGTTTTTTATTTTAACATACTTTAAAATAGAATTTATTCCTGTGATGAAAAGCTGAATTTTTATCAGCTGTTACTCCAGTCTTAAGTGTCGCATAATCCTTCAGAAATCATTCTAATATGCTGATTTATTATTAGAATGATCAATGTTGGATAATATCAACAGTTGTGCTGCCAAATATTTTTGGGAACCTGTGTTTTTTTTTTTTTTTTTTTTTTTTCAGGATTCTTTTAATGAATAACAAGTTTAAAAAGTACAGTGTTTCTTCAAAATAAAACATTTTTTATAACAATGTAAATTATTTATTATTAACGTTTAATAAACTTTTAATTTATGTATTAACTTAATACATCCTTGGTGAATAAAAGTATTAATTTCTTAAAAAGAAAGAAAGAAAGAAAGAAAGAAAGAAAGAAAGAAAGAATAAAAATGTACTGACCCCAAACTTTTGAACAGTAGTGTAAATTTAAAAATATGTTTAATAGAAGACCACTATTTTAAGTGTAATATTTCATGATATTGTTATTTGCTAGGCCTACTGCATATTTGATCAAATAAATTCAGCCTTCAAAAAAATAAAATAAATAAAGTCTTAATTATTTTAAACATTTCACCACCAGTATGTGATGCATGTGACACGGAAGAAAGCAGTCTACAAACATTTTATCTTATCTTATATTGTGACAAATAACGTAAATGGCATTAAGAAATTCGAAAAGGCCAGTAGTAGTTTGTATCCCTAAAAATTAATGTATTTCGTTTATTTATTTATTTTTTATTATCGTAAACCATTTGAAAATATTGCTGAATCGTCTCGTCATTCAGCTTACCTCAGCTTTGACTTCTTCGTTTTATCAAAAATTTTGACATTGAAAACTCTCGGTGCTCCAGATGGCCAGTCTGCCACTGAATTTACCCTAAGATCCTACTGGATAAATGGAAACTCTGAAAAAATAAACAAAACGTAGTTTGTTTCCAGTGGAGGATTTAGTTTGACCCATGCTGTCTCTCAGAGAACAGCTCTAGATTAATATATTATCATAAGAGGTCTGGGGTGCATTTCCCAAAAGCAAACATGGTCGCAAGTTCCGTCGTTACCAATAGAGTTCAATGGAACTAATGACCAATGTTAGCTAAAGATGCTTTTGGGAAACGCACCCCTAGCGGGCCGCTCTGTATACAGAGCAGATAGAACAGCTGACTCCGGTAAGAACAAAGGCGGCGGAGTGTGTATATACATTAATAATGCCTGGTGTACATCGGCGGACATTATTAGGATATCAGACAACAATGAGTCTCACTACAGAGAGGACGTCCAACACCTAATCAACTGGTGTGTGAACAACGATCTGGTTCTGAACACTGCCAAGACAAAGGAGATCGTTGTAGACTACAGGAGAGCCAAGAAAACAACACCACCACCCCTCCACATAAATGGTGAGGAAGTTGAGGGGGTGAACGACATTAAATTCCTGGGTCTACACATAACAAAAGATCTCACTTGGACCATTAACACATCCCACTTAGTGAAGAAAGCTCAACAGAGACTCTTTTTCCTAAGAAAACTCAAAAAAGCAAAAGTGCCAACCCAGCTCTTAGTAAATTTTTACAGGAGCACAATAGAGAGCATCCTCTGTTACTGCATCACAGTGTGGTACTCCAGCTGCACTGCAGAAAACCGTCGAGCTCTGAACCGGACCGTCAAAACTGCTCAGAGGATCATAGGAACCAAACTCATGAACCTCGACATGGTCTATGCTAGCCGTCTACAGAAGCGAGCTAGCAACATCATCAAGGACCCAACTCATCCAGGACACAGACTTTTTGTACTCCTCCCATCAGGGAAAAGATATAAGTCAATCAGAACCCGCACAAACAGACTAAAGAACAGTTTTTTTCCCAGAGCTGTAGCCTGTGCCCCCCCCCCCCCCCCCCCCCCCAACACACAATAGTTAACCCTTCCTCTCTCTCCCGCCTCTACCTCATGTTTGCTTTATGACATTAATGGTTGCACTACATTAGCACTGTAAATAGTGTTATTATTCCGCCCTCGTAAAAGAGTTCCCCTTCTTTAACTAGACAGATAGATAACTCCTTCCACAGTGACGTTGAACTGAAGCATGGATTTATTGTGACCACCACTTCAAATACAAGTGGAACAGAGTAAAACTGAAATACAGAGGAAAATAGGGTTCAAAAATATGTGGATTAAAGAAATGTTACAGTTCAATTAAGAGAAAACTGTATAAACCATATACAATAATAATGTGGATGTATGTACCACTGTTCTGAAAATAATCTCTCTAAACATAAGTTTGTCACGAGTAACATCACCAATATCCAACATAAGAAGGATATAAAGTACTTGTAAACATTTTAGTACTTACAGACAAAGCTTCTATAAACCAATTGCAGGAATAATGAATAGATTGAAGGTAGCTGCCTTAACTGTGTGGCTATCAGCATCAACTGAGTACAGCAAGATGGCTGCTATTAAGGTCAGAAGTCATTTACTATGACAATGTCAAACATTAAAGTAAAGGCGCCACCTAGTGGCTCAAAAGGAAAACTACGCTGGAAGCAGTATACTCCCCGTCTGGTATCTGAAAGATGCCATCATTAAGCACAATTATTGTCTATTCAGTTCTAGGGCACAGCAGTAAAACGACATCTGAAATAGGTCGCAGGAACACCTTTGACGATCCATCCTTGACCACCCTGACCTCGACTTTCCTTACTCTTCCATCTCTCCTAGGAAATGTTTCCATCACGATTCCCATTGGCCAGTCGTTCCTTTTGGCTTGAATGTTTTTCAGCAGGACGATGTCTCCTGCCTGGAGATTGGAGCTTTCATTCTGCCATTTCCTTCGGTTTTGCAAGGTTGCGAGATATTCCTTCCTCCAACGATTCCAGAACGTATTGGCCAAGCTTTGGACTTGCCTCCATTGACGAACAAAGAGGTCCTTTTCTCCAAATTCTCCTGGTGGCGGAAGAAATGCTGAAGACTTTTGAGTCAATAGAGTTGCTGGGGTTAGAATCAATGGAGCATCTGGATCTGTTGATACGGGTACCAGTGGACGAGCGTTGACTATAGCTGTGACTTCAGCCATGAAGGTTGTCAAAACCTCATGGGATAACTTTGATGGACCAAATCCCTGTAGCATAGATTCAAGAATCCGTCTTGAGACGCCGATTATACGCTCCCAACTTCCCCCCATGTGAGATGAGTGTGGGGGGTTAAACACCCAAGTGCATCCCTTGTCACTCAGATACTCTTGTACCTTTCTGTCATCTGTGATTGACTCCATTTTCAACTCCTTGCATGCACCAACAAAGTTGGTGCCGCAGTCAGACCGTAGCTGCCTTGCTGGACCTCGAACAGCGAAGAAACGGCGGAGAGCGTTTATAAAGCTGGAGCTATCCATCGACTCTATGACCTCGATATGTATGGCCCTTGTGCTCATACATGTAAACAGAACTGCCCAGCGTTTAGAGTTTGCTTGTCCTCCTCTAGTTCGACGCGAGGTGACCACCCAAGGCCCAAAAACATCCAGCCCTACAAAGGAGAATGGAGGTTCCATGCTGAGCCTTTCAGGAGGTAAGTCAGACATCTTTTGAGTTAAAATCTTCCCCCGCAGTCTGCGACACTGGACACACTGAAAGATCACACTGCTAATGCGCCTTTTACCACCTATGATCCAGAAGCCAGCCTCTCTTAAGGCACCTTCAGTGAAGACACGTCCCTGGTGTTCAACTAGTTTGTGATAATGTTGAATGAGAAGAGATGTAATGTGACAATGACCGGGGAGAATCAGAGGGTTCACTTCATCTCTACTAAGGCTTGCTTGTGAAAGGCGTCCACCAACCCGGAGTAAGCCAGATTTATCAATATAGGGGGAGAGATTGAAGAGAGGGCTTTGTTTGGGAATCACTCTGCCTGTTTGAAGGCATTTCAGCTCCTCTGAGAAGGATTCTGCTTGAACGCTATGAATTAGGATGAATTTGGCCTTTTCTAGATCCTGGACTGAGCAGGGCTTGTCACATATATGCCAGCCCCTGCAAGTGCCTTTGTCACTATCCTGCTTAAAGGAGTGCGTTATGTGCACAAGTCTTGCTATTGCTCTAATCAGTGTCCGCCAGCTTGAGAATCTTTCAAAGCGTTTGGTGTCTAACTCCTTTCTGGAAGTATGCGTAGCACAGGAAGTGACTTGGGGGCGTACTTCAGTGTCTATTTCCGGATCTACCATGCTAAAGAGACCTGTGTGAGTTTTAGGTTGTTTTGTAGCAGACAAGAATGTTGGCCCAGTCAACCATAAGCTATGGGGAAGGTCAGCTGCTGGAACCGATCTCGTGGCCTGGTCAGCAGGGTTTTGATCGGTAGGTACGTATTTCCACTGCTCGGGACACGTAGATCTCCGTATCCTTTGCACTCTGTTGTGAACATACACATAGAATTTTCTGGAATTATTACAGATGTACCCTAAGACCACCTTACTGTCTGAATAAAATGTTACAGCATCCAGTTTGGTGTCAATCTCATCTTCAATAGTTTCAGCTATTTCCACAGCCAGAACAGCTGCACACAGTTCAAGTCTGGGGACAGAGATCTCGGGTCGTGGAGCTAGTTTAACCTTGCCGAACATGAAGCCAACTTCTATATTACCACTCATATTGGTAATCCTGCTGTATGCAACAGCTGCAATAGCATTTGTGGATGCATCACAGAAGACACACATCTCTTTCCGTTGGGCTTGAAGGAGAGAGGTTGTAGCATATGTGCGGGGAATTTTGACGTGCTCAAGCTCTTTTATTGAGTCTCTCCAATGTTTCCATTCTTTGAATCTCTCATCTGATAGAGGTGTGTCCCAGTCACAAGACTCTGTGGTTAGCTCTCTAAGCAGAAGTCTACCCTGAATGACGACAGGTGCCGCAAACCCAAGAGGATCAAACAAACTGTTAATCGTTGACAGAACCCCACGTCTGGTATATGGTCTCACCTGGTCTGCAACCTGGAAGATGAACACGTCTTCATTCATGTCCCAATTCACTCCCAGACTTCTCTGGACTGGTGGGAGGCCAGTGTTCAGATCTAGATTCTTTACCTCCTTTGCAAGATCCTCGGAAGGAAATGCTTTCATGACTTCCACTTTATTGGAAGCAATCTTGTGAAGATGTAGATTAGACTGAGCCAGCATTTCCTGAGTGGCTTTGAGTAGTTTGATGGCTTCCTCCTCTGTGGGGAGGGAGGTAAGTCCATCATCCACGTAAAAGTTCTTTTCCACGAAATGCCTTGCTTCGGATCCATAGTCTTGTTCGCCTGTGAGTGCAGCTCTCCTGAGCCCATATATGGCGACTGCTGGAGACGGGCTGTTTCCAAAAACATGCACTCGCATGCGATACTCCAGCACCTCACTGTTTATGTCATTGTTGTCATACCAAAGGAAGCGTAGAAAATCCCTATGTTTTTCTGCTACCACAAAGGAGTGAAACATTTGCTGGATATCAGCCATCACTGCCACCCGTTCCTTCCTGAATCGCAGTAGAACCCCCAAAAGGCTATTGTTCACATTAGGGCCGGTGAGGAGAGCATCATTTAATGATACACCCTGATGCCGAGCACTGGAGTCGAATACTACTCTTATCTGTCCAGGTTTTCTTGGATGGTACACCCCGAACATTGGTAGATACCAGCACTCTTCATTTTTCTGTAATTGAGGTGCCAACTCTGCATGCTCATTCTCAAAGACCCTACTCATAAAATCCACAAAGTGCTCCTTTACCTCGGGATGTTTTTGTAGTTTGCGAGTCAGTAACATAAGCCGGTTGTTGGCTTGCGCCTTGTTATTCGGGAGGCGCTGTCGAGGGCTACGGAACGGAAGTGGAGCGACCCAGCTATTCGACTTGTCCTGATGAAATTCTGTTTCCATAATCTTCAGAAAGGCCAGGTCATCCATGGAAGGAGCTGGTTTCTCATCATTCCTTGTGCAGCAGAAAACTGACTCACCTATGAGACATTCATTATGAGTCGGCAAACTCATCTGTTTAGGGTTTAGGGCAAAGGAATTTTTTGGCTCCTCATGAAGACTGAGACAATCCTTCATGTACATACTGTTTGGACACGGACTCATGTAGCTGGGGCGCCCATTTCCTAAAATGTGAGTCTTGAAAACATTGACTGTTGAAGGTTTGTGGGCTCCGTTAAGGCAGACATCTCCAACTATCACCCACCCAAGGGCCAGCCTCTGTGCAAAAGGAGCATGTTGAGGTCCATTGCATTGCTCTACCACCTTGTGCGCCTGGATGAGATCTCTTCCGAGCAGAAGCAAAATTTTGGCCTTTGGATCTAAACTTGGAATTTTAGAGGCTACTGATTGTAAATGACTGTGAGATTGTGCTGCCTCTGGAGTAGGAATCTCCGTTCTGTTGTTTGGAATGAGATTGCATTCAATAAGTGATGGAAGAGCAAGGCATGTTTTTCCATCAATGGATTCCACTATAAAGCCGTCAGCTCTACGGCCTTCAGTCTGTGCGACACCTGCACATGTTCTGAGCGTATAAGGTGCTGTGTTGTCTTCAACCTTAAACATCTCGAAAAAGGCCGACCTTGCCAAAGACCTATTGCTCTGATCATCTATGACTGCATAAACCCTTTGTTTGTTCTGAGGCTCACCTTTTGGGTATACGTTTACCAAGCAGATCTTTGAACAGGATTTTCTGCTATTATGATCCCCACATACTTCTGTGCAGTTGGATGTGGCAACTGGGGAATGGGGCTCTTTCTGCTCCCCGCCATAATTTGTTGAGGTTTCGGCATCCTCCGTTGCTAACCAGGGGGCTAGGCCATTGTGTAGGGCAGCTATATGCTTGTCACTATTGCATTCAGAGCACTGGATTACTTCCTTACAGTCCTTTGCCTGGTGAGTGGTTGAGGAGCAGCATCGGAAGCATATCGAGTTCTCTCTGAGGTAAGCCTTCCTTTCCTGCAAAGATTTTTCCCTGAAACCTCTACACTTCCTTAAGGGATGTGGCTTTTTATGGATTGGACATTGTCTGTTGGGGTTGTCATTTGCCTTGTAAGATTCATCCTTTTGTGTGGCATTGTCAATTTCTGTTTTGTGAACAGTAACAGGAGCTCTGACTGCCTTTGAAAATCTCTCACCTCTTGATGATTTCACATCATACGTACTACTCAAATTAAAGCTGTGATCATTTCTCATGCGGGCCTCAGCACAAATGAAATTACAAAAGAATGAAAATGGAGGAAAGCTGACACCGTACTCTTGTTTGTAACGAGTTCCCTGCAACATCCATTTCTCTTGCAAACTGAATGGAAGCTTCTCTAGAATGGAGCTGACGCCTCGTGAAGTATCTAGGAAGGTCAACCCAGGCAGATAGCCTTCAGACTTGGCTGTCTGCAACTCAAGAAGTAGGTCTCCTAGCTCTCTGAGATGTTGAGGATCTTTATTTGTCAGCTTAGGGAAACGTTCCAGTTTGTTAAAGAGAGCTGCCTCCATAGCTTCTGCAGAACCATAGCATTCCTCAAGCCGTTTCCAGACCATGCTGAGGCCAACTTCTGGATAATTTATGTGAACTGATCTAATGCGTCTTGCATGTTCAGTCGATTCTGGGCCAAGCCACTGAACAAGTAGGTCTAGTTCTTCACTAGGCTTAAGATCAAGTCCTTCAATAGCATTGCAGAAGCTGGACTTCCATGCCCAGTAGTTCTCGGGCTTATCATTGAATCTTGAAAGTCCGCCTGTCAGAAGATCACGGCGGGCCAGAAATTTTGCAAGCTCAAACACATCTGAGTTAGCAGTATGGAACTCGTTGCGCTGAGAGGGTGAGTGAGTTGTGAATGTAATGTTGTGTTTAGGAGGTAATGCATTAGGCAATGCTGAATTAAACTGTGATGTGTTTCCACCTTCTTGTTTGATGGATTCAGCTTGAGTATGCATGGTATGGGAGCTAAGAGGTGTAACAGCTTTTGTGAGAATTTGGGTTGGTGACTGTCTCACTGGCAAGTCCTGAAAAGGACTATCCTGCATGATGGTTTGTGGCTGTAGCAGATTACCAGAGAAGGAAGCCGATGGCTTGTGTTCAGTGGTCTCTGCGAGCATTGGTAATTTCCCTTCTTTGTATTTGTGCTGCTCTTCAACATATTTCTCAGTCCTCTTACTGATGCACGTGGGCCTCAGATAGCTGTTCTATTTCCCCAGTCTCTGCCGCCGCCTCAAACACTGATGCCTCTGCTACAGCTGCTTCTGCCTCTCTTTCTTGGTGCAATGCGTTCAGTGTGGCCTCCAGACGGGTCTCCTCCACTTTAAGCTGAGCTTGTATTTGAGCTTGTTTCACTCTCACTTCTATCTCCTTTTGAGCGTATGTTGCTCTAGTCAGTGCAGCTTCGGCCTTTGCCTGGGCCTCCAATGCTGCTACACTTGCTGCAGATTTGCTTGAGCGTCTTGATGATCGTGAACACACTGATCTTGTTTTCAGACTATGTTTCTCTGATGAAGACATTCTGAGGTGAATGCAGAAGTTGAAATCCTACTCATCGACAGCTGCAATCAGTGATTGTCTTTTTACTATTCCGCCCTCGTAAAAGAGTTCCCCTTCTTTAACTAGACAGATAGATAACTCCTTCCACAGTGACGTTGAACTGAAGCATGGATTTATTGTGACCACCACTTCAAATATAAGTGGAACAGAGTAAAACTGAAATACAGAGGAAAATAGGGTTCAAAAATATGTGGATTAAAGAAATGTTACAGTTCAATTAAGAGAAAACTGTATAAACCATATACAATAATAATGTGGATGTATGTACCACTGTTCTGAAAATAATCTCTCTAAACATAAGTTTGTCACGAGTAACATCACCAATATCCAACATAAGAAGGATATAAAGTACTTGTAAACATTTTAGTACTTACAGACAAAGCTTCTATAAACCAATTGCAGGAATAATGAATAGATTGAAGGTAGCTGCCTTAACTGTGTGGCTATCAGCATCAACTGAGTACAGCAAGATGGCTGCTATTAAGGTCAGAAGTCATTTACTATGACAATGGCTGCGTTCGAAACCGCATACTTCCATACTATATAGTAGGCAAAAAGCAGTAGGCGAGCAAAAAAGTATGTTTGAATGTTCAGTATTCATAAAAGAGTAGGCGAGAATTAGTAGGCGAGTGCACTAATTCTCGCGAGATTCGGACGAACGTCTACTTAAAGTGCGTTCGAATATGCCTACTTACCTACTATATAGTAGGAAAAAAGTGTACGTGAAGAAAGAAGTACGTTCGAAACCTCAGTATTCATAAAAGAGTAGGCGAGAAATCCCCGGATGTCCTACTGCTTCAGCCCAGATTCTGAAGTGTTCATCTGATGCACACTTTTCAATCCCAGGAGGCCACAGGAGGCCAAAACGTCATCATCAAACGTGATTGAGAACCGCGACGAAGGTGTTTACAAATGTGAGTATTACAAACCAAAACACGGTTCCCTGTCTTAAAATCGTATTTGTTGAGCTACTGTATCGTAAACTGCTGATTTGCATTAGGTGTCAATACGTGTAGTGTTAAAGTATATTTGAGATTTCGCTGTAAAACACGTTTTATTACGTATAGCGACCATAGCATCTTAAAGATGATTACTAAATGTTTAACAACTGACAGGAACATGTTCTGAGAGCATTAAATGAGCACATCACAACACCAAACAGACATCTAAATGAGTGATGGACGTTATGTGAGTTTATGTAGAATTCTCTGTTGTCAACACTGCTTTAGATTAATGTAATGTAAATAAACACGTGTACATATAGTAACTAAACATGAGTTATCTGTTTCATTTGTCTAATAGTACTGTTTATAAATTCAGGAGCATTTGTATTGGATAAAAAGCCAATGAACACAACAGCTACCTCATAAATGTAGTATTGAGCACACAAATCAGAGGGAACTGAATCTTGTGTGGATGTTACAGGGACAGATGAGACATGTATGCTTGTCTGGTGAAGAGTGATTGATGAAGCAGTGCTGCCATCAAAGGCTTTGAGTGAGTACACTACAGACCAAAACCTTAAGTTGCAGTTTATTAATAATAAAAAAAACTTTAACTACTTTTCTGATTCTAGATTTCTGTGCCTTTGTTGCAGATATTTTGCGGTGGAGCAGGACCTGAACGGAAAGGTGACAGCAGCATTTGTGGGGGAAAAAGTAAAATCTGTAACTTAATATAAAGTTAGGTAATTTTGTTACTTCTAATACAGAGATCTAATGAAATTGTGCTGTTAAAATGACAACTTTTGTATTGTATTTGTGCATCTTTGTATGATCTGAAATGTCTGCTGCAGACTGGTGTGCATCGAGAAAAGAGAAATCCACAGCAGCATCCTGGAAATGGTCAAGTGCCATCGATGAGACCCTCCATCACTCCACCTGCCCTTGGTCTCATCTGGACCAGATGTTGCTGTGGTCTCTTCATCCTCAGAGACCAAAGAGCCAGCGAGAGCATCTAGAGAAAGACTAAAATACCAATATGTCTGAATAAAGCTTTGTTCCATGTGTCTTTATTTATGTTCATGGTTACTTTATTATTTTACTCATATATCCATGTTGTTATCAGTAAATAAAATATAAGTTTCATTAACATATGCATTAATTAATTACTTGATTAAAAAAAAACATGCTTGTTTTACTAAAAAATATAATTAATTATAGGTCAGCATTTATCATTATTATTGATCAGTGCATTCTGAGGTAATCTTAATTTCTAAGTAGTAATACTTACATTTTTGAGTGTAAAATCCTCAAAAAACACCTCCAAACACAAGATCTTCAAGCAGCTGATCCACGTCTCCTTTGTGCAGATATTGCAAACATGGAGGAAGATGTACTAGGTAGGGTTGTTGTGTTACTGATGCTATGAGGTGTTTGAGCACCGTTTGTGCTTATTTTCTTTTTATTATTAATACTACCTAACTTACAATTACAAGCTCAGGGAAAGATGGTATTTATCTTTAACAATGAACAATCATAATGAGAAAAACTGAAAACATAACTATTAGGATTGCTTACATCATAGTATGCAATTATATACACGGGGAAATATGATTAAATATCTCTGAATAATCAAAATGTTCACATCATCGTTTATCAAAAATTGGATTTGTTTTTGTTATTGATAAGCCTCAGGGATGAAAAGAGAAATTCAACAGGAATTTAAGCTAGCTTTGCGTGTGGATAAACAATTTTGAATACAAAAGAAATAACTTATTCAAAAAATAAAGAATTTGGGTTTTCCTGACAAAAATTATTTCTTTAAGAATTAGAAAATACAAAAACCTAAATGAACCCAAAATGTATCTGTTATACTACAATCACAATAAAAGAACAGCTGTTTCTTCAACATGACCACAAAATGAACAAATTTCATCAATATCAAAATATTTATAGAAAGATGAATTAAACCTGTCGCTATATGTTAAGTTGTTGCACTTGTTATAACGTCGTTGGTCACATGATAACGTCAACATGGCGGAAGACGTGCAGATCACATCCATATTCAACGAGATTTGGCTGTAGAGTACGTACTCTTTTAGCGCTCGTTAAGTAAGTACTTATTGAAATTAAGTACCTACTCATTGAGTATGCGGTTTCGAACGCAGCCAATGTCAAACATTAAAGTAAAGGCGCCACCTAGTGGCTCAAAAGGAAAACTACGCTGGAAGCAGTATAGTTATATTTATTTACTACTTAGACACTTTATAGGACATTCATATTTGTACTTAACTAGCACACTTTAAATACTGTTACATTTCTATTCCTTAAATTTCTTTGTCTTTTACTATACTAAGTGCCTTTTTTATTTATTTTATACATTTATTTATTTAGTTTTATAATTCTACTTTACTATGTTTTTATCTGTGCTGCTTTTCTTGTTTTATTGCTGCTGGTCTCTGTGAGCTACCAAACAAATTTCGTTGTATAACTACAATGACAATAAAGTCTCTTTATCTTTATCTTTATCTTTATCTTTACAACAGAACCTTACACTTACAACAGACTGTTTCAACTGAAAGAAACTTGCACTGACTGATCTAAAAATGTACCAGTACCTTTGTTTTGTCTCAAGATGCACACCAGTAATGTTTTTTTTTCTCTAAGTATGCAATCGTATGCACAGACAGTTTGTTCATTAAATGTCAGTTTTGCACATGTAACACATTAAAACCAAATCTGGACTCAAAACTGTAATAGACAAAAATTGTCCATGTGCTGCTGTAATAGAGTAAAGATACATTTCACTGTGCATCAGCAAGTTTTTTTTTTTGTTTGTTTGTTTTTTACAATCATATACTTTTTTTTGTTTAATATTTTATTGCTGACCAAAACTTTGGTGCATTCCTATGTAATAGGTTATCACACACACTGCAAATACATTTTGACATTTTACTGTTTCTCCAGCAGGATACACTGATAGAGGATGAGACTTTGATAATGGAGAAAACACTTGTGAACTAGACAGTTATAGTGGACGACATACTGACCGTGGACAAGACACTGATAGAGAATGGACACTGTTGTGGGAGGAGCAAACGGCAGACACAATGGGTGTGGCACCAGGCCTCAGAGAGCCTTTTATGAAACCTAAAATGAAATAAAGTGACCAAAGGATTCCCTCAACACTCTCTTCCTGGACCCACTTCATTCTTGTCAGTGCTTCACTTTAATGAGTGTGTAGATGACACGAAGCAGCGGACGTTAGCTACATTAAAAACAGATGGACGCTATTTGAATGGGTTCCTATGGAAACCGGAACAGAAAAGCATTCAATCTGACGTTAGAATTCGTAATGGCGGCGCTCATCGTTTACTCAGGAAAAAGGTCTATAGACCATTTCAAGGATGTAAACAATAACAAGCGCGTTGGAACGTTACTGCGCATGTCCGGTCCTGAAACATTTCCGGTAGCGCTATTTCTCCGATCTGTCAATACGAACACATTCTTTTAAAATCTAGCGAAAAAGCTAGTTAAGGTAAAAAAAAAAAGCTGCTCATTAACTAATCCATGCTGCGTGCGTGTACACGGGAGATTGCTAAAAGCATATCACATGAACGGAAATATTGTGAACATTTATTCGTACAATGGATGTCATCAGTCTGAAGCAAGCAGTGCAACTTACTTCATGTTTTGTTCCCAAGATATCCGGAGGTTGTTCGTGATTAATTTACTTGCATTGCGTGGTCAGTCTGTATTTCTGTTTAAATATTTGTTTTCATTAGTACATTACTTTTCACAATACATATCGTTCCAAACAACGCTAAATGTATGCTATTAAACTAAGCGCTCGATGCTATTATTACGTGTTGAATTCATTTCAACATGTGTTCAACGTTAGTTTGGTCAAGTTTGTTGCTGTGGAACAGTGCAAGTGGAGGGTATGAATGCTCCGAATCATCATGTGATCACAAATAAACAAGATCGTCGCAATTCAATGCTGGCTAACGTGTTTTACATAAACCTGTATATCTGCAGATTAATAAATGCACACACAAACACACATAAAGCATTCATATATGTTTTTATGCACGTATTTACTGTTCACACCCACACAAATTTTATATATATATATATATATATATATATATATATATATATATTCATGTGAAAATGAATACTGGTGTAATGTAAAGGCTGATGCTAATTCAGCTTTGCACAACATATTTTTTTATAATAGAAATCATTTAAATAATTAATCATGTTAATAAACATAAAATACTTATTTCAAAAACATAAAAAAACTACTTTGTCCAAACTTTTGACCAGTACTGTATATAAACAAAAAGCATTCTCTCACTTTCAACTGTTTTTATTTCCAGCACATGTATTGATATGTAAATATTTGTATGAACATAAAATGCTTCAACAAATGAAACAACAACAACTGAAACAACATTTGAACTGAAATGGAGTACAAAGGGGGAACAAATATCAAAAGCAGCAGTCTGTATCTGGTCTGGTCATCAGTCGCTTTAAGTACTACACTAAATTACTGAATACTACACTCAAGTTCTCAATCACATCTGGGTGTTGATATGGTCAGATGTGGTTTGTCACTGCAGGATGATCAGCTGTCCTTGGGTGTCTACAGATGATGGCTCTCCTTACACTGCCTTCTCAGATTTGGTGACCCTTCTGTATTTCTGCAACTGTTTACATCAGTTTAGAATACTTTCTAGAAAACAAAACAAAGGATATTAGCCATCATTATGAAAATGTATATAACATTTAACCAATTCTATGGGAATTACAGGGAGCTAACAAATTTCAGTATTACACTGTATTGTCAGATTTAGTGACCCTGCTGCATATTTACAACTGCTTACATCAAAATGCTTCCTAGACTAAGAAACAAATGATATTAGAAATCACCTCTATAAATTTTGTTTACATTATATAAGGATAAAAGTAGAAAAACAATTATTTAATATAATGCACAATATAAAAAAATAATGCTATTATTGCTTAATACGTCAGTACATCTTGGAATTAACATCACCAAAGCTTATGTGATGGAAAATAATATTTACCATAAACATTACGTTTTGTAAACTACTACCCTTAACTGTTACACAATACAACATTCACGTACTTTCATGTTACTCACTGCATTTGTCAACTGACAAAATAACTAGACGACTAATATGAATTTAACCCACATAACACTTAGCAATAAAACAGAAATAAAAAACTTGCTTTTTTTCATTAACGTTACACACGAAAGCTAGATGCATATGTAAACATTAAAACAATGACAAAATGCTACTTTAAATTATGCAGCATCATACTTGAAGAGTTAACGTAAAGATATACAAATAAACCGATTAATTAAAAACGATATTTACTTGCCTGAATCGAAATGTGCGCTGTATATCCTAGAGTTGCTTGTTGTTATCCAGCCTTCTCCTTCACTGCCGCAACACGGGTACGTTTCGCGGAAATCTACCGTTAAACACGTCTCAGAATGTTAGTACCGCCCCAGAGGGAGCACACAACCACCGAACGACAAGGATCTAATTTTAATTTAGACATTTAAGCAGGAAGTTTGTATATATATGACCGCAATCCCACTGTTCATAAAGCGCTTCTCGCCATTGTTTTGAATGCGCTGGATCACTAACCGGAAACGTCCTGGGACCAACGACGTCACTTCCTTAAGCCGCCGAATAGCGCTTGAAATGGTCTATACGACCAGATGAGCTAATAATGCTAGCGCTCTAAATGCGATTAGCTTCTAACTTTTGCTGTCTGTGATAATAAAGCAGCACAAACACACACTCAAGTATTTAATTTCTGCAGTTTACATGTCCTTTACCAATTTGTAAACTATTGTACTATTTTTTAAAAGGTAATAATAAATACCTACTTATTGTCTTCCCTGATTTAGCCAGTGCTGTATGTTTTCAGAGACTCGCAGCTCACGTCTATTTCCTCTGTGTTCCGGTTTTTGTTCTCCGTTGGGATCTCACAATTCAAATACGCTCAAAATAAAAATATAACAGGAAAATATAAAATAATTCGGGACCAACTGAATAATTTCGGTAAGCAGCAGCTCTCATATAGTCTACGCAGCTCACAGCCTCACAAGAAAATGCGGTAACGGTCAATTTTTTTTAAATTCCAAAGGCGCGCAGTTTCACCTGTCAGTTTCCTGAATGACAGCCAGATGAACCAATCATGATCAAAGCAGTAAGGTAAAACAACCAATAGGAATTGTTTCAGCGTGTGGTAGCGAAATGTATTTAGTTTTATTGTTGGTGATAATTATATTTAAATACACTTATATTTTATAAGTTTCATGGAATAACAATGTCCATTTAAAAGGCAAACATTTCTTTGTATGCTGAAGACATGATTTTATGTTGATTTACAAGTTAACCTTGTTAATTATTATTATTATTATTATTATTATTATTATTATTATTATTATTAATATTATAATTTAAACACTTGCTTTTGAAGGCATGTATAACCTTTTAGCATTCAAAGTTTTATTAAAGTTGTTTTACCGCTGAAACAACAACCGACCTAATTTCAAACGAATTTCAACGTTGAATTTCGGTCATGTGTTGACTGATCTTCAACCATTTAGCATTGAATGTCACATCAACGTTGTTTCACTGTTGAAACAACAACTGACCTTATTTCAACCAAATTTCAACGTTGAAGGTCGGTCATGTGCCGGCTGGGATGTTTGATAAAATTAGAAAAATTAATGCTGAATGATATATGACAGGGAACACTTCTCCGCTATAGCTGCAGCTAATATTTGTCAGTGACAAATATTAAATGTTTAAAAAAATCTTTGTGAAAACGAATGGCAATGACTGGTTCCTGGATTCTAAGATTATTATCTTAGACAAAGTTTTGACACTTTTTTTTTTGCCGACTGCAAACAGCGACTGAGGCCATGAACAGACACAGACCTACTGGGCACGACCGTCCTCAAGACCAAATTCCATTCATGACAGTCCTGTAGCGAGTCGGCTTTAGTTTCACGCATTTTTCATGTTTGGGACGCTAATCAGCCATTTTAATTGAAAGATAAAGGCGGTGATATTAATGTTGTCCACTTGATTGAGCCACAGGATAAGGAATCTTCTAGGCCTAATATTTTTGAGTTCCCTTCGATCAGTGGGACTGACAGCTCGACATCTGAGATGAGCTCTGGCACTTGATATATAGCTTTCTGATGAGCCAAACCTGATAACCTTACCTAGGCTACTAATATACCCTGCTCACAAACTGTTCCAAAACAGCTCAATTCTATAACCCTTTTTTTTTTTTTTTTTTTTTGCATTTTTTTAGTATGGTATAGCCATCAAAATCAAAATTTGTTTATATTTACAAAATATATTTAAGTTGGTCAGTGAAACTTTGAAAATCTTTTCTTTGTACTTTTGTCAATTAAATAAAAGTTAAAGAGAATTATCAAATTTACAGATTCCTGATTTTTGTTGCATTTTACGATTTGTTATTAAATGATTAAACATTTATCTGAAACATTAAGTGTTGTTCTTGTTGTGATTTTTATTCATTCTTATTAAAAAAAAACATTGTCTATTTGGGTTTTTTTTTTAGTCATCAAAATAATTGGATAATAAAATGAAAGTGTACTTTGATTTTTATTCTTAGGATTTTTTTCTATTGATCTAGTATTCTGACAATCCAAAACTTATGATTTCATTCTTAGCTTTATTCCATGTGTAAGGAGAGTATGAACAGTGCCTTCAAGTGATGAGATTTTAAAAACAAAAACAATAACTTTTTTGTTTCACAGAAAAAAAGAAAATAACAATAGGACTCAAATGAAATTAAAATGATTAGCCTATAGTGATTACTTGGTTTTTAACTTCTTGATATTCTTTAACTACCCCTTTAAGTAAAAATGCAAATACATCCCTTTAAATGATATAAGGCTATATCCATCAAAATATACTTAAGATATTGTTTTTATTACATGTTACTTGATTTTAAATAAACATGTTCATCTTTGATTTTTATTGTATGAAACTGGGGAAATTACAGCTGTGCTGACAATGTATTACAAATTCAACAAATCTAACAGAGACATACTTATCAGAATCAGAATTCCTTTATTTATCCCCGAGGGGAAATTCTATTCACACGTCTACTGAGGCGACGTAACTTATCACGCGCCTGTTGAGGCGACGTACTTCTCCATGGCGTTGGTGTCACGCGTCTGTGTGGCGACGTAACCATTCTCAAACGGAAAAGTACACGACCGTCGCCTTCGGCTGGTAATCCGTGGCACGATCCACTCGCCATACCATGTAGGTAGAGGAGGACCGACGTCGCTGCAAGAGAAGCCGCCGCCCCTTTCGCCCCGGACCCTTCCCTATCGAACACTGCCCCTGTCTAGGTATGTAAATGTTATTGATACTTTTCATGTAATTTTGTGAATGTGTGGGTGGTGGGTTTTATCACAAAGGGGAAAAATGGAAGAGAAATTAGAAGAAAAAATGAGGAATAATTAAAAAAAAAAATGTCTCTAAAGAAAAATTAATTCTGTACAAATGTATTGAACATGTTTCTTTGTTTTTTTAAAAGACATAATAAAGTATAAAGTGAATTAAAAATTAGTACTTTTACTTGTACTTAAGTAAAATTTCTTTGAAGTAACAGTACTTTTACTTGAGTAGTGTAGCTGGGCTAATAATTAGAAAATGTTGAATGTAAGTGAACTTCATCAAAACCTATTTCTTTTGTGTTTTGCATTTATTGTGTTCTTAGTTATAAGATACAATGGTTATAATTTGTTCTACATGGAACCATATATGCAGACGTTTTTGTTGTAAAAAGAGCACATATTAGTGACGCACATGATACCTCGTGCGGCGCGCTACAGCGCCATCTTCAGTATTAAATTTGCCGCTGAAGGGGTCAGATGTATTATCTCTCGCTCTGCTAACGAGAACCTGGTAAGAATGTTTAAAGTGCAATGAATGAGTTCAGTGCATTATTTCATGAGATAAAGAATGTCTAATCGTAATGTAAGGCTGTGATGTCATGAAAATGAATGTAAATGGTCGCGTTTTGAATGCTTAACCGTGACTGGTATAGCTTACAAGTTTCTCCGTTCTGTCTGGGCAGAGTGAAGGGGAGAGACGTGTGTCCAAAGGAATAATTTGTGCTCTGTGTGTCTGCAGGTATGTTGTATGTTTACCGTGTTATATGTTGAGAAATGTTCAAAATGTTTAAAATCAACTTTATATGAGTTTGTTAAAAAAAGTGAGGTCTGTCTGCAAAAGTGACATTGAATATTTGAATGCATCTTATTTGCATTTTTCTTTGATACATTCATATTTGAATGTTTGTTTATTTGTGTAAAATTTCTTATGTTTGACATTTTCCATCGAATTGCTCGCTGATATGAGTAAGAAGTGAAGAAACTATATTCTTATAGGACATGTAAATATAATATACTTTATATGCCATTTGACAATGATTTGAATCTTGTTGGCTATTCTATTCTGTGATTTATTTATTTTTGTATTTTGTTTTGTTGTCTTATGTTTTTGTAATTATTAGTTTAGTACATTGCCATCTTCAGTATTAAATTTGCCGCTGACGGGGTCAGATGTATTATCTCTCGTTCTGCTAACAAGAACCTGAGTGAAGGGGAGAGACGTGTGTCCAAAGGAATAATTTGTGCTCTGTGTGTCTGCAGAAATAAAAAAACCTGAGACCTCCATCATCAACATCGTCTTTATTGAATAAAACCACAACCAGAGTAAAACCGCTACATAAAATGGTTCCGTATTACTCTTTCCACCTCTGACCTTGAGTAATAAATTTCTACTGTATTTTTCATGAAAATCCAAATACAACTTAGTGATATTTAAAAATCCACTAAAATGTTATGTAAAGCACACGTAGCACTCTTTTAAGCAATGCAATTATAAAACACTACTGGTGTACTTTATCTGACTGCATTTCAAATCAGTTTAAGTCTAATTAGTGTATTTATATTAAGTGTAGCACAATTGGGAAAATGTACTATATAAATAAAAGTGTGCCAACACTGAACTAATTTTTAAAGCATTCAAAGCACACTTTTAGGAAACACTGATAAAAGTCCTCTGTACTTACAATTAATTTAAATATCAGTGGTGTTTTGTACTTCTACAATTGCACAGAAGTACTATTGAAGTAGAAATATGCTTTTAGTTAGTGTATTTATAGTGTATATGATTTACAATAAAAATAAAAATAAACAAATAAAAATTCATAAATAAGAAAAAACATATCTAAGGAAAAATTATTTATTCAGCTTTCAGATGATTTATAAATCTCAGTTTCAAAAAATGTACCCATATGACTGGTTTTGTGGTCCAGGGTCACATATGTGCTGTAAGTATTGATTTTAGATTTCCATATATCTGACCTGTTTGAACACACCCAAAGGTGATCAGAAACTCCTCCCTCTTGAAACACCTGACAGTCGACTCAACACACTCAAAACCAGGAAGAGACTCATTATTTCTCCTGTCTGTCGTTCTCTCTTCTGTCTTTACTAAAGAAAACAGAGAATCAGTGATGAACAAAGAGAAACACTTTTGTCTTCTTTTTGAGATGTTTGTTTCTGAACAGACAGCTGATCTTTGTGATTAATTTTTGAAACCGTCGTTCAGAAAGTGAAAGTAAAGTTTAGACTGCTGGAGCTCAAACTGTGAAAATGGATTCACTATCTGTAGAAGAGATTTCTTGTCCCGTGTGCTGTGAAATCTTCAAGAATCCTGTTTTTCTGGCATGTAGTCACAGTGTCTGTAAAGAGTGTCTTCAACAGTTCTGGAGAACCACAAAAACTCAGGAGTGTCCTGTCTGCAGGAGAAGATCCTCAAAAGCTGAACCTCCTCCTAATCTTGTGTTAAAAAACTTGTGTGAGTCGTTCCTGAAGAAGAGACATGAGAGGAGTTCATCAGGATCTGAGGAGATCTGCAGTTTACACAATGAGAAACTCAAACTCTTCTGTCTGGAGGACAAACAGCCGTTGTGTTTAGTGTGCAGAGATTCAAAAAAACATGTCAGTCACACATTTAGACCCATTGATGAAGTTGTCCCATCATATAAGGTAAGACAAATGAGTTTTTCAACTTAATGATGAAGAAAGCAAGGATGATATCAAACTGTTCTAAGACTGTGGGTCAAAGGCTTGAGCCAAGTTTTCATGAATTGTATAAGAAAAAAAATTCTGTCCCTGACACATAAAATTATGTCTGATTGTTCCCATATTCTATATGAGGAATATCAACTTTTGCCATCAAATAGAAGACTGAGAGTACCATATGCTAGAAGGAATAGATTACGGAAATCTTTTGTTCATCAGTCAGTAAAACTAATTAACCAGAACTGGGGGTCAAAGTAGGCAGTGATATTCGGAGGAATGGAGGGTACTTCAGTATTTGAACAGTAGATGGATTTGTATTGACATGTATGTCTGTGTATTGTTGTGAATTAATGTTAGACAGTAAACTTTCATTTACAAACTTTAATTTCTTTTGAATTAATTTAGCAAGAGATGTTCACAAAGACGTCTAGGTTACATATGTGACTCTCTATCCCTGAAGGACCAATAACCTCTGAGCCTTAGAGAAGAGGCCAGTGGGAATAGGCGAGTAGAACTTGCATGCCGAACCACTCCCCCGAGAACACAGGCACATAAGAGGGTGGCGTGCAACCACTCATTCGGGTTTTTGCTGAGGAACCAAGCCGTAGCCCAGCGTACAGCGTGATTTAGGATTGTGGCAAGGGGGTGTAACGGGAACATGTATATGGGAACAGACCCATGGAAAAGGGCGGAGCACATGTGGTTTAGGCATGTGGAATAAGGATAAATAAATATATCTATTCTGGTTATAGATATATGAGGGGAAACACAGCCTTCTGGCTGACCGTGGATAATACTGAGACATGTTGCCACAACCTCCTGGGCGAAGGAGACCCAGTCAGAGCACAGCCATGGACTACTCCGCACCTACGTGAGAGTCAGTCGGCCCAAATGCCAGGCACGCTTTGTCGACAGAGAAGGCTTGTAGGTCCCCTACCCTCTTGATGGAAGTGAGCGCAGCCAGGAGCCCTGTCTTCAGTGACAGGAATTTTAGCTCGACTGAAGCTAGCGGCTTGAAAGGAGCTCCCCGAAGGCCTTGGAGGACAACTGAGAGATCCCAAGAGGGCATGAGGTGCGGTCTAGGGGGATTGACCCTTCTCGCACCTCTGAGGAATCTCACGAACAGTTGGTGCTTCCCAATGGATTCTCCATTCACTGCATCATGATACGCTGCAATGGCAGCAACGTATACTTTGAGAGTTGAAGGGGACAGACTGCGCTCCAACTTCTCTTGCAGGAAGGAAAGCACTACTGCAACTGAGCATCTCTGTGGGTCCTCTTCGCGAGAGGCACACCAGTCGACAAACAGACTCTATCTCAGTGCATAGGCCTGCCTCGTGGAGGGAGCTCTAGACTGAGTGATAGTTTCTACCACGGCCTGGAGATGGCCAGAGAGGTCTACTGTGTCCCGTCCAGAAGCCACGTGTGTAGGTTCCACAGATCGGGATGCGGGTGCCAAATTGTGCCCATCCCCTGAGAAAGAAGGTCCTACCTTAAAGGGAGCATGAGGTCGACAAACCAGGTCCAGGTGGGCCAGTATGGCGCAACCAGCAGGACCTGCTCCCCGTCCTCCCTGATCTTGCACAGGGTCTGTGCAAGGAGGCTCACTGGGTGAAAGGCGTACTTGGGCCCCAGAGGTCAGCTGTGTGCCAGTGCGTCCCTGCCGAAGGGAGCCTCACTGAGGGAGTAATAAAGATTCTTATCTCTTCAGCAGCAGAGATGAGGCTCCGAAGAGAAAATCTGATTGAGTGGTTGCACGCTGCCCTTTTATATGCCCATGTGTCCGGAGGAGTGGTTCGGCATGCAAATTCCACTCGCCAATTCCCATTGGCCTTTTCTCTAAAGCTCAGAGGTGATTGGTCTCTCAGGCGAGTTCCCATATGTAACGTCCTAGTAAAACGACTGAAGGGGAACATAAAACAGGATGGGGGAAATACTTTTGCACTGCATTTTATGAAAATCACTATCATATTTTCTTCTTTTTTCACTCCAATCTGGTGTTTTATGTATTTTTATTTTATTTAATTCTAGGAAGAGCTCAATACAGCACTGAAATCATTAAAGGAGAAACTAAAACACAATGAAACAATGAAAGGAGAGTTTGAGAAAACAGTTGAACACATCAAGGTGAGGAAACAGAATCAAGAGTCAATTTAATTACAGCTGTAGGATCACTATATACAGTTATGATCTGATACATTTAATATAATCAGTGGTGTCAAAAGTATTCACATTCATTACTCAAGTAGAAGTATAGATACTAAGATTTAAAAAGACTTTTGTAGAAGTTGAAGTATCAACTCAAGCTTTTTACTCAAGTAAAAGTATAAAAGTACTGGTTTCAAAACTACTTAAAGTAAAAAAGTAAAAGTAATGTAAGGAAAAAAATGCCATTAACGACAAAAGCTTAGGCCGCGCCACAGGGGCCTATTGTGCACTACCACACTTCCCCAAAAAACATTTCTAAAGGCCATAGTGACTATGTTATATTAAAATGTTAATGTTGAAAAATTTGGAATGCACTGGGCTACCTGTTTTAGCTGCATATACATTTTATTACAATGCAAATACATTAAAGAACCATAAATGTGTACTACTGAGCATTAACATGTTTCATGGAGCGGAAGATATGATGATTAGTTGCTGCCTATAAGTATTGTTATCGCAACATTGTCAGTCGCGTTGTCAATCGCAAACGTTTATTTATTCAAACGTCTTTCTATCAAACTACCTACTATAGCTTCATTTGCAGAAGATGAAGAGAAAGCACCCGTTTGATAAATAAGCAAGTAGTCGAGAAATAATAACTTGTAAGAAATAATCTTTTTTGAGTAATGACCTGAACACTCGCTATATCCTTGCTGGAGTGTAGGGCTGGACTGGGGTTAAAATTTGGCCATGGACAAATCCAGCCCATCCAGCCCACAAGTTCCCCCATGAGTTTTGTTGGATTATAGGGCCTTTAATTGAAGTAAATAAATGAATAAAACAGGACAGAATCAAATAATGGTAGATACTGAATTCAAATGCAACTTTTATTAATAATTTATAAAATTAATAATGCATTTTTGTCACATAGAAATGCATGCAGTAAAGCATTGATTTTGAGCTAGAATGCGGGACTTTTATTGCTAATAAATTCTGTAAAAATTACTTACTTTTGGAGAACACAAAAGATATTTTGTAGAATGTAAACAAACATATTCGTTTACCCTTGATTTCTACTCTATAGACACAATTTTTGAATTTCTCAAAGTATCTTCTTTTATGTTCCACAGAAGAAAGAAGTTCATACAGGATTGAAATTACATGATGTTGAGTAAATAATGACAATTTTTATTTTTGGGTGAACTGTCCCTTTAAGAACTTTAATATGTGTAGTAAACACCTCATTTATATAAGGCACTGATATTTATCTTTAATCAGGCTCTTACTGAATTAACATTTTACTCCAATTAAAATGAATTACAACTTAATATTTAAAAAGAAAGAAATTATTGCTTAAAATCCAGATATTAACTGACTAGTATTAGTAAGATGTCGTCACAAGAATAAAATTACAATGGTTATGTTTTTTAAATAATTCATAATAATAAACTATGAAATTTTTAATAAAAAAATGACAGTAAATATGTATTGACGTTTATCACTTTACCTCCTCATGCAGCTGTTTTCAGCAGCCCAGCAGAGACAGAACCTTTAATGTTCTCATATCACACAACTGCCTAAGGGGCCGTTCACATGAAGCGTCTTTTGCGCGCGCAAGTTCGTTATTTCAAATGGAGACGCGCGGCTTTCGCGCGCATTTTGGAAGCGACGCGGTCGCGACGCGCACGCGGTGCGACGCGCTCGTTTTTTCCGGGCGCGTCCGCGCCGCATCGAGATAAAAACATCTCAACTTTTCAGAATGTCGCAAGCGCACCGCAGCTTGGAGCTAGAGCGCAGCTGATGGTTGCTTAGAAACGGCAGACGCTTCCGGAGCGCAAGCGCCTGAGCGCTTTGTTGACAAGGAAGAAAGCGGCGCGCCTAGCGTTTTCCACGCGTTTTTAGGCGCGACATGTGAACGGCCTCTAACACAATTCTGTGTTAAATCTGAATGCGTCAAGCAACTTCAACTTGCGCTATTTATCACTTTGCATCGCGCTGTGCGGGTAACTGATTCCGTAACTTCACACTTTTGGGCTATTTGCAGTTTCGAATGTCATTTAAAATAGCGCATAATATGCGGGAGGTTTGCCTCTCTTCGGCGATCGGCCCACTACTCCACCGGCCCACCGGGAATGTCCCGGTTCTCCCCGATGGCCAGGAGTGTGACGTGATTTGTGTCATGTCACGTGCAGGTGTGATGGATCGTGTACAAACCAATAGGGTGTCGGAATGGTATATGTTTATACTTCTCATCCAACCACAACCAAATTCACTCTATGTGGATGGCGCGATATATCTGGATAGTTTTTTTTTTTTGAACGATGACATGAATGAAAACTAGCCGTAAAGAATAGGAGAGTAACGAGTCTATTTTTAAAATGTAAGGAGTTGAAAGTACAGATAATTGCGTGAAAATGTAAGGAGTAGAAGTAAAAAGTCGTCTGAAAAATAATTACTCCAGTAAAGTACAGATACCCAAAATTTCTACTTAAGTAAGGTAACGAAGTATTTGTACTTCGTTACTTGACACCTCTGAATATAATGGACTCCAGTTGGTTATTTTTGTAATTGATGGTAATCAATCTGCTTCTGGATCCGTTATATGTCTGTATCTGAGTTTCTCTCAGATATGAAGGATGTGATTGTGTTGATGTGTGTTGATGGAAATAACTGAAGTGAATGTGGTTTGATTTCAGTCTCAAGCTGAGCACACAGAGCGTCAGATTAAACAGCAGTTTGCGAAGCTTCATCAGTTTCTCAGAGATGAAGAAGAAGCTACAATCACTGCACTGAGGGAGGAAGAGGAGCAGAAGAAGCAGATGATGACGGAGAAGCTGGAGGAGATCAACAGACACATCTCAGCTCTTTCAGACACAATCAAAGACATGGAGGAGATGATGAAAGCCAGTGACAATGTCTGCTTTCTAAAGGTCTGATTTCAGATCATTGATTGATTGATTGATGATTGATTGAGTTGTTGATGATCAATGGTGTGTTTGTTCTGCAGGAGTTTCCAGTCTCAATGTTAGGGTGAGTGATCTGCTGGTGTCCCTGGTCTCTCTGCTTCTAACCCAAAGCCACTGTAGTTCTGACTCCTGAATGTTTCTCCAGAGTCCAGATCTTACAGCAGGATCCACAGACGCCTTCTGGAGCTTTGATTCATGTGCCACGTTATTTGGGCAACCTGCCGTTCAGAGTCTGGAAGAAGATGCAGAACATCATCCAGAACAGTGAGTCTGACTGCAGAAGATCTGAGCTCACACACATACACTAGAAATGATGTTTGAGGGGGAATATTGACAGATTTTAGCATTGTGTGCGAATAAACAGATCATAGTTTTTTTTATTTATATTTTGAATTGTGGTTTATTTTTACATTTTAGCTTCAAATTCAATATGCACACTTATAAATAATTTTATTTAGGTTTCAGTAATTTTACTTCTAGTTCTTCATGTCACTCTGCAGACAGGAAAAGACGAACAACAACGGAAATAAACGAAGTCTTTAATAATCCACAGATGAGCACAGGAAACACAGGAACACAGGGTAGTAACATTAACATCTGACAAACAACAGAGCAAAGACATCAGCTTATAAAGAAGCACAGATTACAAAGACCAGGTGTAGGAAATCACATTAACGATTAGAGAAACCAATATAAACAGTACAGCTGGGGGACACACTGGGAGAAACTAACATAAACAAGTCCAGAGGTGTGACATTACATCCCCCTCCCAGTTGGCGCGTCCTCGTGCCGACAAACAAGGAAAACGTCTCAGGTTACGTATGTAACCCTGGTTCCCTGAAGGGAACGAGACGCTGCGTCGAAACGCTGTGGGAACGCCTCCGCCGTGACCACGTCCTGAATCATGTGTGCAACTATCCAGCGAGAGTGTGCGACGTCACAGGCGCCATGATGTCACCGATCGGGAAGCATAAGAACACGTGCGGTGGAGTACAACGCCAGCTTCTGGAGACAGCAAGCGCTGCAGGGATGCCGAAGGAAGGCTTAGAGATGCAGCGTCTCGTTCCCTTCAGGGAACTAGGGCCGATGCCCTGGAATCGCAGAGGAGCCAGAGCTGCATCCACACACTTCGTGAAAGTGCGGGGTGAGAGTGCAAGGCCAAAAGGAAGAACCCGATATTGGTACGCTTTGCCCTGAAAGCGAACCTCAGGAACTTCCTATGTTGGGGAAGGATGGAGACGTGAAAATATGTGTCCTTGAGATCTTTAGTCACAAACCAGTCCTCAGACCTGATGTGTGGGACAACCTGTTTCACCGTCAGCATTTTGAACTTTTGAACAGAGACTGACCTCTGGATTTGAGGGAATGGCTAGCTGGGGGTCCCAAAACTGGGGACTGAATAACCCGTCTAGCTGTTCGAGAGACCTCAGATGAGGTCGCGAGCCTCCTAGCACCGCTGCGAGATCCGGAGGTGACTGAGAGATATGCTTGCTGGGAGCCCTGAAACACCACAGGTGGCAGGGTTGGCATGCCTACCCCCTGAGGACACTGTGGAGAGACGGGCACCGTATGTTGAGGTGTGAACCGCTTTTCCCCAGACGGGACTTCCCTCATCAGCCCTGGGCCTCGACCGTCAGGGCTTCTTAGCCGAGCTCTTCTTAGCCGATCTCTTCTTAGCTTTCAAGACTTCCCTCAGGTCAGTCTTGGGCTTTGAGGAGCTCGGCTTAGAGCTTTTGTGACTCCCGATGTGAGGAGCTAGGGGGCCGTTGACGCCCAATGGCCCCCTGAGCTGGAGGACGGCGAGGGAGAAAACGGTGAAAATCCGCCGCTTGCCGAACTGACCGGAGTCTCTTTCTTTAATATTAGACAGGGTCAACCACAGGTGTCCTCGGAGAGACAGGTCAGCGGTCCTCCTGAGTTCAGCCAGATCTTCAGGACAAACTCCATCGCCCTCATCCAACTGTTTCAGCAGGTCTGCCTGGTACGCCTGTAACACCACCATGGTGTGCAGACACGCACCAGCTTGACCTGCTGCTGCATAGCCCTTCCCTACCAGAACGGAAGTAGTCCTGAGGGGTTTAGAGGGAAGGTTGGAGACTTCAAAGAAGATGCTGCGTCGGGGGACAGATAGCCCACAAGCGTCTGTTCCACCCGAGGCATTTCCCTGTAAGCGCGCTCAGACAGCCCCGCCGCGTGAGTGTAATTGGCGGCAGACGGGCTGAAAAGATGCTCTGAGAAAGGTTTTCCCCATGACCTCGACACCTCAGTGTGTAGGTCGGGGGAAAAAAGGACGCCCGTCATGACGCCCGTGACGTTGCACTCTCTCGTTGGATAGTTTGCACACATGATTCAGGACACGGTCACGCCGGAGGCATTCCAACAGCGTTTCGACGCAGCTCGAAGTTACCTGGAAGGGAACAAACTACACAGAGCCTCAGTAGGGGGCTTCGGCGGAGGATGGATTCCCGGGAGGAGGGCAATAAACGCGATCCAGGGTGGAGACAGAACAGTCCATGGAGGTGATGACGGAGGGAGGAGCCAAGGAGGTGACAGGAAGGAGCTGGAGCAGGAGGAGCCAGGTGTGACCCAGACAGCAGCCATGATGGAAACCCATGGTGGAGCCGATGGAGGGAGGAGCCATGGTGGAGGAAAGGCTGACAACTCCAGGGAGCCGACCAACGGAGGCGGAGCAGTTGGCGGTAGAACCCGAGGCGGAGACGGAGAGCCGATGACCTTAGGTGACACAGAGGATCCAGAGGGCCAAGGCGGAGCCCAAGGCTCTGGCAGCCGAGCTGGAGATTCGGAGGTCCGCGGCGGAGCCGGAGCGACAGAGGACTGAGGCTGTGCCAGAGGGAGGGAGGAGTTTCACAGAGCCGGTGGGACGGAGTGATGAGGCGCTGCCAGATAAGTAGAGTCCTGAGGCGAAGGTGGGATGACGACTGACCGGGGTGGAGCCAAAAGGACGATGGAGCACGGTGGAGCTGGTGGGCCGACGGGCGACGGTGGAGACGAGGGGGCTGAGAGCCGGGGTGGAGCTGCAGGGTCAGAAGGCCAAGGCGGAGTCCAGGACTCTGAGGCTGGAGGCGAAGGTGAGGGATCCTCCAGCTATGACCCTGATGGAGACTGGAGACTATAGTTTAGTTTCTGTTTTGTAAACACATTTCTATTTAGTTTTTATTTAGTCAAGTTTCAGTTTTAGTTTTTAGAGATTAAATAGAGATTATGATTTCCTCGCAAATCTAAACTAAGCAAAATAATGTGGGACAAAATATTAATTGCTTCAGTCTATTTAGAAGTGTTTAAGTCATTTGAATGAATTAATAATAATTGAATACATAATATTTGTATTTAAAATAGAAGATATTTAATACATATTTAATTTTTATTATTAAATTTATGAAAAAGTGATTTGAATGAATAAATTACTTGCTCACAAAACATTACTGGATGAATCTGCGTTTTTGAATCAATCTCTATTCATTGACAAATGCATTTTTTAACAGTTAGTCTCCATCTAGTGGCGATACAATGCAATCGACACAAACGTTATTTGAAGCGCCAATTACTTCCAAAAGATGACGTGCTCTATTTTGGTCTCTACCATAGACGTCATATCAGAGCGAGGACCTTTAATCAGACTGTTGTGTTTATGTACTTGTCAGGAGATGGCGCTGGAATCCACATGTTGATACCTATAAAAGGTGTAGAGTAAGAATGGAAGGGGTTGCACCTGCTGCCTAATCATGTAAATGTCTGGCACTTTTATATTGCTTGTGGGTTTGAATAAACCTTGAAGAAGTGAGAAACTTTCTTGTCTTCATGATTACCTGGAGTAGACATAACAAATTGGCGACGAGGATTTTGCTGTTCTACATGAAAGATGTCTGCTGTTGCTTCTTTTCCTAAGCCATTCTTACCATGTCTGGGTGAGCCGTCTATTCCTTTTGACGTCTGGTTAAAGATGTTTGAGAATTACTTACATGTCATAAATGCATCAGGAGATGACTGGCCAGTTGCAAGAAAGCGAGCTTTGTTTCTTCATTGCCTGGGAACAGAAGGGCAGAGACTATTCTATACTTTACCAGACCAAGGAGAAACAATGGAGGATGCTATTGAGACTTTGAAACTACACTTTATTCCTCGACGTAATGTTGTGGCTGAGCGTCATGCATTCAGAAAATGAATTCAAGCACCAGGGGAAACAATCCTGCAGTATGTTGCTTCTCTTCGGGACTTAGCCACCACATGTGAGTTTGCATCTAATAATGATGAAATGTTGCAATATCAATTAGTGGAGAATGTAAACAGTCATCGTATTAGAGAACGTCTGTTATTAGAGACTGATTTGACTCTTAACAAGGCTATTACTATTGCTACACAGATGGAGGCTGCTGGTGAACAAGCTAAACTTTTTTTCAAATCAGAGTTCAGTACCTGTGCAAGCAATACAAGCAACAAGTGTGCCTGCTGTTGATCGTTACAAAAGACAATCATCTTTGAAACCTCTGCCTGTGCCTTCAAAGTCTTTTGCTACTTCCTTGGCTCGTGCATGTTATCGATGTGGATCTACAAAACATCTTACAAATGATTCCAGATGTCCTGCAGTTTCTGTAAAGTGCAATAATTGTCAAAAGTTGGGACATTTTTCAAGAGTGTGTCGTTCACAGCAAACACATTCTGTACATGAGATTGAACTGCCTGAGCTTCAGATTCTTTACATGCATGATTCAGTATCTAATAAGATAAAGTGTACTACTACTATCATGACTGCATCAGCCTCTGTACCTGTGGAGTTGATTGTAGATTCTGGATCTTCCGTTTCCATTCTGCCTAAATCTGTGTATGAAAAACACTTTAAACAAGACTCTTTGCTGACTCCTGCTGTTAAATTGGTGACATATTCACGAGATCCAATACCAGTGCTTGGTTGTCTACCTGTTACTGTTACCAGAGATAATGTGACCTGTAATACTTCAATCTTTATAGTTGAATGTGGCACTGCTCTTCTTGGAATGGATTTAATTAATGGATTGCATCTCAAGTTTGAAGGTTCTTCCATACTTCCAGGACCGACTCAGTCTTCAGCCTCTGTAATGCGACTTTCTGATTCTGTGCCTATTACTAAGCTAGGATGTGCAAAAGGATTTGTGCATAAGGTAAAAACTTCTTCAGTGGTGAAGCCTGTTCGTCAGAAACTTTAGACGGGTGCCATTATCTGTTCGAAATGCTGTCAATGATGAACTTCAACGCCTTCTTGACTTGGGTATCATTGAACGAGTGGATGCGTCACCGTGGATTTCTCCAATTGTAGTTGTTCAGAAGAAGACCGGTGGTATTTGCATGTGTGTAGACCTGCGAGAACCAAATAAAGCTGTTGTTGCTGACAGTTATCCTTTGCCTCATATTGATGAGATGATGTCTATGCTGCGTGGAGCAACTGTCTTTTCTACAATTGATTTAGAAAATACTTATTTCCAGCTTTTGTTACATGAAGAAAGTCGTGATCTGACTGCATTCATCACCCATGAAGGACTATTCCGATTCTGTCGAGTACCTTATGGCCTTTCTTCAGCTCCATCTGCATTTCAGAAAATGCTAGCAACTGTACTTCAAGGATTGCCAAATGTAGCCAATTATTTGGATGATGTCATTGTCTGGGGACATACAAAAAGTGACCATGACCACATGCTCAAAGTGGTTCTTCAGCGCATACATGATGCAGGCTTACAGTTGAATGATTCAAAATGTCACTTTAATAAAAGCAGTTTGCGGTTCCTTGGTCATACTGTATCTGCACAGGGTATTCACCCAGATGAGGATCATCTTAGTGCAATGCTTCATGCTCCTGTTCCTAAAGATGCACATCAGCTCCGTTCCCTTCTTGGATTGTTGTCATGGTACAATAAATTCATTCCAAATTTGGCTACAGTTGTAGAACCTTTGCGTGCTTGCATCAGACAAGGTTCTGAGTTCAGCTGGTCAGATGAGGCTCAGAAGAATTTCAGTACTGTAAAGGAGTTGTTACTACAAAGCCCTGCTTTAGCATTGTTTGACCCTCACTTGCTTATTGTTGTTTCAACGGATGCGTCAGATTATGGACTAGGTGTTGTATTCTCTCAAATTCATGAATACAACACAGAACACATTGGTGCATTTGCTTCAAGAACATTGTCTACTGCGGAACGCAAATATTCAACGATTGAAAAGGAAGCTTTAGCATGTGTCTGGGCTGTTGAAAAATGGAGAACTTACCTCTGGGGTCGAAAATTTCTTCTACGTAAGGATCATCAGGCCTTGACAGTGCTCCTCTCCTCTAAAGGCACAGATCGCGCTGGAATGAGGATCGCACGTTGGGCAGAGCGACTCTTGTGTTTTAACTATGAGGTGAATTATTATCCTGGCTCTCAAAACCAAGTTGCTGATTATCTTTCACGCCTACCCTTGCCTGCTTCTGATGAGGATTTTTCTGATACTGAGTTTGTTGCATTTTTGTCTTCTGAAATGTCTCCTGTGTCTCCAACTGAATTTGCTCTTGCTTCTGCATCATGCTCAGAAATGACTGCATTACGTGCTCAGATTGTTCATGGATGGCCCTCTTCATCAGCTGCTGTGGGGGTTGTTCTACGTCCATATTTTCAAATACGTCATGAACTTGCTGTGCAAAAGGACTATGTGTTTAGAGGGTCACGTCTTGTTGTTCCTGTTGCATTGCGACATGTTTTGGTGAATCTTGCTCATGAAGGTCATCAAGGAATAGTGCGTACGAAACAGCGCATTCGTGAACTTTACTGGTGGCCTTGTATTGACTGCTTGGTTAAGGAACAGATCAAGAATTGTGAAGTTTGCTTGTCTTCTGATAAGGTTACAACTGTTCGTGCTGCACCTTTACAACCTGTACCTTTTCCAACTATGCCATGGGAAAAAGTGGATGTTGACATTGTTGGCCCATTTGAAACCGCTACCTGGGATTGTCGGTACATTATGACATTGATTGACTATCATAGTAAGTGGCCAGAAGTGGCATTCACCTCTTCAATCACAAGTAAAAATGTGATCAACTTCTTGACGTCAGTTTTCAGCAGATTTGGAAATCCTCATTACATTGTATCTGACAATGGATGTCAGTTCAAGTCAGTGGAGTTTGCTGCATTTCTGAAAAATCGAGACATTCAACATATACATACGTCAGTGTATCACCCAGCTGCAAATGGAGCTATTGAGCGATTTCATCGAGTACTGAAGAGTTCTGTTCAATCTGCTATTCTGTCTGGAAAGCCATGGAAATCAACAGTGACAGACTTTCTTCAAACTTACCGTGCTACTTCCCATGCTGTTACTGGACAGTCTCCTTCTGAGTTACTCTGTGGCAGAAAATTGCATACTTGTCTTAATGTTCTCCCTCTTCCTATAACTTGTAAGGATCCTGCTGTGAGTCAGAAAGTGTCATTATCTCAAAAGAAGATGAAAACATACACAGACGAAGAGCCTGTACTCCTGAGTTCAAACCTGGAGACAGTGTGCGTATAAAAATTCCAGTTCATGTTCCAAAAGGACATCCTAGATTCTCAAAGCCTTTGAAAATTGTATATCAACTGGGTCCATGCACTTACCAGTTATCAGATGGGAAAAACTGGCATGCATCTCATCTTTCTCCAGCTTGTGCACCTGTGGAAAATGCCATTGAGAGTCAACTGGTGTCCTTGCCCTTTCAGTCTGTTCCTTCCTCTACAGTGTTGCCTAAAAATGAACTTGTGAACTTGCCTAATCAAATTGCTTCTCCATCTGTTCCTGTAAGGTCTTCATCACGAGTGAAACGCCCTCCGAGTTGGTTGCATGATTATGTTACTTAGTACAAAAGACATTGATTATCTTGTGCTAAATGAGAATTAATTCTAGTTCTAATATGTCTGGTTACAGAATGTAGAATATATTGTTAAACTAATTGAATTTGATGTAAATATTGCATAGGTTTTGCCTATTGCACCAACTATGTAACTTGGGTGGAAATTACAGTTTTGAGTAAAGGGGGAATGTTGTGTTTATGTACTTGTCAGGAGATGGCGCTGGAATCCACATGTTGATACCTATAAAAGGTGTAGAGTAAGAATGGAAGGGGTTGCACCTGCTGCCTAATCATGTAAATGCCTGGCACTTTTGTATTGCTTGTGGGTTTGAATAAACCTTGAAGAAGTGAGAAACTTTCTTGTCTTCATGATTACCTGGAGTAGACATAACACAGACTATTGCTGTGATAATGACTGGATATTTGAAAAGACTGTTTGTGAAGCTGTTTTTTACATAAACATGATGACTGCTCTCTCTGTTAGCGGTAGTGCAAATACAGATTTTAATGTTCCGGTAAGACTTTTTTAAAGGTTAAATAGATATGAGGAATCGTTGTCATTTACAAATGAGATCACGTGGGTGTTTGAATCTCTATCCTTTAACGATTAAGCAGCTCCAATATATTGGTTTGATAGCTTGTGTTATATAAAATACATTAATAAAAACTGACGCAGTAGCCTAGATTTAAAGCAGGTGCTGTTCAGGTCGCAGTCTTTATTTTTCCGCCATGGGGTGAGAACGTAGCCTATATTACGAAAACGTTATTATTTTATTTCAGTTAGTTTTTAAAAGTTTAAAAATAAAAGATTCATTTCGTTCTATTTTTTCATTTATTTTGATGTTTTTATTTTATTTCAGTCTACGAAAATGTTTTCTGATCAATAGTTTTCGTCTTAGTTTTAGTTTTCGTTTACGAAAATAACCTTGGTTCACAGTTTGTCCCAGATCCAAATTTAGCTCACCCTCAGCGGTGGTGCAGTGGGTAATGCTGTCCTCAGCATCCTCACGCCCCACAGAGAATGACTGACAGTGATGAGAGGAAAATGTCTGATGTGTTTGATCAACAGGACGATTGTCATAATTCATAATCATCTGTGTTTGGTTCACTCTTGATCATTATATGAACATCAGAATAACAGCATCTGTTGATTGTGTCTCATCAGCTCCTGTCATTCTGGATCCAAACACTGCTCATCCACGTCTCGTCGTGTCTGATGATCTGACCAGTGTGAGAGACATCGGAGAGCAACCTGTTCTTGGTAATCCAGAGAGATTTGACTGTCATCGCTGTGTTCTGGGTTCAGAGGGTTTTAACTCAGGAACACACTGCTGGGATGTGGAGCTTAAACAGAATTCATGGTGGTGTCTTGGAGTAACTACAGCATCAAACCAGAGGAAGGGACGTGTTTTCTTTAACACTGGTGTCTGGTTTGTGGCGTACGAATGGTCCCCAGGTTCTGGTTTTCAGGTTAATCAGAAGCTTGATCGTGTGAGAGTGAATCTGGACTATGACAGAGGAACGGTGTCATTCTCTGATCCTGTAACTAACACACATCTACACACATTCACAACCACCTTCACTCACACACTACTGCCATTCTTTCGTTGTGATAAGTCTCTGAGGATCTTGCCAACCAATAGTCAGTAATGGTTACTCCTGTAGGTCTGGATCTTTCTTTCATCATAATAGCCTACAATATTTAATCACAGGAGTAAGAGACTGTTGATCTGAATATCAGACCAGAAAACAAGTAAATATATTCATCTGTAAAAATGTTCAAAATACACTACATAGCAACCATGAAGAACTCTCTATTAACCACACACTCAGCAGCACTCATGCAAGTGATCTGTGTGTTTGAGAGAGAAACAGCAGGAACTCAAAACTTTAATACGGGTGATACGGGTAGGGACAGGTTTGGTGATACAGGACCAATTTTATTACTATTATGAAAATTGTTTTGAAAATGTGTTTCTTTTTCCCCCTCTTATTGATTTATGATTTAAGGAATATTCTGTTTAATGATACAAAGTAGTATACTTGTAAGTGTTGAGGTAATAAAACATGTTTTGCACCCAAATTTACAAAGTGTGTTATGAGTTTACCAAGCATTCAGCTAAACTGAACTAACTACTCTTTACATAAACGTTGTTACAGCAGCTGAAAGCCCAGTGACAATAGAGATACTTAAAAAAATCTGTAAATGTGTGCAAACATTTACAAATGATGAATCGTCTCAACTTTAGATTGGGTACTGCAAAAACATTAACACATGATTAATAAATGATTTAGTCACCTTATAATTATAAGGTTCTATTTGACATTTTTGTCAAAATTGAGTTATTCACATGCATATTCTTATTCTGTGACAACTTATTTACATTTTTTATGTTTCTTTTGTAAGCTGTGTACATTTTAGGCCTTTTTTTCGAAAACAAAAATGGTTCTATCTACAGAAGTCTATGGAATGCAAATACTTTGAAGCTCAATATCCCGAAAGTGCTCAGAATGCAGATAGAACCTTATAATTATAAGGTGACGATTTGTGAAGATGTGAAAATAATGTGAATTACGGTCAGAAGGGGTGTGGCATACTAACAAGATAGGAGGAGCAGAACATAATCAATATACTAATCAATGATTTAAAAGCTTTTTCAAGTAAAGAATGGGTCAAGATTGCAGTAGAGACCTAACAGAATTAAGCTTCTTGCACTTCCAAGCAACGTTCGTTGGTGGTTTTAAGGAATAAAAGATTGTGCATTAAATTTGACTTTTGGTGTTTGAATAATTTCGAATGTATGTTTGAATCCAATTTGATTTTATTTATTTTATTTTCACTTTTCAGCAACTTAACAATCTCAGAATCACTCAAATGAGTATTTGTTTTCTCCAATAGTTTACTGATGCCCCCCCCCCCCCCCCCCCCCCCAAAAAAAAAAAGCAAAAAGTCTTTCAGGTCAAAGGGGTTGAACAATTTTTACTGCAACTGTTTTACTGCCAGTCCATTGTTTAATGGTGGATCCCAGTTACACAATGCTGTTTGGTCGACTGACGGATCAGCAGGGATTACAAGCGGCCAGAGATGGGAAGTAACGTAGGAGAGATACTTTGTTACTGTACACAAGTATCAGCAATGATGATCTCAGGTTAAATATCATTTTGCATGACATTTATAGTAATACTTAAAGTGAAAATTAATAATTTACCTCAAACAATAAACTCTATGAAGTTTTTTTTTATATATATAAATTGCTTGGCGGTGGAATTGTATCAGAGATGTTATTGTATGATATCAATGCTTGCTCATCTATAAATCAAATGTTCCCGTATGAGTTTTGGACTTGATTAATGAACGCATGAGAGACAGTGAATTTAAAAAAAAACAGCACATACATCATTTGATTTATAATATTATCATACAAACCTTTTATGTCCTGTTCAGATCTTCATGTTTTTCAGTGGAGAACTGGATGATGTGAAATTGAGCAATGGGGAAGTGAAGTGTGCTTGTGGTTTACATCTTAAAGAAGAAAGGGATTATTGGTGAGTATAGTGACCTATGGTTCCTGCTTTTCAGTTTTGTATGCGAGGACAGACTCTAGCATTCTCACGACTCTACATATACACTGTGAAAAGGATTCTTTCAAAAAGTGGTTTCAACTTAATATCATTTGTTACCCTGCAGCCTCAGTAGCTTTAGTTCAGTCAACTTAAAATTGCAAGTTACTTAATAATGTACCAGCGACGTAACTATTCGTCGTGGCCAAGTTAAAGTGTTACGTTTCTGGGAAGTGGCAAGTAGCCTACGTCCTAACGTAGGGTAAGGAGGAATGCGTGTTTTAACTCAGGAATAGCAATCGAGCCAGGCAGTGGATGGGTAGCTTTGAGGCCACAGTGATACCTTGTGGTTTCCAAACGAAATACAAAAAAATGTACCTTACATGACCCACCTCTAAGTGTAAGCATTGGTGACATTTGACTCTTGATTCAGGGTTATGGTTGGGTATCATTTGAATTTTATCGATTCGGGTTCCAGTTCCGATTCTGCTTATCGATTTCGATTCTTATCAATTCCTAATTTCGATTCCAATAAGATAAAAAAACAAAACAAAAAAAAACATTTAGATGTCAAACATTTGTATTCTGTCTTTCACCTATGGTTTTACCAAAAAAACAACTAGACTAATATAAATTAAAAATATATATAATTGTTAAAGACAAGTAATAAAATAGGAACAAACAAATCAATTCGCAATAGCAGAAATAAATAAAACCGAAAAAATGTACAGAAACTGAAATCAAAAGTTTAAAAACAATGCATAGTTTTCATTAATAAAATATTGATAAATCCTGATTAAATTTATAAAACATATTCAGTCAGTTAATGATTTTCTTTTGTTGGCACGTTTATTAGACGGCTGTCTCTGTAACCCAGATCTTTCTCAATTGTTTACGTTTACTCAAAACAAAAACGCTGTGTTTATGAGGATATGCTGACGTATTTCGTGCATGGTGGTGTGATTTGTGCCAGGGGGGGGAAGTAGTTCCACCCATTGTTTCTAGAAAACCATAGAAGAAATTGTTCATGTGACCACATACTTTTGAAGAGCCATCCAATTTACCTATCCCCCAAAGTGGAGAGACACATGGCATGAGAGCTAAGCACATTTTAGCTCAAAAACTTTTTTTTTTTTTTTTTTTTTTTTGCCTTGCAAAGTAAAATTTATATGATCAAGGTTTTTTGATTGTTGCATCTGAACAATTATAGACAAGTTTGAAAATATTTCACACGTTTTAGTAGTAGTAGTAGTAAATAACTTTATTGTCCCCGTGGGGCAATTAGGTTTGCGGCACAGTCGCATAGGCACTTTATGACAGGACTTCAAACATATGACACCAAACAATTAGTCCATACATCAGACACAGACAGACATAACATGGATAACATACATCACACCCTACATTACTATACAGCCAGCAGGACATCTAGCTTATTGACTGATTTAAAGCTTTTATGGCTTATGGTATAAAAGAGAATTTAGATCTGTTCTTAGTCAAGAGAGGTGGACAAAAACGACGCCCAGATGGCAGAAGTTTAAAGTGAGATGCCAAAGGATGAGTATAGTCACATAATGTTATTTGCCTTTTTTCACCAGTCTATCTTTGTAAATGTGTTCCATTCTTGGTAGTGTTATCCCAAGTAACTTGCTGGCAGTTGTAACTGTTTTTCTGATTGTCTTTGTCCTAGTGCTTTAGGTTACACAGTGAGTCTACAGTTAGCATAATGTTAGCTCTAAACTGCTGGATCATGCTAGTCTTTCAAAATTGTCGGGCTGGGGTGATTTGTGCCAAAGGGACGGGGTTAAGTTGTGCCAGTGGGATGTTAAGTTGTAGTCAGGATCTAGGCCAGAGGGGTGTTCCATAAAACAAATTTACCAAATAAGCCAGGCTTATTTTAGTTAGTCTGAGTTATTGTCACTTGATTTGTCTTAAAATAAGTCAGACTAACTGAAATAAGCCTGACTTATTTGGTAAACTTGTTTTATGGAACACCCCCCAGGGCTGCCCAACCCTGTTCCTGGAGATCTACCTACAGTACCTGCAGACTTTAGGTGTGTTCGAGCTCATGCTGCGCTGCGCAGACCGAACGGCGAGATTAGCCGAAAGCAGTCGGGGAGGAGCTGAAAACGGAGCCGTCAAGTCGGACAAGTTGGAGATCTCGTTGCTCTCTCAAACATGGCAGATCACGTGGCGTTTGCCTACTTTATTGCAGATGAATTGGAAGCTATAGAAATACCTTTTTTGTTGGAAGAAATGCAGCACATGCAAGTGAAGCAGCAACTACAGATTTCAGCATCAATCAGTGTTGACCACATTACATTAAATGTCTGTGACATTTTAGTTATTCCATAAAAAATATTACTTAAATATGCAGCTGAATACTATAAGTGGTCTGTATGAAAAAAGTACAATAATAAACTTATGCATAAATCCAATATAAAGAATTTAAGGGAATAAAATGTACTGCAGTCAAAAGATCGTAAACTATTTACGAAATGGCATGCAAATTGATTTGTTATGCACGAAACACGCGTGATCATCGTCATGTGGTGAATGTGGCAAATCATGAGAAGCTGTGACGTCATCACAGCCTGGCGCAGTCCCTTCTGAAATGTTGCGCTGGCTGAGCAAGCCGGCTGTTCTCGAAACGCTCTCGCGTTACTTTGATGCCACACGTGAACGTCACGTGGCGTCGGCGCCGGTTCAAGTCGGACAAAATTTCTAACCGGCATGCACTACTTCAAGTCAGCCGCCGATCGGTCTGCGCAGCGCTGCATGAAGTCGAACGCACCTTTTAGTTCCAGTCCTGCTCCCACACAGCTGTCTGTAATTATCACATGCTACCTAAGAGATTAATCAGCTGGTTCAGGGGTGTTTGATTGGGGTAGGAGATGAACGTTGTAGGGTGGTAGATCTCCAGGAACAGGTTTGGGCAGCCCTGATCTAGACCCTCATACCCACAGGCGATAGTCTGTGTGAGGAGATGAGCGTGCCTCATCAGTGTTTGATTTACCTGTGGTTTGTTTAATTTAGCTAACACATTTTTTTTGTTGTTGTTGTTGAGTTTTGAGTTTGCACTGTTATTAAAGAGAAGTTTATTCCGTTTAAGTAGCCTAAGTCATAATGGGATGTTCAGAAATGTTGAGAAAATAGTAACTTTATTCTTATGTTACATAATTGACAGACAGCATTTTGTTGACAGAGAGCGTTCTAATGATTCACAAATATCATATATTGTGTATTTGAGTTTTTTTATGTTTTCTGAAAAAGTAGAAAATATGACATGTGTTAGAATAAAGTATATTCTATAATCACCGAGAATTAAGATTCAATCTGAGTTGAGCCACACAGCACAGGATACAGGTACCTGGAGCCAAGAATGACAGACACAGCAATAGTGCATTTCATTCAAGACTGGTTTATTGAGGATGATACACCAGGTTATAAAGTGAAATATAGGGAAGTGAAATCAGACTGCCAGCAGAAAATGGAAAAGGGTACAGATTGTCCCTAAAAGGCAACAGACAGTCTCATGATCTTCCATTACATCATTGTCTATACTTCAATCACAATAGAGAATACAGGTTACAATGTTAAGACACATATTACAAAGGACACAGGATGTTATAGAATCTTACAACATGCCAATAGTTTAATAGGGTAACGATATCTAAATAAACCTTAAATTAGTAATTTTGTATTGAATTTATCTTGATTTTATATTGCATTACAGTTCATGACATTAAAATGTTCTTTTTTACTTTAATAATCACTTGTACAATTTACCCCCATATATTCTCCCCACCGGGGGCAAGTTGTGCCACGAGACCACTTTTTTTCTGAAAGCTATAGTTCTGAATCAGTTTATTTCAGATCTAAAGTTATTGTTCCCAGAGATGCACCACATCCGGAAATATATGTACATACTTAAACTGGAGGGATTATTGTCATGGCTTCACTATAAAGTCAATTTATACGGGTCAATAAATGTAAACTATTAGTCAGTTCCGGACCGGAACAACCTTTTCTGCAGTGGAAATGCACAGAACTATTCGAGAACGGACATAGGTCGGGAACCCGCATCGCTCAGCGCTTGCACTTCAGATGTGTCCGCTGCAGGGCGATATCACATATATTTGTTGCATAATTATGGTAATTTTTTTTATATTATAGTGATTTGTGTGGTAAATGTAATCTTCAGTGTTCAATTAGAGAATACAACAAAGTAATGAAGGCCATTCCAGTATCCCTACAAACAATGATTCGACAGTTTGTGTTGTACTCCAATGCTGTACCAGAAACGAGATCACTTTGTATTGAAGGCATAAATTTAAAGAGCATACAATTTTAAAACTAGTTTATTAGAGCTATTAGCTATTAACTAAAAAATACTTCCCCAGTCAACTGAAAAGAAAAATGTTCTTCAAGAATTTAGTGAAGAAGATGCAAAGAAAATAATTAAGCACTTAGTATATCCAGTTCTTCCTAAGACCAAAGAAGTGACATTTAAAACTTTTAAGTGACATTTATCCATCTAATAACTTTTTGCATGAAAGATTTAATTGGGAGAACAATTCATGTGGGTTCTGTGAGAAAGACATTGAAACAGTAGAACATTTTTTTTTTTTTTTTTTTTTTTTTTTTTCTATTTTGAACCTGTGCATCATTTTTGGCGTGAATTTCAGAACTGGCTTCATTTCAAGCATATACCAATATACCCTTTGTTTGTGGTCTCAATTAAAGGGGTCATTGGATGCCCATTTTCCACAAGTTCATATGATTCTTCAGGGTCTTAAAGAAAAGTCTCTAATATACTTTGATTAAAAATTCTCAATAGTACTGTAAATAAACAGCCTTTTACCTTGTCAAAAGGCTGCAAAAACTCAGCTCATTTTCTGACATGGCCCCTTTAAATGCCACCAAGCTCTGCTCACCCCACCCTTCTCTTGGATTATGAGACCTAATGTTTACTTTTGCTGCATTTACCCGCGTTTAGCAGCGAAACTTGCCAACAAGCACATTATTATGAAAGGACATTCACAAAGATGCATAAAAAATCTTTATATTCACTTCTGCTTCGGGTGAAACTGCATCAGGAACTTCTGGTTTTCTGACATTGTTGAATATAAAGACAACAGAATAGGAGCTGCATAAAATATCGGATGATGTTTTAACCAATAAGAAAATAATATGATAAAGTCAATGAATGAATGAAATTTGATCTGTGTCTGGGCAGAAGTGATGAAGCAACACAAAAAAGTGGTGTATTACATTTATGGTAATGGACAGTTCAGTGTTCATAAGATCAGTTATTAATGATATATTTACAATGAACAAGTCTTCCACAAAGATGATGGTATTAGCTGTTCTCAAAACGTTTACAAATACAGTAAGCAATTAAATCATTCAAATAATTAAAGAGTAGCAGACATTAGTTATTCAACTTGATTGAATTTGACAGTGGGAAGAAATAATAATACTCATTTTTGTCTTACAAATATAAAAGCCCTAAGTGAAACCATGCATATAAATGAAATATAAATGAGTCAGATTAGTTATCGTCTGTTTAGGCAGTCATTTAATCACTGTAAACATAAAAAAAAAAAATCGAATTGCTCTTTGCAGTCTAAATTGATTATAATGTTTTAGGAAAATAAATGAGCAGTTGGCTGATTATGCTGTAAGGTGTCATTGAGAGCATTGAAAAAGTGCTTCAAATTATCCAGATGAAATGAAATATGAGAGAGAGAGAAAATATGAACATGGTCGCACTGCTCTCTGGTGCTTCGCCTGCATTTTCTCGTCCTGTTGGAGAAACAATGAAATTTTAAAACTCAAATCTGAAATGTGCCTGGTAAATAACAAAACAAAAGACAAACCATACCAGCAGATTCTTTCTCATGTGCAGGTTCTTCAGTATAAGCGACACTGGCAGGCAATGCTTTAGTAGTTCTCTCCTGATGTTCTGGAAAACCCGAATAATATATATCTGAAAACGCGGCTACAATGCATAGCACATCATGACTGAATTAATGCTTTTAGTTTGTCTACCCCATTTTACGATTACTGGTTCTTTGTTGCTCTTGTGGAACACAAAACAATCATATTCTGCTTCTTCATCCTCACTGATCTCCACACTCTTCCTCATCTGGAAGGTCCCATCATGGTTTGGTCTGATTCCGGTGGTTTCAACCTCATCTGCAGGAAGAGATGTGCGATATTTCCTAATGGTCATCGTCACGTCTTTGGGGTAGAAGCCGGTGGACATACAGGTGAGTTTCAACTTGCTTTTGGTTGGTTTCCTTGCAAAAACATGAACATCTGGAAGAACTGAAAACTCAGGAATCAGTTCATCAATTCCATCCGCGGCAATTAAACAAACAAATGCAAATTAATTCACTCACTGCCATTTCTGAACTTCTCATCAGCATATTCTGTGAATTTGTTGAGCCAGTCCACACACTCTTTCTCCAGGTAGCCTTTTGTGTATTGGTTTAGGATGGGAATATTGTCCCATTTTCTCTTGGTTGGTAGAGCTGCATCAACTGGAGCGACCCACTGAGAGTCTCTATCATCAAAAGACAGAAAGTTTTCTCCATCAAAGCCATACTCACTGATGCCGTTGTAAAACTTCACTTCATCTCCCTGCTGCTCAACTTCACAGCCATGTCTCCACTGAAGAACATGAAGATCTGAAAAGGACATGAATCAAAATGTTTGTAACAGTAAAGTAGATATAATATGGTGATTTTATGTATCTGCAGGTTAATGTGTGTGAATGTTGCTCACCTGATTCACTGAGTCCCATGCGTTTCATCAGAATGTCGATATTCACATTAAACCACTGCTCTTTGCTCTTTCTCGACTGGGTGCCTTTTTCCCAGTAATCCTCCTGCATTTTCTCTTTCATCCAGGACTGTTTGGGAATCTTCTTCTGTTCCTCACTATTGTAATAGTCGATCTGTATGTCGTCTAGCAGACCCATAGCAGTGAACTGATAGATGCCCGGCAGATCGACAGGTTTGGACAAAGCCGTGTAAATGTAATACAGCGAGTGTTTCTCTGCAATGAAGAGCAATACAATATGAATGTAAATTTCACTCAAATTCACTATAGTTTAAAGATGAGTAAAGTGAAGGAGAAATCAGTTTTTTTATTTTTCAATCGTTAACACAATATATCTGATTCTGTTTTCCAAACCAGACACTTCAGTGGTTTTCTCACATGCTCCAAATTTCTGCAATTTTTGTTCTTGTGCATGGAAAGTCGTCGTGACGTATTGTCAAGTATGGTGACCCATACTCAAAAAATAGCCCTCAAAATTGGCCCTCTTCCTTTAACCTAAACTGCACACACAGCAGTGAGAAGTGATCAAACGCACACACAGAAGTGAATACACACCAGAGCAGTGGGCAGCGCCTGGCGAGCAACTAGGCTTGCTCAAGGGCACTTCAGGCAAGGTATTGAAGGTGGAAAGAGTGCTGTACATTCACAATCCCCACCTTCAATTCCTGCCGGTGTGGGAATCGAATCGAACCGGCAACCTTTGAGTTACAAGCCCAACTCTCTCACCATAAGGCCATGGTTGCCCCCAATGATCATGCAGGAAGTTAAGTAGGTATGGAAATGAAACAGTCTGAGTTTTGAAATTATATACCCTCCTCAAACCCACAAACTCAACCCCACCCGTACCGGAAAACTGTTATACCCTTTAACTCTTTTTTTACGTTTTTTTTTTTTCTTTTTCTTTTTTTTTCGGATTCTACATGCATGAGATGGACACACTCCCGTTATAGATAAATAGCACGAATAACTCCTGGAAACACCTGGACATGGTGCCTCTAACACTAAACTAACGAAGAAGTCGGAGAAGAGAAAAAATGCGTTGGTCGAGCGCAGACAACAAAAATTACGCTTAAAAATGACAAAATCAGTTTTTATTAAATTATAGTCTATATATAAAATTAATGAATACGCGAAATATTTTAGACTTAGTCTCTTGATAGATTTTCAAAACGAAAGGAAAAGTGGCATGCGGCTGATTTGGTTCATTTTTGTGTGGAGCAGCGCTCTACGAAAGTTCACGGAAAGGAACCCGAGATGACAGAAATAAAAGTAAACACACTGCAGTTTTGAATGATCTGAATGACCAAAAATGCCGGAGTTGTTCCGCTGTTTGATCACGATGGCGTGCTGCGTACTGCATAGTGCAATCCTTGCCGTTCAGCCTGAGCTCGTGCCAAAAACATATTTGGTCATGCGAGGAGGATGTTTTTTTTTAAAGCGCGTTAAGTACAAATCCTGGTTTACATAATAGTTTAGCATTCAAATACATCGCGAAAATGGACACATATTTATTTGGATTTATGCCGAGAGGTAGACTTCGGCAGCTAACACCGCCGTTTTTACTTTCGCTTTTACTCTAATTCGTTTTGGCTTGTTTAGCCACTTATATTATTTATTCTTGTTTTGTTCTGAAAACCGTTTAAAATAGCCTTTAGGTTATTTATTTTATTTAATGTTTGTACATTATAACACTGAATGTAGTAATGCGGTTTGTGCTTATCCATGTTTAACCTAAACTTCAACATAACATTAATAGACATACCGGTAGGCCTACTTAAAAAAAATTTTTTATTATTATTATTATTATTATTATATATAATTTTATGCTAGCTATCCTCCACTGAATGTATAATGAGCAGCAATAAACTTATATTTTGCCATTTTATAATCTGTGGATATTTTGATGAAAGTAGTTTACAATTTAGAGACAGTAATATTGTAATGTGACTAACTATTTTTAAAAGACAGTAACTAGCAATATAAAATGTATTACATTTTGGAAGTAGCCTAACTTGCCCAACACTGATAGGTTATCAGTAGCCTAATTCTTACCACTGAACTTACGTTTAGCGTCTCTCTAAACAAAAACTTAATTCTTTATTAACATGTTTTCAGTTAAGCGTGTCAAATCCTCCCGAAATTATAAAATATGTATATAATTTTCTCCCATATCTGTATTAATAATAGTAATTATTAAATACATAGGTCGAAGACGAATGTTTGTCGGTCAGCAGTAAAACGAACGGCTATAATAATTTTTTTTTTTTTTTTTTTTTTTTTTTTTTTTAATTAGGTCAGAGAGCAACTTTGTGTAGAAGGCAAGAGAAAGAGCTTGCTGGAGAAGAACATGCAGAGGCGCAGAGAACAAAACCACATTTATGATTCGTATTTTCGTTTACATTTAACCCTGGCTTCATGTTTTGTTTTGTTTTTTCCTCAGATATGAATTTGGATTTATATGACCATTAACCTGTTTTACTCTGAATACTTACAAACAGAAAACATCTGCAACGTTTTAATTGAAAAGTAAATAAAACCTTAAGATATAAGTAACGTTTTTATTTATATCTAGCTATCTTATAAAGCCTATATGTGCCTAATTTATTTTACATACAAAGTTAGCATGTATTTCTTCACTAATTTAATCGCTTTCTAATTTAATCTCTTTACTTTCAGTTACGTTCTCTGGAAAACGCTGAACATTTAAATCATTTACCTGCGTGAAGTATAGGCGGAGTGCCATAAAGAAGAAAAACACAAAGCAGAGCAAAGATCGTCGTAGCCACACTCGTTCCCATGATAAACGCCTTTAAATGTGTAAATCTGACGAATTACTCAATATTAAATCGTTGAACTCAAAAGCTCTAAAAAAAAAACTAGTCAGAGAAAATAGCGGATGATGTTTAACCAATAAGAAAACAGAACGATGACATCACGCGTATCCGGGAAGAAGTTGAGAGGCGAGACACTGCAAGTAGGGTTAAAAAAAATAACTATGACTTTACTTACCCAGTTAATTGATTACATTGATAACTGCAAACATTTTTTTTTTTTTTTTTTTTGTATTACAAGTTTTCCAAAGTGTTCGATATGCAAATAAGGCAGTATTTAATAATTATTAAATCTAACAGAACATAAGTCCAGCTAACATAAGTCAAGCGGGCCAGTAGCAGGCCGCCGGTGGCAAAGCTGGTGTACCAGCGTTTTGCTCATCGTCATTCCAGCGGATCAGCAGCGGGATACTTGGATATACTTGGATAGTTATAGGCTAATATAAAATAAAATGATTTAATGCAATAATGAATCAAGTACACTACTCTTAAAGGTGCAGTGTGTAGATTTTTGCGGCATATAGCGATGAGGTTGTGAATTGCAACCAACGACTGCGTCCACCGCTCACTCCTCCCTTTACAGAAGCTACGGCAGCCAATACTGGATTAAGATGTCATCGTTTTAGACAGCAAAGAATAATGAGGTTTCTTTTAAAACGTAAATCAGGGAATTATATTTACTTGATAATTCAATAAAACGATGTTGTTGTGAATATTACTGTTACTTGTTCATGTTTGTGTCAGTGTTTTTTTTCGCTAGAACAACAGTGATGAAACACGATCTGTAGAGCAGTTTGTCCGTTTAGGGCTACTGTAGAAACATAACGGTGACTTTCATGTGACGGGACCCGCTGTGTATAGATAAAAGGTGCGTTCGAGATGCAATACACCAAAATCCCTTTAAGGCAAGTCATGTCACTTGGCGGCCATCTTTGAAACGCTACTCGGGCATACAAGTGCAGCTCCTATCTCTTTGAATGGGGAAACATGAAATTCTCAATTCTCAAATTTTAAATCTCCAAAGAAATACAACAAGAACTGCTTCATAAATATGGTTCCTTGTGCTCCAATAGCGTTAAAAAAACGTACTCGGTTACTAACGTAACCTCGGTTCTCTCAGAGAGGGAACGAGTACTGCGTAGCTAACGCTAGGGGAAAATCCTTTCCGCGAGAGATATTGAAGCCAAAAAATTATCCTTAATTTTGTATTAATGTAAAACGCGTTGCCGCAGTGAGCAGACATAGGCGAGGCGTACTGCGTGCCTATTGGCTGCTCCGCAGCAACTGCAGCACCTATCGAGCGAGGCTTGGCGCGAAGTCAGCTCCAATGAGTGCATTTCGCGCCTGACACGTCATCTCCCGCCGAAAGTGGCGTGATCCCAGCCTATAAATATCGCTCGCAGGTAGCTACACTCTGGTTTTTTCATCATAAGAGCGCCCAGAGCAGACGCTTGCACGGCAAGGTACGCAGTACTCGTTCCCTCTCTGAGAGAACCGAGGTTACGTTAGTAACCGAGTACGTTCTCTTACGAGAGGTCACTCTTACTGCGTAGCTAACGCTAGGGGAACGCCCTGTAAAACGCCGTGCATGCCAGATCTGATACCATAGACCCTAGGGCCGTAGCCCGGGGTTCATACAGTGCTTAAACATATAAGGGGATTAGTGCCCTAAACACACTGGCTCCTGGTGTATCCGGGCAGGTAAACGGCCTGGATAAACTTAGAACGTGGGTCCAGATATCTGCTAATATCTAGACCGACAGCAATTTGGCCTGTAGGGCGGGAACCTCCAGGTTGTAGAATCTTATAAATGTAGACGGAGAGGCCCAGCCTGCCGCCGTACAAATATCTTGCAAGTCGATCCCACTCGACCAAGCCCACGACGAGGCCACGCCCCTCGTGGAATGTGCTCTGACACCCAGCGGGCATTGCATGCCCTTAGACTCGTACGCCAGTGCAATAGCATCCACTATCCATCTGGATAAAGTCTGTTTTGACGCAGCCATTCCCTTAGAATGCCCGTAAAACGAAACAAACAGCTGTTCTGTCTGTCTAAAAGCAGACGTGCGAGACACATAGACTCTTAGCGCTCTAACTGGACATAAGAGTCTCGCGTCAGCCTCTCCATCCACAGCCGGTAAAGCAGACAGTGCGATGACCTGTGCTCGAAACGGTGTGTTAATAGACTTTGGCACGTATCCGTGCTTGGGTTTGAGTATGACTTTTGAGTCGTTGGGCCCAAACTCCATGCATGTCGCGCACACGGAAAGCGCATGCAAGTCTCCCACGCGCTTCACTGAAGCGAGCGCTAGTAGGAATATAGCTTTAAGAGACAGATATTTTAATTCAGCCGCCCGTAGTGGTTCAAATGGTTCGCTCTTCATAGCGTCCAACACCACAGAAAGGTCCCATGTTGGGACTGAGGGCGGTCTGGGTGGATTTAACCTTTTAGCTCCTTTAAGGAAGCGGATGATTAAATCGTTCTTCCCTATTGACTGACCTAGCGTTGTCCTCGAGAACGCTGCTATGGCCGCCACGTAGACTTTGAGCGTGGACGGGGATCTGCCCTTGTCCAGTAGCTCTTGTAGGAAGGAAAGTACATCTGTCACACCACAGTCTGTGGGTGAGGATCCGCGGGCTGTGCACCAGTCCGCAAATATCGACCACTTCGATGCATAGAGCCGTCTAGTAGATGGAGCTCTAGCTTGTGCGATCGTTGATATCACTCCTGTGGGGAGTTCATCATATATTCCCTGGTGACCCATACATGAAGGGACCACAGCTCGGGATGGGGGTGCCAGATCGCGCCGCCCGCCTGCGAGAGGAGGTCTCTCCTCACAGGTATTGGCCACGGTGCGATGCTCGTCATCTGCATCAGCGCTGGGAACCAAGTCTGGTTTCCCCAAAACGGCGCTATCAGCAGAATTGCACATTTTTCCTCTTTCACCCTCTCTATCACTTGTGGTAGGAGAGAGACCGGGGGAAAGGCATACAGAGGACGGCGGGGCCACGTATGAGCTAGTGCGTCCTTGGTTTTGGAAAATAATTCTGGGCAGCGAGCGTTGTCCTGAGATGCAAATAGATCTATCTCCGCTCTGCCGAATATCTTCCATAATAGCTGCACCGTTTGGGGGTGCAGCGACCATTCGCCTGCCGGAACAATGTTCCTGGACAGTCTGTCTGGTCCTACATTTAGGGTCCCCCGCACGTGCGCTGCCCTTAGCGAGCACAGGTTGCCATGAGCCCATACCAGAAGGCGTTCTGCAAGTGCATGTAGGTTTCTGGACCTGAGTCCGCCCTGGCGATTTATGTAAGCCACTACCGATGTGTTGTCGGAGCGGACTAAAACATGACTTCCCTTCAATAGGGGAAGAAAGTATGTCAGCGCATTGTCCACTGCTATCACTTCGAGGCAGTTGATGTGCAGTGACTTCTCTCGTTCTGACCATAGGCCGAACGCCGGTCTGCCCTCTAGCAGTGCCCCCCCCTCCCAAGGTGGACGCGTCCGTGGACACTACTTTCACCCTCGAGGGTCTCTCTAGAGTGACACCCTTTTCGGTACCAGTCGGCTGCTCTCCACGGCATCAGGGCTGTAACGCAACTCTGATCGATCGTGAGACGGAGTCGACCGGACACCCACGCTCGGCGCGGCACGCGCGCTTTCAGCCAGAGCTGCAGTGGGCGCATGCAAATCACCCCTAACTGTAGAACTGATGATGCTGAAGCCATAAGACCTAACATTCTTTGAAAGGTCTTGAGCGGGGCAGACTTGCTGCGGCAGGGCGCGCTCACTGCGCTCTGAACGCTCAGCGCGCGCACTGACGAAAGCTTCGCTTTCATTGCCAGCGAGTCTAATTCTATGCCCAGGAAGGAGATATTCTGGCTGGGGTTCAGCGAGCTTTTCTCCCAGTTGATTTTCAAACCCAAGTTCTCGAGGTGATCGAGTAACATGGTCGTGTGTTCCCTGAGCATTGAGTGAGATTGCGCTAAAATCAGCCAGTCGTCCAAATAATTCAGTATTCGCACGCCTTTCTGTCTGAGCGGGGCGAGCGCTGCATCCATGCACTTCGTAAATATACGGGGTGCTAGGGACAAACCGAATGGCAGGACTGTGTACTGATAAGCTTGGCCCTCGAAGGCGAATCTCATAAAATCGCCTGTGACGCGACGCTATCTGTATTTGAAAATACGCGTCTTTCAGATCCACTGACACAAACCAGTCTCCTCGGCACACTTGCGCGAGGATTTTCCTGGTTGTGAGCATTCTGAACTTTCGCTTCACTAGCGCTTTGTTCAGTTGCCTTAGATCTAGTGGTCACTTCGGCTCGTAGCAGGTGTGCTGCATCTGCCTTTATCGTGGTCTCGACGCGCGCCGTGTAACGGCGAGGGCGTCGTCGAAACTGGAGCGAATAGCCTCTCTTTATAATGTCCAGCACCCATTTTGAGACCCCTGGGAGTTTTTCCCATGCATCTGCATGTAATGCGAGGGGGTAGGTGCGAAGCGCGCTCCGATCTGTTACTAACGGAGCCGCTTCGGTGTCTGTGACATGCAAGGCTCGGGGTACGCTGACCGCGGGGACTGCTTTCTCTGTGTGTATATGTGGTTGCGTGGTAACGGGCACATTTAACACACTCGATGCAGCTTTTAGCCGCGTAGGCTGGGCGTCGTCCGGTTTACAGAAACCGTAAGACATGCCTGATGTAATATGTGTGGGCACTCTGGGGTGGGCACATATACCACATGCGAAGTCGGTGAAACTGTAGCGAATAGCCTCCTTTAATAATGTCCAGCACCCATTGTGAAACCCCTGGGAGCTTTTCCCATGCATTTATCTGTAACGCAAGGGGGTAGGTGCGAAGCGCGCTCCGATCTGTCAATAACGGAGTCGCTTCGGTGCGTTGTGACGCACGAGTGACTGTGACATTCGAGGCTCGGGGTACACTGACCGCGGGGACTGCTATCTTTGTGTATATATGTGGTTGCGTAGTAACGGGCACATTCAACACACTCAGCGCAGCCTTTAGCCGTGTAGACGGGGCGTCGTCCGGTTCGTTTTTACAGAAACCGTAAGACCTGCCTGATGTGATATGTGTGGTCACTCTGGGGTGGGCACATTTATCACGTGTGAAGCGCAGCCGATTCGGGTCGACTTTATGTGCGCGGGTTTTGTATGACAGGATGTGCTCATGTGTATGCGCATGCGAGCTACACACAAAACACCTTCGGCTATGGCCGGAATACCCGAAAATACACTCCTTTGAGGATTTAATTGGGTAGCCGTGAGAACGGCTCTAGAGTGCAGACAAGCAGGCTGCAGCGCCGGCTTGATGACTGCGGATAACGCTGGAACAGCCCCATTTCTTGGAGCTGAGCGGGCGAATACTTTCGGTGGGAGTCTGGCAGCCGCGGGACTCGCGCACCGGCGTTCAACACTCCAAACAGCGTTCGCCTGCATAGAGCGAACGCACTCCTGGTTTCGTTTTTACAGAAACCGGTTGACGTGCATAATGAGGTGTCTGTGAGCACTGTGAAGCGGGCACATTTAACACTCCAAAGCATAGAGTTAATGCACTGTTGGTTTCGTTTTTACAGAAACCAACAGTGCATAATGTGGTGTCTGTAGGCACTGTGAAGCGGGCACATTTACCACGTGTGACGCGCAATCGATCTGAGTCGATTTTATGTGCGCTGTGCTTGTGTGTAGAGATGAGCACTGGTTAGTGGGCATATTCTTACAACACGTGAAACACCATCGGCCGTGGCCGGGACACCAGATAATACACTTTATTGGGGGTTTATCTGTGTAGCCGTGGGAACGACTTTTGTGTGCAGGCAAACGGGCGACGGAGCCGGTTTGTTGGCTGCAGAAAACACTGGAACAGTCACATTTCCTGGGACTGGACGAGCGAATAACTTTGGTGGGGGACCGGCAACAGCGGGACTCGTACACCGTCGTTTTCCTAGTTGCTAGGACGATTTCTGAGGCTCAGGTTTCAACTCAATCCTGGGCCGCGGGCCGCGTCTGGCGGGGCGGCGGCCGGACGAGAAAACATCAGAATCCGTTAACCACGGGTGCCTCTCAGTAACGGTGAGAGACCATGCTACGCAGCGCTGCGTCTGAACAGAATGCGCGTTCCCGCTCTGGCGGGAAAGGGAAATCCTCCTCCTCCTTCATGGCCCCCTCTCGTCAGCGGCGTCGTTTGGAAGCGGTGGCATACAGCGGCCGCTTTACGTCCGGAACAGAGGCTGACGAGGTCGATGAAGCATGCGGGCGAACCGGCGAGCTTTGTCGGCTGGAGGAAGGGTCCGGGGCCCGCTGGGCACAGCGCTTTTTACGGCGCGACACCGCGCGGGCGGGGGAGCAGTCTCAGTGAAGAAGGCAGGCAAGTCCTCAGAGTCGCCATTGGCATCTGCACGAGCCGTATGAAAGCATCTTTAAAAAGACACTTTGCTCTCTTAGAGAAACAGTGTGTATCGCAGCGGCAACACACACTGTAGATTATAAAAGATTATAAAGGATATAGGCGCCGGAAAGCGCAGCAGGAAGGCACGGAAGGCGGCGTGGCCAGCAGCTCCAATGGCTCGTCCCGCTGAGATGCTTGCAGTCAACGGCGGCGGCTTCCTCTCCGGCTCCAGCGATGCGTGAGCTTCGCTTGAAGGATGAAAAAATCAGAGTGTAGCTACCTGCGAGCGATATTTATAGGCTGGGATCACGCCACTTTCGGCGGGAGATGACGTGTCAGGCGCGAAATGCACTCATTGGAGCTGACTTCGCGCCAAGCCTCGCTCGATAGGTGCTGCAGTTGCTGCGGAGCAGCCAATAGGCACGCAGTACGCCTCGCCTATGTCTGCTCACTGCGGCAACGCGTTTTACATTAATACAAAATTAAGGATAATTTTTTGGCTTCAATATCTCTCGCGGAAAGGATTTTCCCCTAGCGTTAGCTACGCAGTAAGAGTGACCTCTCGTAAGAGAACTCCTTATATTCAGGTGTGCTGAAGTTTTCTTTTACAGATAAAATGAGGCAAAAAACAAAAGTAACTTGCACTGAAAAGTCAAAAGATATTAAATGCAATAAGGATGCAATACTAATATGTGCAAAGTTAAGGCATGACCATTGGACTGAAAAATGCTCATCGAGTCAGCAGGGTCAGGAAAAAAAAAAAACAGGTGGAGAAGAAAAGACCAGTTCTCCAGAGACTTAGGTAGGCAAGGTAAAAAAAATAAAATAAAAATCACCCTCTCTTAATAAGAATGTGTGGTAATCTGTAAATTATATTTGCAAGATATAAAGTTAGATATACCTAGTCTCTTATTTTTACATTTAGATATGGGTTATTATTTTTTTATTATTTCATTGGAACTGTTAGTTGACAAACGCGTCATAACAATAGAGACTATTAACAATGGATAATGAAATATGTCTACATACCTGGTGTAGAATCGGATGTCACTGTCAGAGCCTGCAAACCGATGTAGCCCAAAACGCTGTTTGAGTGACAGCTGCTCCAGCTGCTGCCTCAGCTGGACGATTTCTTTGCGAAGACTTTCGTTTTCTTCCAGAACCGAGTCAACAAACGCGGGCTGCGGAGCTGTGCTGTCATCGTGCTCGTTGGTATATATATGGTCAGAATCTTCCCGAGTTTCCATACACTCTGGTTTCGTTCTCCTTTCCCAAACCCCAAGCCTTCTCACTCCAAGAGAGTAGTTATTCCAAGGGAACAGCACAGGTACGGCACCATGCTTCAGTCTCCGCCTGCCTCCTACTTCAGCAGGCTCGGCGAGCTCTTCTGGCACAAAGTGCCGACTACACACTCGTGTGTGGTGAGATATAATTAAATGATCTCTTCTTATGTTAATTATCCATTTCTTTCTCTGTTGTACGTCGGAAGGGAAAGTATGAAAACTAATGGTTGAATTAAATTGTAGAGATGCACCGATACGAATCGGCCGATAATGCTTGCGCGTTTTGTCAGTAAAGCCGGTTCTGTAATCAGCGGTAAATGCCATCAGGTGCGTGATTTCACGTTGAGCCGTATATACTACACACAGCCGTTGTTTACCGACGAGCTGCGCAAATCAATGTTCATTATCAGTGTGAATGTGCGCAGCTCGTCAGTGAACAACGGCTGTGTGTAGTATATACGGCTCAACGTGAAATCACGCACCTGATGGCATTTACCGCTGATTACAGAACCGGCTTTACTGACAAAACGCGCAAGTGATCGGCCGATACGGATCGGTGCATCCCTATTAAATTTAGCTGAGGAGGAACACTGCGGGACACAACAGTGTTCAGCTGTCATCCCCTCACAACGCTGAAATTTAAACGTTTTCTTCATTTCGTTAAGGAAAGCTGTTACTTTCTTTTCACGTATCGATTAAATAATAAGTTAAATAAACAACTTATAGGTCTGACTTTGTGTCTATTTAACTACTAGAGTTACAAAATTCTCGAACTCACGAATTTGAAGGTGCCGCTCTCTAACATGTAAATACCACAACATGGAATGACCGTGCACCGGAACTTTATGAGCTGGCTTATCTTGATGCGGAAGTTCTAAAGAACGCTCCGTGCATAAGGTCAATTGCGATCCTCACATCGCTCCAATATCAATTGAATGAGTTTTAGATACATTTCCAGATGGATAAACTTCATCTTAAAAAAAATTAAAGCTGCGAGCAGCGATGAACGGGCCCTCGCACCCGGGCTCACCGCTGACCGGTGGCTTCAGGAAATCAGCAAACGGTGGGCAGTATGCTTTTAAAACAGTAAATATAGAAAAAATATGTCATAAGTCATTTAAATGTGCCAAACTTGCCGCTGCCAGATGGTGGCGCTATGCCTATAACTGATTATTGGCATGTAGATGTGTTCAGGCCAGCACTATTATCAAACATATGAAGTTTGGTGCAGATTGACCTTGGTATGTTTGAGTTAGTGAAAGATATGATATATCCTGCTGCCAACAAGTGGCGCTATGATAATATCTGAATATTGGCCTTTAGGTGTCTTCAGGCCAGGACTCTTACCAAACCTGTGAATTTTGTGGCAGATCAGACATTTTATGGCTAAGTTATAACAACTCAATGAAAACTCAAGATCTTCACAATTTAACATCTCTAAGGCCTCAAGATCAGACTGACCAAATATAATGTTGATTTAATTAAATGCAATCAATGCAAGGACTTCAGATAATGCCAACTGTGAACCAATATGCAAAATTTTCCCTATACTCTGATGATGATGATTAGAACATGATTCATGATGATAACAAAATGTTATTATTGCTTGCTTTACGTCCACCACTTCTGCTTAAATGTCATTGTTACCTATCTGTACAAGTTTTGTGTGGATATTGCTTTGCTGGTGACTCCTCCTGTTACAAGACAGCACTCTTAAGCGCTACATAACTAAGAATCAATATTCACAGTAACCCTCTGCTAGTTTGGATTTAAAGTTTACAGAATTGAAAGGGTTAGACTTTAAAACCAACACACAGACACATACACACAAAATATAAAATGTTGCCATCCAGTTTCATTTGTTAAAATTAACTATATTAGTTAACACGACCAATAAATAAATAGCATTTATTAATGTTAATTAATATTAAGCTAAAAAAGTATTCATATATAGTTTATGTACTGTGAATTAACATGAACATGAACACAGTTCATGTGGGTGTACAGCAATACACAATAAAGTGCTCTATAAACGCTTCATTCTTTCAAAATATCTTTAAAAATCAAGTTGAGTATTTTAACGGGGTGATACATATATATAACTGATCTTAAAATTATGGTTTTCAGATGTTTTGAAGAGATAACAGTAACGTTTGTTTTGTTGTCAAAGTTTGTCTTAATTTTTTATTATTATTATTTTATATTCAATAAATAACACTATGTAAATATTGTCTATCAATGAAGATAAATTGATCATGCTAAAAAGTTGTATTTTTTTTTAAATCTTTTGCTATGTGACTGAATAGGACAAGTTCATGTAAAAAATAAATACAGTTTATTAAATACAGTTAAGTAAAAAATAAATAAAAAACAACAACTGCAAAATACGAACAATGAAAGACTTAGTGACCCTTTATATTTTCTCAAAATATCAGACTCTCAAAGATCAGACATATTTATGTAATTACACTACATACAGTACATGCATTTTTTGTTCAAAGATGGTCTGTAGGATGGCTCTCTACTCTGTCACCCTCTCTGCCTCTCACCCCTCCCCCCTGCAATAATGAGCTTCTCTGTGCCTGACTGAACGCACACACATACTGTAGAGACATTCACCAGAGTGACAGCAGGTTTCTGAGTTATTTTTTTAATTTTCTTTAATTCATTGAAGCTTGTATAAAATTTATATTTCCAGCACTTGCTCAGAATGATTAGATCTGTGTGAAAAAAGTTTTAAAGAGTTTGGATGCTGCACTTTAAAGATATAAAAAATTAGGGTTATGTTTTTTACTACATCTTTAAAAAATCACCACGTCAACACCGTTCGAGATATCCAAAATCCGCTCGCAATTTAACATCTTCAGAATCTTCTCTTCATGTTAAAAAAGTTTGGTGTGAACAGCTGGTTGTTCTTAGGAGTAGTGTGAATTTGTTTACTACCTGATTTTTCAAAAAATCCACCTTCAAATCAAAATAGCCGGCTTTCTGTTGGTCTTAGCTAATGAGTTTGATTTAGAAAGTTGTCCAGATTGATGAGAACAATATAAGTACAGAGTTTGGTGACTGTAGGAAAAACTAACCCCCCAACTTTTGTCAAAAGATGGCGCTATAGAGTGCCTGCTCCACGCCCATTTATGACCTTTTGCCAGTGTCTAACTATCATTAATATTGATGTGTGTGTTGAGTTTCATGAAATTCTAAGCATGTTATCTGCCTCGAAAAGACAGGAATGTAATTTTAAAGTTTGACACGTTGCCATGGCAACAGCATTTGATTTATCATCGACCCCTTTACATATTCTTATCGGCCGTGTTTTGACATGATTTTGATGAAGTTTAAAGAAAATCGAGTAAAATTAAGAGGCTGATTTCAAAGCATTTTGAAAATGACACGTTTCCTGCTGCCAGTTGGTGGCGCTATAACTTTGACTCATAATAGTCACATTTATGGAATCGGCATCATACAACGAACAAACTGGTGAAGTTTCATCAGAATCAGGCAATGTGTGCAACAGTTATTAGACACTTCCTGTTTCTCATTTCTCGCCATAACTTTGTCGCCTTGCCACGGCCAAACCGTTCGAGATATCAAAAATCTCCTCGCAATTTAGCGTCCCCAATGTCTTGAGATCATGCTGACCGAGTTTGGTGACAATCCCATGGAATTCCTGGGAGGAGTACGTTAAATTCCAGAGCATGCGCTTTTTAAACAGCCCTAAATATCTCACTTCCTGTTGCGTGGAGCCCATGACATAGAGTACAAAAGTTGTTCAGCTCGATGAGTTCTATATGTGTACCGAGTTTCATATCAATACGCGCAAGTATGTGTGCGCAGTACATCAAGTTTTCAAACTGTGTTCCAGGGGGCGCTGTAGAGGCCCTGAACCACGCCCGGGTCCCAGCCTCTGTGGCGTCCGGACGACGGCAGATTCCGACGTGTGTGCAAATTTTCAAGAGTTTTTGAGTATGTTAAGGCCCCCAAAAGTGCCCCAACGGTTGAAAAAAAACAAAAAAAAAAACAAATTAAAGCTGCAAGCAGCGATGACCGGGCCCTCGCCGACTGTGCAGTCACCATCCCGATAGCATCAAGAAAACGGTGCCCAGTTTGGCACATGCATTCACAGTAACCCTTTGGACTAACCCTAACTGTCTCTCCTCCTCTCTGACTCTTTCTCTTACCACCCATCCCACCTCCTTACACTCAGCCACTTACCTCACAAACAAGAGTGCAGAGCAGAGTGAGATCAGATATGTTTTATTTTTTTATTTTCTTTCATTCGTGGAGTTTTGTATAATTATGAAATGAACTGTGTTTGATCAGAATGAACAGTTATTTGTATGAAAAAAGTTTCAAAGAGTTAGGATGCTGCACTTCAAATATATAATAAATCATTGAAAATTGAAAATGGAAAATGAAATTCTAAGCACACTCTCTGCCTCAAAAACAGGAAAAAAATATTCGAATGTATTTTTTATTTTTATTTATTTGCCATGGCAACAGCATTTGATGCATCAGGGACGCCTTTACAGACTCTCATCGGCTGTGTTTTTACATTATTCTGATGAAGTTTGAAGAAAATTGAGTACAAATATATTGTTTGTTGTTCGTTCGAGTTTGTTAGTTCATTACCCATTGTTAACAAAAGAGACCCTATTTTAAATAGTTACCATGTTTTATGATCTACAACCGTTTTTAAATATTATTTTAATGATCTATAAGCATCTGTGAAATAATTATAAACAAATATATTAAAAATAAATACATATTAACTTAGTTGATGTATTTGTTTCTCATTCTAATTAAGTGAACTGAGCAGTATAGTGTGATACTTATAAGATTTTTTATTCTATCAGTGAGAGTCTATATATGTATATAAATCATATAATTTTTCCTTAAAAGATTAAAAAAAGTTTGTAAAAGCTCTTTAAGCACCTATACAAAATAATTATGTAAAAGTACACTGACAGTACAGTACACATCAACTGATTCTTTGCATTATTGTCATTCTTATACACTGAGAATGAGCTAAATAGCATTAGAGGTCAAACGTTTCCTTATCTTATGAGGACCTCTAGTGTTCATCCCTGGTACTAGAGCTTTAATCTGACAAATTTATATCACACTTTTAATGATTTTGGGGCCTCTGAGCATGATAACATTTTGAAACTACACGTATTACCTAAGAATTTCTTGTTCTTTATATGTAAAAAGTTTTGATGAGTTAGAATAATGCAATTTAAAGATATATGGAAATAACTCTCCATCTTTTTTACTGTTACTTTCATAAATCACCACATCAACACCGTTCAAGATATCCCAAAGCCGTTCACATTTTAACATCTTCAGTATCTTGGCACCATGTTGACAAAGTTTGGTGTGCACTGTCTGATTCTGCTATGAGTGATATGAATTTATTCAGCTATATTTTTCCAAAAATCCACATTCAAATCAAAATAGCTGACATCCTGTTGGTCGTAGCTAATGGGTGTAAATTTTTTGCAAAAAAAATCTGGTGATCAAAAATGATTAGGCTGTAGTTAAGAACTGTTAGTTTTATGGACAGTTAGAATGTTTTGTATATACAGACAAGGGCTTTATGATGGGCCTGATTTGAATTTAGAAAAATGTTTTATTTCTTAAACATGTTTGAAGTTCTTAATAGATTTCACTGTTGCACATTTAGTCTTTTTATTTTTTTTACAGTAATGTGCATTTTGCAGTTTGTTTACATGGTGTACATTGGATGCACATATTTATGACTTCTTGTTACAGTATTCATTTAAAATAAAAGTTGTTGTCGAATTGCCAAATTGGTCACAATACCCTACCCTAATTCACATCCTAATGAATAAACAACCAAGAGTTTAAATATTCCCTTCTATCTCCTCCTCTCTGACTCTCTTTCCACCCATCCCCCCTCCCCACTCTCACCCTAACACTCAAAAAACACACACCAACTTACCACGCACACACATAAGTGCAGAGCAGAGAGGGATCAGATTTGTTTTTTAATTTTCATTAATTCATAGATCTTTGTATAATTATGAAATGAACGTTGTCTGATCAGAATGACTAGTAGTCTGTATGAAAAAAGTTTCAAAGACTTTGGATGGTGCACTTTAAAGATATAATAAAATTACGGCTATCTTTTTTTACTCCGATTTCAATCAATTACCACATCAACACCGTTCAAGATATCCTAAATCTGCTCACAAGTTAGCATCTTCAGAATGTTGGCATCATGTCAAAAAAGTTTGGTGTGAATTGGTTGGTTTTCCCGAGAGAAGTATATAAAATTCCACAGCCTGATTTTTCCAAATATCCACATTCAAATCAAAATAGCCAACTTCCTGTCGATCGTAGCTAATGGGTGTAAATTAGAAATGTTTCTGGCTTGATGAGATCAATATATGTACCGAGTTTGGTGACTGTAGGACAAACGAAACCCCCAACTTTTGTCAAAAGGTGGCGCTATGGAGTGCCTGCTCCACGCCCATTTATGGGCTTTTATCAGTGTCTAAATATCATTAATACAGATGTGTGTGTGAAGTTTCATGAAATTCTGAGTATTTTAAGTGGCTCCAAAACACAAAAAGCTAAAGTTAAAGTTTGACACGTTGCCATGGCAACATGATAAAAGTTATCGATAATGCAATTCACAGATTCTCATTGGCCATGTTTCAACATTATTGAGATGAAGTTTGAAGCAAATTGAGTAAAATTAAGAGGTTGATTTAAAAGCATTTAGAAAACGTTGCGCTTTGTGCTGCCAGTTGGTGGCGCTATAACTTTGACTCCTAATAGTCACATCTCTGTGATCGGCATCATAAGATGAACAAACTGCTGAAGTTTGGTCAAAATCAGACAAAGTGTGTTAAAGTTATTAGACACTTCCTGTTTCTCATTTCTCGCCATAACTTTGTCGCCCCGCCACGACCAAACCGTTCGAGATATCAAAAATCCCCTGGCAATTTTGCGTCCCCAATGTCTTGAGGTCATGCTGACCGAGTTTGGTGGCAATTGGTGGAAAGGCTTGGGAGGAGTATTTCAAATTCCATTGCATGCGCTTTTTAGACATCCCTGAATAGCTGACTTCCTGTTGGGCGAAGCACTGACTTTGAGCATGAAAGTTGTTCGGCCCGATGAGGTCTATATGTGTATGAATTTTGATAAATGTAGGTCAACTGGTGTGTGCTCCAGAGTCCCTCAAAAGTAAAAATTTTTAACGCTGTGCCACGCCCCCCCCAGGTGACCCCCCCATGTCAAAGTTTGTCCGGCCCTGATGGCCGCAGGTTCCAATGTGTGTGCAAAGTTTCAAGAGTTTTCGTGTATGTTAAGGGCCCCGAAATGACCCAAAACATTGATGAAATAATAATAATAATAATAATAATTAAAGCTGCAAGCAGCGTTGACCGGGCCCTCGCCGTCTGGCAGTCGCCATCCCGATAGCATCAGGAAAACGGTGCCCAGTTGGCACATGCATTCACAATAACCCTTTGGACTAACCCTAACTGTCTCTCCTCCTGTCTGACTCTTTCTCTTACCACCCATCCCACCTCCTTACACTCAGCCACTTACCACACAAACACACACATAGAGTGCAGAGCAGAGTGAGATCAGATTTGTTTTTTAATTTTCTTTCATTCGTGGAGTTTTGTATAATTATGAAATGAACTGTGTTTAATCAGAATGAATAGTTATTTGTATGAAAAAAGTTTCAAAGAGTTAGGATGCTGCACTTTAAATATATAATAAATCATTGAAAATTGAAAATGGAAAATAAAATTCTAGGCACGCTATCTGCCTCAAAAACACAGGAAACAAATATTTGAATGTATTTTGTATTTTTATTTATTTGCCATGGCAACAGCATTTGAGGCATCAGGGACGCCTTTACAGACTCTCATCGGCCGTGTTTTTACATCATTCTGATGAAGTTTGAAGAAAATCGAGTACAAATATATTGTTCGTTGTTCGTTCGTGTGTTAGTTCATTAACCAATGTTAACAAAAGAGACCCTATTTTAAATAGTTACCATGTTTTATGATCTACATCCATTTTTAAATATTATTTTAATGATCTATAAGCATCTGTGAAATAATTATAAACAAATATATTAAAAATAAATACATATTAACTTAGTTGATGTATTTGTTTCTCATTCTAATTAAGTGAACTGAGCAGTATAGTGTCATACTTATAAGATTTTTTATTCTATCAGTGAGATTGTATATATGTATATAAATCATATAATTTTTCCTTAAAAGATTAAAAAAAGATTTTAATGCTCTTTAAGCACCTATACAAAATAATTATGTAAAAGTACACTGACAGTACAGTCTATATCAACTGATTCTATGGATTATTTTCATTCTTATACACTGAGAATGAGCTAAATAGCATTAAAGGTCAAACGATTCCTTATCTTATGAGGACCTCTAGTGTTCATCCCTGGTATTAGAGCTTTAATCTGACAAATTTATGTGACACTTTTAATGTTTTTGGGGCCTCTGAGCATGATAACATTTTGAAACTACACGTATTTCCTAAGAATTTCTTGTTCTTTATATGTAAAAAGTTTTGATGAGTTAGAATAATACAATTTAAAGATACATGAAAATAACTCTTCATCTTTTTTATTGTTACTTTCATAAATCACCACATCAACACCGTTCAAGATGTCCCAAAGCCGTTCACAATTTAACATCTTCAGTATCTTGGCATCATGTTGACAAAGTTTGGTGTGAACTGTCTGATTCTGCTATGAGTGATATGAATTTATTCACAGCTATATTTAAAAACACAGGAAACAAATGTTAAAGTTTGACATGTTGCCATGGCAACAGCATTTGATGTATCAAGGACCCCTTCACAGATTCTCATCGGCCGTGTTTTGATATTATTCTGATGAAGTTTGAAGCAAATTGAGTAAAATTAAGAGGTTGATTTAAAAGCGTTTTGCAAGCAACACACTTCCTGCTGCCAGTTGGTGGCGCTATAAATTTGACTCATAATAGTCACATCTCTGTGATCGGTATCATACGACGAACAAACTGCTTAAGTTTGGTCAAAATCAGATAAAGTGTGTCAAAATTATTAGACATTTCCTGTTTCTCATTTCTCGCCATAATTTGTCGCCCTGCCACGGCCAAACCGTTCGAGATACCAAAAATCCCCTGGCAATTTTGCATTCCCAATATCTTGAGATCATGCTGACCGAGTTTGGTGGCCATCGGTGGAAAGTTCTAGGAGGAGTATTTCAAATTCCACAGCTTGATTTTTCCAAAAATCCATATTTAAATAAAAATAGCTGACTTCCTGTTGGTCGTAGCTAATGGGTGTAAATTAGAAAGTTGTCCGGCTTGATGAGTCCAATATATGTACCGAGTTTGGTGACTGTAGGACAAAGTAACCCCCCAACTTTTGTCAAAAGGTGGCGCTATGGAGCGCCTGCTCCACGCCCATTTATGGGCTTTTATCAGTGTTTAACTGTCATTAATACAGATGTGTGTGTTGAGTTTCATGAAATTCTAAGCATTTTAAGTGGCTCAAAAACACAAAAAACTAAAGTTAAAGTTTGACACGTTGCCATGGCAACATGATAAAAGTTATGGATAACGTCCTTCACAGATTCTTATCGGTCGTGTTTTGACATTATTGGGATGAAGTTTGAAGCAAATTGAGTAAAATTAAGAGGCTGAGTTTAAAGCGTTTCAAAAACGTCACGCTTTCTGCTGCCAGTTGGTGGCGCTATAACGTTGACTCATAATAGTCACATCTCTGTGATCGGCATCAGACGATGAACAAACTGCTGAAGTTTGGTCAAAATCAGACAAAGTGTGTTAAAGTTATTAGACACTTCCTGTTTCTCATTTCTCGCCATAACTTTGTCGCCCCGCCACGGCCAAACCGTTCGAAATATCAAAATTCCCCTGGCAATTTTGCGTCCCCAATGTCTTGAGATCATGCTGACCGAGTTTGGTGGCCATCGGTGGATACACCTAGGAGGAGTATATCAAATTCCATTGCATGCGCTTTTTAGACATCCCTGAATAGCTGACTTCCTGTTGGGCGAAGCACTGACTTTGAGCATGAAAGTTGTTCGGCCCAATGGGGTCTATATGTGTATGAATTTTGATAAATGTAGGTCAACCGGTGTGTGCTCCAGAGTCCCTCAAAAGTAAAAATTTTTAACGCTGTGCCACGCCCCCCCCAGGTCACCCCCCCATGTCAAAGTTTGTCCGGCCCTGATGGCCGCAGGTTCCAATGTGTGTGCAAAGTTTCAAGAGTTTTCGTGTATGTTAAGGGCCCCGAAATGACCCAAAACATTGATGAAATAATAATAATAATAATAATAATAATAATAATAATCCTTAGAAAAACAATAGGGCCTTCGCCCATTCTGGGCTCGGGCCCTAATAAGAATCCTTAGAAGAACAATAGGGCCTTCGCCCTTTTGGGCTCGGGCCCTAATAATATAAACTAGATATGTACATTTCCTGAAGAAAATGTGAGTGGTGCTTGCGGTGGCAAAACTCGGCCCTCGATTGCTAGGGTGAGGTAATTGGTTGCTAGGGTGTGGCTGTGAAGGTCATAGGTCACTACTTATAGGCCGAGTCAAAACCTACAAACCTCTATGACTTTCTGATCCAAAGATATGATCTCACAAATTTTATGGCAATGTTAAGTCTATAGGAGATTTTGCCCAAATTTCTCACCCGCTTTATGATAATCGTACGCCCGATCACTTCAAAAAGTCATAGCACGCCTCTTCTCAATAAGCCGCACGATTTGACACCTCATTCATGGGTCTACGACAAACGGTGCGGGCTTGTTACGCGCCGAAAGTTCCTATGGGCCTGTGTGTGTGTGTGTGTGTAAGAAAGTGACAGTTGAGATTCAAATTCACACTCATTCTGCCATTGTAAGTCTATGGGATTTTTTTTGCCCACTTTTTTGTACGCTGTGTGAAGATTGTAGGTTCAATCGCCTAGAAAAGTCATAGCACACCTCTCCTCAATGAGCCGGTCGATTTGACACCTCATTCATGGATCTATGACAAACGGTGTGGGACGAGTTACGCGCCGAAGTTTTGTCAGGGTGAACAGTAATAGTAATACTGTTTGCAAGTGGCAAAACTCGGCCCTGTACCCCATGATGTCTGTATTATGATGTGGAGCTGAGATATGGCTTCCTTATGTTGCTATACGGTTTCTAGGTTGCTCTAAATGATTGCTAGGGTGTGGGTACACATTTACCATGGTGATATTTACAAAGTGATTTCCCACCTGAGTCAAAAGAACCCAACCCCATGTCTGTACGATGTTCTGGTGCTAAGATATGGCTTACTGATGTGATTGCACTAAGTGCAAATAGCAATGAGTTCTATTTACATTAAGTGCAAATAAGTATAGATCTTATTTACACTGTTAAAATAGCAGGATTTTCTATTATTTATAATACTTCTTGCAAAAAGGCCTAATTATCTGCACATCAGTATTGTAGTACATTAAAACAGTATGCAGTAATTATGTTTTGAGTGTAAATGATAGTTTTAATTCAACTTATTAAATGGATGCTGTCTTATTTGGGACAAATAGCCCTCTCTACACGTACCCTAACACTAATGAATACTTTATTTTTAACTTTTCGATTATTTTCTTCATTTTTATTCAAAATAAATGTCTTTCCCATATGATATGAGATTTGAAAAGGGAGAAAAAAAACTTGCCAGAAGGCAGAATCAAACCCGGGTCGACCGCGTCGAAAAAAGTTCTACGCGCGCTTTACCCGCAACACCACAGAAGCGGAAGTTAAATAGCCATTTTTTGTAGTCTTGACCAGCCACATCACACATTGGTGGGCCGAGTTTTTACAAATAGACACTCCGTTTTCGGGTTTTCATTTAGCTTATAATTAATAAAAAATAAATAAATGCATTAATAAATAGTTTTAACACAATATTTTAGAGAAAATTGTACTAGTTGTCGGTCACAGCTATATCAAGTGGGCTGAGAGGACAGCTGAGGTCACCTGTTAACCAAACCTGGGTCTCCAGAATACTCCAGAGACTGGGGAAGGAAGGCACGAGATAGAGCCAGCTTCTGGATGTCATGCTCTCAACCTTTCAGCACTCCAATGAGGACCTTTAAGCAATTTCAGCACCAATACCACAATACTTTTTTCCGGAGAAGATGAACAAAGCCAGGAACTTAATACATGACTGACATTGGTGGAGTGTTCATCAATAATAAAGATATAACAGAGAAGAAAAGTAAACTGTTCAGGTTGAATGGGGTTCAATTTTCAGACAATGGAAATGATATTATATATATATATATATATATATATATTATTATTATTATTATTTTTTTTTTAACCTTGTAAGTGCTATTAGTACATAAAATACTATATAGTACTCAATATCTGAAGGTCATCAAAGTGGTCCTAAGACAAGAATAGGCACTCTTTTTGCTTTTAGGACAAATTTGATGAAAGGTTTTGATCCACTTTAAATGTTGACTACTATATATCTACAAAATTATGTTTGTCATTCGTTTTCAGTGAGGTGCATATATGATTAAATAAATGTGCATCAATTTAAAAACAAACAAACAAACATTGCAATATTGTAGATTTCACTCACCACAAAAGTTTGTGAACAGGCTCCATAGTGAAAGTGTGATTCTATTGGCTGTACAATCATGTAGAAATGTTTATCTGTTTGTTATGTATTGAGCACAAAGTGAAAGTAAAGTGGACGTTTGTTATCAGATGTGACAAGGCAGGTTATAAAAAATGTAATGTTGCTGAATTTAGAACAACAAACTTACATAGTACTTGTATTATTTCTGCCACAGAAAGACAGACTAAAAATAGTATGAGTATTACTAGCATGCAGTTAAACATATGAGTGACAATTAAGCAGTGAATGATCTTCCTCTGAGTTATAACAGCAATCCAGGAAGTGAAAACTCAAATGATTAATGATACCTGTGCAGATCAAGAGTGTGATTTTTGCAGGTTTAGAGACTAAAGTTTGCTTATTGGATATGCAGACATATTGTGGTCTTGAATTAGATAAGTATCAGTTAATTTGCAGAATTATAAAACAACAATAAATAAATATTTACACTTAATGTGGTCTTCATTTACAGAAATGTATAAACCTTACTTTTAAATAAGTTCTTACCATCTCAATGTACCATTCAATAAAGACAAACAGACTTGATTTGCCAATTCACCTAAAATGTTTATTAAAATTAAGAAAAGCACCTGTTGTGCCAAATCCTGTCCACCAATCCTGATCCCAGTCACGCATCTAGATCCTAAAGTGTTTTATTGAATACCAGTAAATATTATTTTAGTGAAACCATTTAAATATTATAGTCTTATTGTATTACCACTATTAAAATTATAAAAATGAAAACAGAAATATTACTGTTGCAATGTGACAATTGTACTGTATAATAAAATAAAATATGAATATATGACCATTTTACTTTACAGAATTATAATAAATATATTAATATACTATATAACATATGTTACTCAATATATAATATATAAAATAAATATAATATAGCTAAGCTCTAAATTGTAAAACACTTTTATCATTTTAAACATCACTGAAGTATTATTTTGAATTAATTATTAATTGTTATGTTTATAAATTATTTAGCATATATGTATGTATGTATATATATATATATATATACACATACATATATACAGACAGTTACATATAAAGTAATAAAGATATATACAGTCACATAAATAAATGTAGATACATGCCGATGTTTAGATAGATACACATTGTATTTTTAGACAGGTATATACACTTATACATTGTTTTAATGAATTGCAGCTGTTTTAGTTTCGAGCCATTACATGGATTTTTTTTAATTCTGAATAATTGTGCAGCCCTATATATTTAATTTAATATTACCTAATTATTTATACAATTTTAATCAACTCAAAAACGCCTGTTTTGGAAACCCTAGTTGGAAAGGACCCGAGAAAGAGACAGGATCTGGCTCAACACCCCCAGTGAGCAAGCCAATGGCGACAGTGGCAAGGAAAAAACTCCATAAAGTCAGGAGGTAAAAACCTTGAGAGGAACCCGACTCAACAAAGGGGGAAACCCATCCTCTTCTGGCATGGCGCAAACATTGCAAAAACACATTTAACCTAATATAAGGAATATTAATATATTTAGAAATTAAACCAAATTATGTTGTATGGTCAAATCATTTCTAAACATATTAAAATTAACTGGTCTTCGGATTATTAGATGAAGTATCGCCCGCCATCTAGCCACTGGATCTGACTCGTCTTACAGGCTGGATGTCCTGTGGTAGAGGAAGTATAACAGATGTGATACCGTTAGTAAATTTAATTGAATTGTTTTGACTCCACAAGCCTCATGAAAAACAGAGTTTGAAAGAAAGGTGTGATTTGTCTTGCAAGAGAAGCATTTACACTTTAAAATTCTAAGCTCAGTATATAATAGAATGGACTGAAACACTAGATTTTACTAGAAGAATTTATGAACTTACATCAGTGCTTTAGTATGCATATTTCTCTGCTTCTTCTGTCATCAGCATTGTCCTTTGCTCTGGTCTTCAGTGCCATCAACTACTGGTCCCATCCTGTAAATAATAAAAGGATAATAGGATCATAATCATACACAAATACTAATAAATCAGTAAATAACAGTAAATTCACAACTTAACTTTACAGAAAGACACTACTTCTTTTTATTTAGTCACAAAACAATCTTCCAAACTTCAAAACCAATTCTACTCTTATGCTTACCACAGATGCCGGTATTCAGATGCTGTCATCATTAGTGCTGTAGCACACTTGATCTTCTCAGGCATTCTGACTTCAACTGCTGAAAAACATCAACATCAAAATGAGATTAGGATTAACATTTTCCTTCAAATGTGGTTATGATGTGCAGTAGTACAGTGATTGAATCAAAATGTTTAAACACTTAGCTTTGGATGGTATATTGCAGAGTAGCATCCAGTCTTGCTATTGTCTCTTCCTGCAACTTTACAGAAGGGCACATATTAATGACAGAATAACAGTGAACTGCATATAATACATTTAGTACAGATTGTCGAACAAATTCAAGTTACAACTTCTAATATAATATTGTCTTACTACCTCCCCCTTTAACTTGCTATCTTCATGTTAGTGATGTTACTCACTTACTGCTTCCCTGGAGCTCACTGTATCCTGTCTATCGCTGGTGCTGCTGCCAGTGTCCTCCCTGAAGCTGCCAGTCTACTTCTATCTTCGTCCTTCCTGCTGCTGTAGGTACTGCTCTTGTATCCTGGTAGCTCAGCGCCACAAAACCTCAAGACGACCATACGTCTCACCACAACTCAACCATACGAGCCAACCCGTTGGCTAAGGCTGTTCTAAGCCCACTGGCACCGTTAATGAATGCACAGTGCCACGGTTCCGTATGGCCTAACACCAAAACTCAACCATACACGCCAACCCGTTGGCTAAGGCTGTTCTGAGCCCACTGGCACCGTAAATGAATGCACAGTGCCACGGTTCCGTATGGCCTAAACCAAAACTCAACCATACACGCCAACCCGTTGGCTAAGGCTGTCGGAAAGCCCAACCCGCACCGTTAATGCATGCTTGGTCCCAACGGTTCTGTATGGCATAACACAAACACAACCATGCAAGCCAACCCTTTGGCATTACACTGCAAAACATTTCCCAACGACAACCAAAACAAAACCACCTATGTCAAACGCAAAACACAGTACACAGGATTGTGGTAACTGTGGTAGCTCTGTATGACACCCGACTGAAGGCAGAGGTCCGGATTCGAAATGAAGATATGATCGAGTAGTGTGTGTTTGTCCGTCGTCGCTGTTGTAATCAGTTGAGTGTACCCTCGAGCTTGAAACAACTCCAGAATAGGTTTTTTCCCAGTGTGCAGGAGGTCCTCATTAAAGTCTCCACAGATGATGACAAGGTCGTCGTGTGCGAGGTCAAGATAATCCAGCATACCCTTCAGGTTAGTCAAAAAATCGCCAACGTTGTACTGTGGCGGCCTATACACAGATACGATGGCTGCCTTTATTGGCGAATCTAATTTGATGACAACGAACTCCAGATCGGTCACATTTTGTATATATTGCCGGGGCTGAGCTGGAATGTGCTCCTTGCAATATATTGCGACTCCACCTCCGTTCTTCTTCCCAATGTCTTGATGCGTGGAGTAGGAGACGTGTCTGTTGCGGGTAAATAGATTATATCCGTCCAATTGGAGATCCGATGAAGTAGACGATCCGGACAGGTGTGTTTCCGTCAGACAGAGAATATCCGCGTGACGCAGCTCATGATGCAATCTGATGTCCTCGATGTGGGGTCCAAGTCCTTCTGTGTTGTGGTGAATGATGGTGAGGGTATGTTCCTGCCTGTTCTCCCTAACGTGCCGCAGAAGTGGCATAATTTCTTCGACTGGTGCTGTCCTCATGGCCTGCAAAGAGGCTGTGATTTCCGGATTTGCATATATCTTCTTCTCGTCGAAGTCTGTGATGTGTAATCCACTTAGGGAAGTGGTTCTGCTAAGGGCAACGTAGGCCATTCCTGGCTCAAAAATCTTCTTCAAGGACACTACTGCAGACTGCATTGTCATGCCTTGAACTTTGTGGGCTGTGCAGGCGTAAGCTAACTTGATGGGAAACTGACGACGAACCGCTCCTTTCCTTAGAGTCTCTTCGGATCTCTCGATGTAGACCAAGACGTCTTCTTCACCTCCTACTTTTTTCCTATGTTTCTGGCCGGCGTTCGGATTGTCGAGTTGAAGGCCTAGCCTCTCCACTGTGGCGATTCCATCCTTCTGTTTGGTGACGATGTTTGCAATCCTGCCAAAACATCCGTTGACGATTCCGTCTTCTACGTCCAGATTCCTGGTCACCATTACACGAACTCCCACGGCAACTTCTATGGTGTCAAGTAAGTTATCCTTTTTTCCAGTGGCGGGTTTGCGTAGTCTCTTCATCCCTCCTGTTGTGGGGTCTTTCCTGTAGTCTTCGGCATCAATTGTTATGATGTCAGTGTAAAGGGCCTGCACAGTCTCGGTATTGAACTTGAGGACTTCTTTGTTGGTGGCGAATATGTGCAGAGCTTCACGCGGACAGTCTTCTGAATTTTTCACAGCTTGGAGTAACAAAGCTCTATCGTCTTCCCTGAGAGGTTCGGCCTTCGGCTTTGCTCGCAGTCTGTTCAACAGCTGAGCGAAAGCGAGGTCTTCTTTCTGGCGCATGATCTCTGTGAGGGTGACGATTTGAAAATTGTCCTTCCAGAAGTCCAGCACATCCTCTTCAAACACGCACAGCGGTTTGGCTTTACCTGTCGGGGGCAGCTGATAATAATCCCCTACGGCGAGACAAGAGATCCCTCCAAAAGGCTTCTTGCTGCCTTTGATCTGCTGAAATCTCCAGTTGATGTAAGCAAACATGTCCTTTGAGATCATGGATACCTCGTCGATGATAAGGATCTCCACGTCGCGTAAACCTGCTCTCACTTCATCAAGGGAGTTTCCAAGTCCCTGGTATGGTGGCTTCAGACTCCGTGGCAGCTTTAAAAGGGAATGCAGCGTTTTACCGGAGATGTTGAATGCTGCCGTTCCAGTAAACGCAGACAACAGCACCGTAGGCACTGAGAGATCCCCTTCTTCCCGGAGTCGAGGGAGTTGTCGCAGAATCTTGGTTGCCTCCGCGTGTACGCACTTGATGACGTGTGACTTCCCACAGCCAGCACCGCCTGACAAAAAGTAAAAAAACTGCTCTGGATTGTGACCCCACACACGCTTCTGACACCACTGGCGGACAGCGTAAAAAATGGCTGCCTGCGTCTCGTTTAGACTCCTGAACATCCTCCTGACAAATTCAGCAGTCATCTGTGGTGCCTCTATCTGTGGTACGACTCCGTCTCCATCTCCACGAAGAATCTGGTATTCCGGGACATCGTCTTGTTCATCTTCTTCTGGATCGACGTCTTCTCGTTCCGCTATGCACTCCAGGCGATCTACGTCAACTTCAGGCGCAAAGGCGGTCCAAGCATTCTCAGGTGGTCCTTCCCGCTGTAGCTGTTCGAATGCTTGATCCACCTCTTTGCTGTGTTTTTCATAGTTCTCCTGGTGTGCTTTGACTATGGCACAGACAGGCATCAGGAGCCCGGGGTGTGCCGGGAGTTCAACAAACGCACCTTTGTAAAACTCCTGATAAGTTGGATATCGCTGGGGTTTCAGCTGTTCGTTGAAGCGATGCGGCACATAAAGTTTCACCAGTCTTCCGTAATGCTTTTCCGGTTGCTTCTCCTCCGAAAACCGAGCATACCTGATGATCGCAGCCTTACCAACAGTCCTCTTCTGAATGAAGCCCATACCGTTGAGCAGTCGGAGGACATTCTTTCCTTGAGTTTGCCGACCATACACAACACGGTAATTGGAGACGAAGTCCGCCAGACACATCATCTCGAACTCCAGTGTTTGAGGCCTTGCTCTGTATTTGTCTATCAAACCTGACATCCAGACATCCTCTGAATCAGGATCTTTGTTGTGCAGGGCACTAAGGGGCAAACTCATCTTCAGGGCGTCGTCATCCGTCGGTATAAACACAACGTTTCGCGAACACTTCTTCATTGGTAAGCTGCATGTTCTTGCCACAGACTCCTGAGCGCTCACCTGCCTGTGTTTGGAGTAGGCCTGCATTATGTTCTTCATTTCGTCCTCTTCGTTCACGTTGCTTTCGCGAACACCCTTGATGACGCTCTTCAGGAAATCATTCATTTCGTGCTCTGGCTTGGAAATGTAAGACAGCATGTACATGATACAGCTGTAAGAGTCCAGAACAAACTGAATGTCCATGTTGGCGTTCCATGCCCTCAGCAGATCTGGGTTGTATCCATTCACCCAAGCCTCCTTTGGATCACGCTTCAGCAAAATCACACTCGAAGTGGTCAATGCCTCAACGTAACCATTGTAATCCTTCATGGACAGATTACATTTGGCCAGCAGGTCTGACAAGCTGTCAAAGGAGGCCTGGGGATCATTTAACAAATCCCACACCGGCTTGAGTTTCTTCCTCGCGTCGTTTATCGCTTTTCGGACAGCTTCCTGTCTTGCCTTCTTTCCGTCTTGGCGGTTTGGGTCTTCGTCGTCCTCTTCCTCAGGACGCGGTGGTCGTGGACGGGTGATGGTGGTCTCAGAGACGGGGAGTTTAGGGAACCCATACCTACACAACAGGTTTCCTTTCTTGCAAGATTTGGAGTGCTTCCTGCTGTGAAGTTGAACTTCGGTGACGATTTTATGAAGCTCGGGGTCGGTGGTAGGGTCCGGCAACTGGCAGGAAACGTAACGGTCAATGAAATCACACACTTCTTTATCAGACTGATTTTCGAACTCTGGCGCCCCCTTCACCCAGGCCAGCAGATGAATATGAGGGCTTCCTCTGGCTTGAAACTCGACTCGATAAAAGTAATCCTCGACTTCACCGATGGGTTGAGCAGGTGACAAAAGCAGATGAGTCATTAACGCATCCACTCGTTTCTCAAACATCCGCATGACGGTGACGGGGTTACTTCGAAGGATTTCACATTTCGTCGTCCAGTCAAGCTCCGAAAAGTCAACCTCTTCACCTTGCTGAGCCTTGATTGCCGTTATCACTTCAGGCCATCGCATTTCGGCTGCACTAAAAGTGCAAAAAAAAGTAGGAGTCCCCAACTGCCGGATCATGGCCTGTAGATCTCTCAACGTTTTCTCCCAGTAAGATGGAGTGCCCCTCAAGGGTTGCATGAACCTTGTGGCGTCACGGCTGTGGACCAGCCTTTCCACCTCACGATCGTCCTGAAGAAGCTTGTTGGAGATCCTACGTCCATCTCTCGTAACGGGTTTGCCTTTTCGCAACTGAATAGACATGCTGTTTCTAGCCATGTGCGTTTCAGTGACAAACTGTGCAAAGAAGAGATAACTCTGGTCTTTGGCGAAACGAGTATCCACGCAGAACAGTCTAGCATTGAAGTACATGCTCGGTGACAATGCAACTTGTCGCGCCTCATCAATTGTGTTCTGTCCAGTGCAAAACTGGACAGGGAAAGACATGGCTTCCAACTTTGGAATACGGAAAAATCCGACTGGCTTTTTCCCTTGAGCAGGCGCAATGCTGAAAATTCCCTCGCCGTACGACAGCAAGTCCTGTCCAATGTCAAGTGGCTGCATGCATGTGTCCAGAGTGAGACCAGGCCTGAGTTCATCCTTTTCCTCAGTGCTGACGTTCTGGTCATCCTGTTCAGAGGCAACAACTTCCTGATTCTCCTCTGTGTCATTCAGCTCATCATCAGGGAGAAGTTCAAATGTGGCAGCTTCACTTATCACGATGTCACTGTACTCTGAATGCGTAGCTTTCAGTTTCCTTAAAGCGGCTAGCACATTGTGCATATTCACCGTATGGAAGTGTTGGTACCCTTTGAACTTGATGTGCCTTTTCAGCTTTACCTGTAGAAGCTGGGACTCACTACTAGGCCGTGGCAGACAGTTGACTGTTTGCTCCACCTCAGAGGGAACACACACAACAGCACCATGCACTGCTCTTTGCTGTCCTTTGGGCAATGCAACTATTTTTGCAAAGGGAACGATTCTGGCAATGAGCTGTCGCTCAAGCACGTTCAGTTCGAGTAGTTCTGCAGGGATGGGAGGCAATTCGAGGTTGTTTGCCACTGCAATAGAGGGCATAGATCCTCTCTTCAGATGATTGTGACAAGTGTGGCAGATCCATTCCTGTCTCCTCTCTTCTGGAACTGCACAAGGAATTGTGCAGGCACGGTCACAAGCATGGACATATTTTCCGGTTAAGCAACATGCTGCAACAAGAACATTCTTGACATATTGTGTTCTATTACAGATCTTGACTTGATTCGGGAAAAGGGTCCTGTGACAGACTGTGCAGACGTAAGTTGGACCATGCGCAACTTGACACCGAAATGCAGATATAGCCTTTTGCACCGAGCTGTTGGATGCAGCCTGGTTTGTTGCGTCAGAATTGGCTGTATCCTGGCTGGAACGAAGGTATGGCTTGTACTTTCTTTTGATCTTTAAAACACATCTCAACTTGTGAAGAATGTGGAATCCAGAATCGCTGAGACACTTCTGTTTCTTCTGGAGAGTACAAAGAAGAATGTGATGTGACCTAAAGTCTGCATCACTTTTGTATCTTCTGGCCATGTAGTCCTTCATTTTCTTTTGGAAAGGAGCATCAGTGTGGTACCTCCTGACCATGTAGTCCTTCTTGTTCCTCTGGACAACAGAATCAGTATGGTACCTCCTGACCATGTAGTCCTTCTTGTTTCTCTGGAAAACAGCATCAGTATGGTACCTCCTGACCATGTAGTCCTTCTTGTTTCTCTGGAAAACAGTATCAGTGTGGTACCTCCTGGCCATGTAGTCCTTCTTCTTATGCTGGAAAACAGCATCAGTATGGTACCTCCTGTGCATGGTCTCCTTCATTTTTCTCTGGAAAAGAGCATCAGTGTGGTACCGCTCAATTATGTACCTCTTCTGCTTTTTCTGGAAGAGAAGATCCTTGTTGTACCTCCTGGTAATGTACTCCATCTTTTTGTGCCTGGCAAAAAAATCGTGATCATACTTATTTTTGGTAATCTCCATTTTCTTCATCCGAAACTGCAAATTGGTGGAATATTTTTCTCTCTCATATTCTCTTTGCTTTTGTTTTCGGACTTCAAAATTTGAAGATGTACCCTCAAGTCCTGCTTCTTGCTTTTCAAAAACAATTTTACGCATTTTTTTTCTTCTTCGCTGCTTGTTTGCTTTGATAACCCTTGCAATGCTTTGGTTTCTGTCATCTGTAATGAGATGTTCAGAAATTCTGACGTCAGAATTTGTTTGTGGTTTTGGCTGAGATAAAGTTACTTGTAATGGTGACACACATGCTGAGGATGAGCATGGTTTCTCATACATTTGTTCCATTTCAAATTCAACAGGCATGAATTCGTAGCAAGTCTCAGCACCACGATTACGAAAAAGCAGACATAATCTGTGGATCATTTCATTCAGTAAAGTGAAAGTGAGCATAACTGCAGTTCCATCATCAGTTGGATGTGGGAAACCTGTAGCTGTTCTGGAATGTGAATCAAAATATCCATATCTTCCAGATCCATCTCTGAACACAGCAAAGCACTCTGGAGAAACCATTAGCAGTGCATGACTGACATCTGTTGAGAGACACTGAAGTCTTTCATCAAGAGGAAGCCACCATCTTTCCATTTCTGGAGTTCCTCTGGCTCTTAGATATCCCATCAACAACATCTGACTTTTGGATGCTGTAGGTGTGGTTAGAAGTTGTGATGCTCACAGGTACTTCACGCATACTTAGATGATCCAGTAGGAATCTTCCTTCAGCAATAAGCTGCATTTTAATTCCGACATACAAAGCATCACCCTCCTCTAGCACTCTGTCAAGATCAGGCTGCTTGAATGAGGTTCCCTCACTGTGGTATGCAAGGAATGTCAGAGCTATACATGTGCACTGATGATTTCGTGAAAAAACATCATACCTTGCATCACTCTGGCAATGAGACGCCTGCACGGATAGAATTCTAGATGTGCTGTCATCATCTTCGCCGTGCTGTCCAGTACAAAACTGATCAACGTCTGTCATACCCGTCTGTCCTGTCAGGTCTAACTTCGTCCAACGAATTTTTTGAGCCTGGGATCTCCTACCTTTCCGAGGCATCCTTCAAAAGATCAAAAGACAAAATATGAGAAAAACCAAAGACAACATAAAAATTATCCATGACATATATGAACAACACATCAATTAGAAAGAAAAAACTTGGTCAAAGAGTTCAGCTTCACTAGCTCATACAGACACAGAAAATGTGCAAATGAGACGCTCTCTCTGTAGAGATGCTCCAAAAACACCTTCACATGCTGTAAACAAACCAGTGCTTATTTTTCAAATGCAATCAACATTATACTTAGTTAATTTAGTTAAATTACGCCTTTTGCAAATTTTTGATCACAATCCTCAACGCTTTTTATAGCTAAATGGGATTTAAGGCCCAAGTTTAATGTTCTAATCATCTATTCTGTTTGGTTTTCAATTAAATAAAAGTAGCTGATTCAAATAATAAGCAGCTGATTTAACATGTCTCTTAAATAATTGTTTAGCAAATAACTGTCACCTTTGCTTCGTTACAAATTTGAAAAGATCTCTGA
>NC_133361.1:13954967-14182467 GCF_049309525.1 Garra rufa
GGAAAATTAACGAATATAAACGAATAATGTCCGAAGAAGATGTCCCCTCCAGGTCACCGTACAAACGAGTCATTCGGGCTTAGAGCGATGTTTGCTGCCGCTCCAGTCCAGTGCGTTACATGACTGCCCCCTACTGATCATGTCTTTCCTATGTCATTGTATTTTCCGTGTTCCCTTTGGAATACACCGGCGTCACGCGAGACCACTTTACTTCCCGCGCGCATTTTAAATGGCCAGATCTGTATCATATCAATCACAAGTGCAGTATGGAGTACCTCAAGGCTCAGTACTAGGGCCATTACTTTTTACACTTTACATGTTACCATTGGGAGATATCATCAGGAAACATGGTGTTAGCTTTCACTGTTATGCTGATGATACACAGCTCTATATTTCTTCACGGCCCGGCGAAACATACCAATTTGAAAAACTAACAGAATGCATAGTTGAAATAAAAAAATGGATGGCAAGAATTTTTTTACTGCTAAATTCTGAAAAAACAGAGGTGTTAATTATTGGACCTAAAACCTCCGCATGTAATAACCTAAAACACAGTCTAATACTCAATGACTGCTCTGTCAATTCGTCGTCATCAGTCAGGAACCTAGGTGTGCTATTCAATAGCAATCTTTCCTTCGAAAGCCACATTTCTAGCATTTGCAAAACCGCATTTTTTCATCAAAAAATATATCGAAATTACGACCTTGATGTCAAATGCAGAAACGTTAATCCATGCATTCATGACCTCAAGGATAGATTATTGTAATGCTTTATTGGGTGGTTGTTCTGCACACTTAATAAACAAACTCCAGCTGGTCCAAAATGCAGCAGCTAGAGTTCTTACTAGAACCAGAAAGTATGACCATATGATCCCGGTTCTGTCAACACTGCACTGGCTCCCTATTAAACATCGTATAGATTTTAAAATCTTGCTAATTACTTATAAAGCCCTGAATGGTTTAGCTCCTCAGTACTTGAGCGAGCTCTTATCATATTATAGTCCCTCACGTCCACTGCGTTCTCAAAATTCCGGCAATTTGATAATACCTAGAATATCAAAATCAACTGCGGCCGGCAGATCTTTTTCACATTTAGCGCCCAAACTCTGGAACAATCTACCTAACACTGTTCGGGAGGCAGACACACTCTGTCAGTTTAAATCTAGATTAAAGACCCATCTCTTTAACCTGGCCTACACTTGATACATTTCATAATCCAAATCTGTTAAAGGATTGTTAGGCTGCATTATTTAGGTCAACTGGAACCAGGGACACTTCCTATAACACCTGATGTACTTGTTGCATCAGAAGAAGAATGGCATCTACGCTAATATTAGTATCTTTCCTTCTTATTCCGAGGTCACCGTAGCCACCTGTATCCAGATCAGACGGTCACTGCAGTCTCCCGGATCTAGTCCGTGCCCATCAGCACCCAGAGATATCCTCTACAGCCCTGAATGTCAGCAGAGACCACATCAACTAGATGAGCCCCAGAGACAGATCATCAGTGAAGACCTCATCACCTAGACGGCCATCGACGCAAGACAGCGAAAACCAGATGAGTCCTCTCCAATCTGATTTTGTGGCAACTTGGAACTCTTGCATCTACATTAATATTAGTCTGTTTCTTATTCCCAGGTCACCAGAGCTACCAGATCCAGTCCGTATCCAGATCAGATGGTCACTGCAGTCCCCCGGATCCAGTCCAAACCAAGAGCAGATGGTGGATCAACACCTACAGCCGAATGTCAGCGGATACCGTGTCAACTAGATGAGCCCCAGAGACAGATCATCAAGAAAGAACTCCTACCCTAAACAGCCACCGGCACAAGGCCATGGGAACCAGATGAGTCCTCCCCAATTTGACTTTGTTGCAATATGGAACTCTTGCATTATTATTGACATTTTACTTTATTATTTTAATACTATAAGGTTGCTTTGACACAAATTGTATTGTAAAAAGCGCTGTATAAATAACCTTGACTTGACTTGACTTGACTTGACAAACATCGTTTTTTAAACATCGTTGATTGGCCATAGTGTTCACATGCTGAACAGATATGACTGTGATTGGCTGACGTGATGATAACGTAAACACTATGGCCAATCAGTGGTGTTTAAAAATCGTCTCAACAGCGCTCAGATGTGAGCGGGAAATGGACTTTTTTTAATATTTCAGTACCGAAAGTACCAAACAACTTTTTTGACAACTCTAGTAATCGCTTTTGTACACGGTTATGATTAAAGCTCCATATGTTTTGTTTTCCAGACGTAGCAAGCTTGCTCAGTAGCTCACGAAATTGGACTTAGGATGTGAAATCCTTGGGTACAAATCCCGTGAAAAACATGACTCACGATGAAAGAGCTGAAAGATGAGAGATCGAAAAGCTAAAACGGCACGCTTGTGATTGCATGTTTACATCACATTCGCTTTTGTTCATACTATCGGGTTTAGGTGTAGTGCAGATGGTACGTTATTTTAAAACGTCCAAGTTATAGCGCCAGTCAGTGGACATTTCAAGTCAGAACTGCAGTCACACGTACAAAACCAATGTCACATAAAACGTACCATATGTACGTTCATCTGTTCTGGGAAAAAAACAACAACACTATTTTAGTGCCACTCAGTGGACATTTTACATCAAGTATGTCACAAAACGTACAAGGCGATATATTCGTGTCTTGCGGAAAAGTTTCCACAGGTATGTTTATGTCATGAGATCAGGTTGCATAAAGCTATACAATAGCTCTCAGAAATGAAGAAAAACTCAAAGGCTGAAAAGCTTTTCATGTGAATCACTCCTCTCTGGTTAAACGTTTATGTGGTTGTGCTTTCTTTAGATTAGCACCTTTCAAGTGTTTTTTTTTTTTGTTTGTTTTTTTACCACAACAGATAAAAACTATCACAGAAGAATGACGCAACAGGGCTGTTATGGGGGTGGACGCAGACAAGAGGAACCCTACGCTCATCATCCTCATAAGAGGAGGAAGAGAAACGGAGGAGGGAGAGTGCGTGGGTTGATGTGTGGGCATGAGCTGGATCCTAATCAGCTTTCCAGGGATCTCTTGCTCTCTATCTATCTATTTCTCTTTCTATACCTCTCAGTCTCCCCCTCAGCTCGCTCTCTCTCTTTATGTCTCTTTCTGTTTCTTTTTTTCCATCTCAGTGGCACCTGCCCATTCATGTGGGCTACACTCCCTATGACTCATTCATAAGCACTGGCTCAGTCTCTTAACAAGTTCCCACTTTCCTCTGCCTACCCGGCAACTGCTAAAATCACCTCACATCATGCTCCCTATGCAGCCATTACCATTCATCATAGTGAATGTAAAAGAGGGTTGGGGATAACATGGCAGGAAGCATTAGCATGCTCTGGCTGGGGAAAACGCACAAATGATTGGTAAGGTTTGAAAGTTGCAGACTTATCTGAATGTCTGTCAGCATTTTATCTGATTGCAAGTGTCCTCAAATGTAAGAGGATACTCTTTATGTGACATCAGAGCGAACGCAGAAAGGAAGAGATAAGACAAAGGTTGCTCCTCCTTTAGTTATCAATCTTTCCTTGTAAAATTACCTACAAGAAATAAAATATATGCAATATATTAATGGGTTTAGACCTAATTTGTAGGAAGAAAAAAATAGCTCTGATAATTTGGTATTGGTGGTACATAATGAAAATATTTGAATTATTATAAGAATTATATTTACTTCTATATATTCATGATTTACATGATTAATTACAATTTGTATCTATATATTCAGAAATAACTATATATTGGGATTTAATAACCATATAAAATCTGTACATATAAATGTAAATTGTTCATATATATAAGTAAATCTGAATATATAGTTATAAGACTGAATATATAGAATAAATCAGAATATATAGCCTAGTTATAAGGCTGAATATATAGAAGTAAATCAGAATATATAGCCTAGTTATAAGGCTGAATATATAGAAGTAAATCAAAATATATAGTTATAAATCTGAATATATAGTTATAAGTATGAACATATAAAGTAAATCAGAATGTATAGTTATAAGGCTGAATATATAGAAGTAAATCTAAATATAGTTATAAATCTGAAGATATAGAAGTAAATCTAAATATAGTTATAAATCTGAATATATAGAAGTAAATCAGAATATATAGTTATAAGGCTGAATATATAGAAGTTAATCAAAATATATAGTTATAAGTCTGAACATATAGAAGTAAATCAGAATATATAGAATAAATCAGAATATATAGTTAAAAGGCTAAATGTATAGAAGTAAATCAAAATATATAGTTATAAATCGGAATATATAGAAGTAAATCAGAATATATAGTTATAAGGCTGAATATATAGAAGTAAATCAAAATATATAGTTAAAAGGCTGAATATATAGAAGTAAATCAAAATATATAGTTAAAAGGCTGAATATATAGAAGTAAATCAAAATATATAGTTATAAATCTAAATATATAGAAGTAAATCAGAATATATAGTTATAAGGCTGAATATATAGAAGTAAATCAAAATATATAGTTAAAAGGCTGAATATATAGAAGTAAATCAAAATATATAGTTATAAATCTAAATATATAGAAGTAAATCAGAATATATAGTTATAAGGCTGAATATATAGAATAAATAAGAATATATAGTTAAAAGTCTGAAAATATAAAGTAAATCAGAATATATAGTTATAAGGCTGAATATATAGAATAAATCAGAATATAAAGTTAAAAGGCTAAATATATAAAATAAATCGGAATATATAGTTATAAGTCTGAACATATAGAAGTAAATCAGAATATATAGTAATAAGTCTAAATATATAAATGTAATACTCAGATTTACTTCTGTATATTCTTGATTTAGATTTCTTGATTACAATTTGTATCTATATATTCAGACTTATAACTATATTGGGACTTATATAACACTTATATAATCAGATTTCTAAATATATATTCTGATTTACTTCTGTATGTTAAGACTTATCATTATATATTCTGTTTTACTTCTATACAGTCACAATTTACATTTATATATTCAGATTTTAGATAATTATTTCCTGTTTGGCCCTTCATAGTCATAGACAATTAGGTCTTTTTAGATTAAAAACATATTTTGATGCATTAGTGCATTATACATTATAATAATATAATTGTTATATGTATATAGGTAGCAAAGCTCTTATAATTTGGTTTTATAAAGATAAATTAATATTATACACACGTACACACACACACACACACACACACACACACACACACACACACACACATGTATATACACAGTGGAGAAACAAATTAGATATGCAATAGATCTCAGCTGTAATTTTTATTTCCTGGGAACTGGATAATGTTTGACACATACTTTCCGATGCCTCTGAAGTCTGATACGTCAAAAAGTCCAGTAACCAGTTTTTAACATTTTCAGCACGGCTTAATTGGAGAGGAGAGCCTGAGTGACCTTCCGATAAAAGTGTGTCTTATCCAGTCTGAGTCACCGGTGTCTCCCACGCATTTTATCTCTCGCTCTCTTACCCTCGCAGAAGGGAATGGGGCGATTGAAATGTTGATGCTGTGCTTTCGCGAAGTACCATTCTGTCTGCTGATGGGATGGGGTGGGGAGCGAGTTACATTTCATCTCCATTAATTTGTGCATTGCTGGTGACTCACTGGCCATCTCTGCTTAATGGATTGCACAGGATATTGTGTTTCACGAAGCAGAGATATTTCAGACACCATTTGTTCCTGCGACTTCGACTCTCGCAGCCGTTCTAGGCACAGTTGACGCTTTCATTTTAGGAATAAATGAACTACGTGCCGATAAGTCTGCGAGGGCCGCCCAGACAGTTTGCTCTTAGCAGACCACTAGGAAATGATAGCGTTAGGTGATGCTTTCCACTGAAACCATATGTGCTGTCACTATGATGATGAGAAGCGCATCATATTCTGTAGCCTCGAGCGGTGCATATGTACACCAAGCACGCTTCACAGCGTACAGTCATCCTAATGAGTGCCAAGCTTCGAAGGGTGAGCAGAGGCTTTTTCTTCTCTTAGCTTTCTTTCTGAAGTACTAAATGAGGTTTAAATTAGCTTAAAATGCAACAAATTACATGTGTGACCATGCAGAAAGTACTCTACTTAAATAAGATTTAAAGAGCTGTGGCTCTTGGGTCAGGTTTATTAGGTAGTGTACTGCGAAAAAGTTGAGAAAATCAACTTCCAGAACAAAAATGTACAGATAATTTACTCACCTCCTTGTCATCCAAGATGTTCATGTCTGTCTTTCTTTCTTCAGTCGTTAAGAAATTATGTTTCTTAAGGAAAACATTTCAGGATTTCTCTCCATATAGTGGACTTCTATGGTGCCCACAAGGTTGAACTTCCAAAATGCAGTTTAAATGCAGCTTCAAAGGGCTCTAAATGATTCCAGCCAAGGAAGAAGAGTCTTATCTAGCGAAACGATCAGTTATTTTCTAAAAGAAATTGACAAGTTATATACTTTTTAACCTCAAATGCTTGTCTTGTCTAGCTCTGTGTGAACTCTTTATATTACGGTTCAAGACAGTTAGGGTATGTTGAAAAACTTGCATCTCATTTTCTCCTCCAACTTCAAAATCGTCCTACATCGCTGCAGAAGTACCGACCCAAAAGTACAAAGTAAACATGCAAAGAGGATCAAACGCCCCTTTACAAAAAAAAAAGTAAACGATAGCGACGATTTTGAAGTTGGAGGAGAAAATGAGATGAGTTTTTCAACATACCCTAACTGTTGAACGGGAATACACAGTTCATGCAGAGCTAGACAAGACGAACATTTGAGGTTAAATAGCATATAAATTGTAATTTTTTTTTTTTTTTAAATAACCAATTGTATCACTAGATGAGACCCTTCTTCCTCAGCTAGGATCATTTAGAGCCCTTTGAAGCTGCATTTAAACTGCATTTTGGAAGTTCAAACTCGTGGGCACCATAGAAGTCCACTATAAAGAGAAATCCTGAAATATTTTCCTCAAAAAACATAATTTCTTTATGACTGAAGAAAGAAAGACATGAACATCTTGGATGACAAGGGGGTGAGTAAATTATCTGTACATTTTTGTTCTGGAAGTGAACATACTCCAAGTGAAATCAAAGGTTTCGAGCAAAATTAGGCTGAATCGACCCAGCAGGCACTGGACATCAATATAACGTCAGGTTGATGTTGAACACAGGACAGACATTGCATTTTGATTGAGAATGAAAATCAGGTTGACTTCGGTATTTGACGTCAATTTGACATTGACTTTATTGACTTTATGCGACAACGATGTAGTCAAAAATGGAAAAGTTTTTCCCTTGATTTTTTAAAAAGTTTCACATATACACCACATTTTCAAAACGATTTGCAACAATTTTGAAATCGCGCTTGCCTTTAAAATTGTCACGTACCGCATGGCGTTACCGTTTTCAAAGATTACCGTATTGGGTGTTTACACAGAAACAATAATGGTGACGTTTTCAAAAACTTGCACTTTGAAAGCGCTGCATTTTCAGTCCCCAAAACGCTGTTGTCATTTAAACGGCATGAAAGGAATAAGTTTCCCGTTTTTGGCTGAAAACATTGTTTTGTAAACGGCCCCTTAATGTTGACTTAACATTGAATTTAACATTTAACTTCTCAACACAAACTAAAAACAACAAAATATCAACGTCAGCTGACGTCAGTATTGGACATCAAATTAACATTGACAGTAAAACTTTAAATTAACATTGAGTTTTTGTCACTCAATGTTTGGTCACCCACTTCTGAAATCGCAATTACACGTTTCTCGTGTTTAAGTGCTTTGTTGCCGAAAGAACAAAAATCTTTGAGTATGGCAGATTCATTCTTGCCTATTTCTTGGGGAAATCTCATCAAAGCCAAAATGTATACCACTATCTAGATTTCCTCTAGCTAGATTGCTTTGAATCCAGAATTTTGTTCAAACAAATGCTATTTTTTGCTTTGTAAAATACATACAAGATGCATTACGTAGTTATTTTTATACCTACACTCTTAAAAATAAAGGTGCTTCAAAAGGTTCTTCACAGTGATGCCATAGAAGAACCATTTTTGGTTCCACAAAGAACCATTCAGTCAAAGGTTCTTTAAAGAACCATTTCTTTCTTACCTTTTTATAACCTGAAGAACCTTATTTGCCACAAAGAACCTTTTGTTACACAGAAAGGTTCTTCAGATGTTAAAGGTTCTTTATGGAACCATTTAAACAAAAAGGTTTTTCTATGGCATCGTGAAGCACCTTTATTTTTGATAAACCTGAGAGGGCTTCATACCCAATTTCTGACTAGAAAACTCATATTTACATTATTTCCAGAAGCAAGTCAATGCCCTTAAAGGATTAGTTCACTCCCTGATAATTTATTTACCCTTCAAGTCATCCAAGATGTATTTCTTTCTTCAGGTGAAAAGAAATTAAGTTTTTGAGGAAAACATTCAGGATTGTTCTCCATATAGTGAACTTCAATGTGGATCAGTGGGTTGAATGATCAGTTTCAATGCAGCTTCCAGGGGCTCCACATGAAGGGTCTTGTCTATTGAAACGATTGGTCATTTTCTAAAAAACCAAAAACAAAATATATTATACTTTTTACCCACAAACACTCGTCTTGCACTAGCTCTGCATCCAAGACTTCACGCAATACGTAGTCACATTGGAAAGGTCACCATGACGTAGGTGGAAGTACCGATCCAGTGTTTACATGCAAACATGCAAAGAAAGTCAAACACTCTTTTAAAAAAAAAAAAGGTAAAACAACAATGTCGGATGATTTTGAAGTTGGAGGAGAAAATGAGATGAAATTAGTAAAGAACTAATCATGCATGACCTATTGAACATGATTACATAATGCATGAATTTTTTTTTCATCATTTCGCTAGACAAGACCCTTATTCCTTGGCTGGGATCGTGTAGAGCCCTTTGAAGCTGCCTTGAAACTGCAATTTGGACCCTTAACCCATTGAAGTCCACACACTTGATGATTTTATGGAAGCCATTCCAGGACTTCAATGGGGAGCAACAGGTTGAAGGTCCAAATTGCAGTTTCAATGCAGCTTCAAAGGGCTCTACACGATCTCAGCTGAGGAATAAGGGTCTGTTCTAGTGAACCGATTGGTAATTTTCTATAAAAATTTAAATTTAGGTACTTTTTAACCACAAATTTTCATCTTACTCTAACTCTGCGATGCACGTCTACGACTTCAGGCATTATGTAATCACATTGGAAAGGTTAGTTCTTCTGGGTTAGGCGTTCCCAAATCGAGGCTTGTCGCAAACAATTTTTGTCCAAAATCTGTCTGCGGTCTTCCATGGTTTTAAAATCGGTTAAGATTTGAAAATTGTCTGTGTCCCAGATCTAAGAAGTACTTACTCACGGACACAGCCAATTTGTCTTTTTTGTGAAAGTAGGCCGTCTTTCCGTTGGTCCTGAAACAACAGTCCTATTAAATAATCAGATTTTAGAGTTGGAGCTTGAGCAACATCAAGAAACTGCATGGTAGGGTTAGCATTAATGATCTGGTTAGGAATATTTTTTGTTTGGCAAATGTCTTCCTTTACCACATTGTGATCAAACATTCTGTCTTTAATGGAGAAATTAATCTCAAAAGCTTATGCCATTGATAGGGTCATCTTCAATTCAGATGAGGAACATTCAGTACAGCACAGGGACGTGAATAAATAGGATGTGTCAGTGGTCTTTGTTTGTGTCGTCACTCAAATGATTGATAGCCGCTATCACAAGCGTCAAGGCCCTTTCCCATTCTCCCTGGTTACCCGGGGTTGCTATTGATTTAGAATCATAATGACTGTACAGCCATCTTTAATTTATTAGCTTGGCTGATATGAATATTTGATGTTCCCAAAGGGATATTTCAGCACCTACGATGGAGAACGGCAGGGTGGAACATAGACAGGTGCTGATAACGGTTTGCCGGAGCGAGCCGACAATCTCCAGATCTCGAGATGAAAAAACGAAAAGGACTCGAGCAAAGTCATAATGCATCATTCTTTATTGACTAGTTGGAAAAACAGAACATGAAAATAAACGTTTAGATTGGTTGGTCCCTCAAGGGTCAGTAGATCTAGAACAAAGAGATCCAGGTAAACAAAAACAAACATTCAGAAAGCTCGCCTCGCTCTCTCTCTCTCTTTTTTTTTTTTTTGACTGAGTAATTAGTCAAGCAGATTTTTACAGATTTTTTTTACTTTTCTAAATGGAAATTGGCACATAAATATATTTTCTCTTTCATCGAAATATAGCCAGCAATAGAAATAATCATTTTTGTCCATGGAAATATGGCAAAAAATCTCAAGTCAGCAAAGCGGAACTTCTAAAATAACAGACTCCTTAAAATACTTTACAATATTTTAGTACCAAGTCTATTTCTTTTCATTCTCAGAGTCACACGAAAAATATCTGTCTTTTGGTGCTTCATTTTCGCATCTGCTAAACAATAATTTGTCATCACATGCAAGTCTATACACAGTAATCCATCAACCAACAGGCTATATGATTGTGCACATACTGTATCACCCAAAGGTCCCGACTAGGTTTATGTCAAATCCAAGACATAGACTATTCTAGTGCCTGCACTGGGACCTCATTGTGCTTATATACAATTCTACTTTCCTTTGTACAGATTTCGATGTCCCTGACATGTTACGGATTACAGTGAATCAAAACCAAGGACCGGATTTGTAATCGCTAACATTGGTGTACATGTATTTGACAATGCGGTTTCTGTTTTTAATAACCTCTGTAAGGTAATTTGGCCTATTCAATTATGTACAAACTGGGAGATAAGAAATAAGTGCTCTACTGAGATCTGGCCATAAAACTTGCTTACTTAAAGAGACAGTTCACCCAAAAATGTAAATTCTAGCATCATTTACTCACCCTCATGTCATTTCAAACTTGTATGACTGCCTTTCATGTGTTAAACACCAAAAAAAAAAAAGAAGTTTTGTCCATACAATGGAAGTCAATGGACCCCATTGACTTTCATTGGATGGACTTTATTGGGTGAACCATCCCACACAGGAAGGCACCGTATTAATCATGTGAGATGGTCCGCACACATTACATTTAGCCAGAAACATTCAGTCGGCTAGTCTGAAGCTGTCTTTTCTCTGGCATTGTTAATCACTCTATGCACATCAGTCATTGTTCACCTAGATAATGAAAGCCTTTTATTTCTGGACAGGGTACTTCAGATGCACCCTAAATAGTACGCATAGCTTTTAGAGTACTACTCAACAGCTCAAAACAATCGCCCTAAAAGGCCACATGACAATGTGAGCCTGTGAATGCTACCCAAGGTTTTCCTTCATTACATCAAAAGCCTCCATTTCGCTCACACTTCACAAGGATAGACTTTCGAACACATTACATTTGAGAATTCGCCAAGGACAACCTTTTGTTTACATGCTTACAGGAAGATCAAACCCATAATGATCAATACAGAACGCAACCCGTACTGTGAGCTGCAACCTGGTCTCATGACGAAAATGTACATGTGGGAACTTCTTCCTACCAATAAGTACATATCACTGCAGTTTTCAACAGAAATGAACACTAGAGGTGGTAAAACAGCAAGCACTTGTAATCGTTTTCGTGAACAGTCATATCCATTTTCTGAATCTCGTAAAAACATGACTCAAAGAGCTGAAAGATGAGATCGAAAAACAAGGTAAAACAGATTGCGATTGTGTTTTTGCATCACAGTCGCTTTTGTTCATACTATAATATTACCGTTACTATCGGTACGTTATTTTAAAACGTCATGGAGCATTAGAGTTATAGAGTTGTGGCAGAAAACTAGCAAAAAATTAAATTTTTTACCTATTAGATTGTGTTTTATTAATGTGTACACTGTAAAAAGTTGTCACCAGTTTCAACTTAAAAACTTAAGTTTAGCAGCTGCCCTAAGATTTTAAGTTAAATCAACTCAAGTTATTTAAACTCACAAGGTATAATAACTCATTTTTATTGTAATAAGTTAAAATGACTTGTAGTTTTAAGCTGATTTAACTTAAAATCTTAAGGCAGCTGCTGAACTTGTTTTAAGTTGAATCTGGTGAAAACTTTTTACAGTGTATACCTAGCGCAATCTTAAATTATGAAACCTTACCATAATGCAAAAACAGTAATTATTGCACAGTACATCTGTATACCATCTACATCTGTCTTACCATAAAACGTACCATATGTACACTAAAAAAAATTTGTAAAATTTGCTGTGGTTGCCAGAATTTTACCGTAAAAAATACGGTAGCAACGTTTTCAGTTAAATTTACATTTAAAAACCGTAATTTCATTAACTGATATAATGTTAATGTACCAACCTATAGAAGTACTGAAATCTGTTTTGTACCTTTGTAGTACACTGATAACCACCAAAAGCAGGTGGTGATGAGAAAGTCACTAGATGAACCAAAGTCCATCACAAGCAGCTTTTAAATATGAACGGCAACACTTCATTTCACGGTTTTATAACTAGTTGCGTATCAGCATGCATATTACTAGAATATTAGCCAGTTATTAGTACTAATTAGGCAAATTTTAATGCCTTATTCTACATGACCTTATTCTACATCCCTAATCCTACCCAATACCTAAACCTAATAACTACCTTACTAACCATTAATAAGCAGCAAATTAGGAATTTACTGAGGGAAAAGTCGTAGTTAATACTGCATAAATTTCCCTATTCTAAAGTGTTACCATATGAACATATATAGACGGTGCCAGATGTTTTACACAAACACTAAACACCATCATGGTTACACACATTTAACTGAAATAATGCAATAAACATTAATATAACAACATTAGATGTAACATACAACCCTAAACAAACAACTATTAAGAAAAAAACTAAGAAAAAATAGTTATTTCAACAACAAAAAAAACAAAACAAAAACATCAAATTTAAAAAATGTAATGCAGGAAATTTTGGGAATGACAATTTACGGTTATTCACTGTAAATTTTTTATCACTTCAGAAAACGGTATACTACTGTAAAATTACATGCAATGTCCAGTACAGGTTTTCACCATATATACACTCTTAAAAACAAAGGTGCTTCACGATGCCATAAATGTTTCCATGAAGAATCTTTAACATCTGAAGAACTTTCTGTTTCACAAAAGGTTCTTTGTGGTAAAAGAAGGTTCTTCAGATTATAAAAAGGTAGAAAGAGATTGTTCTTTAAAAATCCTTTGACTGAATGGTTCTTTGTGGAACCAAAAATGGTTCTTCTATGGCATTACTTTGAAGAACCTTTTAAAGCACCTTTATTTTTAAGAGTGTAGTAGGGGAACTTACCGTTAACTTACCGTTAACCATTAACCATTTGTAGCATTTTTAAGTTTACAGTAATTTTTTACGTACGTTCATCTGTTCCGGGGGAAAAAACGACTCTCTTATAGCGCCACTCAGTGGACATTTCTGTTGGGAACTGCAGTGACATGTACTTATAGATAAGTATTGGTAAGTATTTCGCGTTTTACGAAAAAGTTCCCACCGGCCATGAGACCAGGTTACAAGTGAGCTGACAGACGGGAATACTAGAATCCCATTTTATTTGATAATTCGGATGAACGTGAGTGGTGGCATTTGTACCGAGATTCGACAATTTGCTTATGCTGGGCAGTGGGATTTGCTTTCAATGGCTGTGAATGAGGCAGCATGTGCAGTCGTCAACCTCTAGGGATTCTCGTCTTGGTCATTTTCACTTAAAAATAATGTGAACAAACACATGGAGCTCATTTTGTGAAATACATGCAAGAAAAGGCATGTATATAAATGTCTCAGGCCTGATTTAAACCCTTAGAGGACTGTGTTTTCTTTCCTAATTTCCAACTGTTGCTTACAGTGTTTTCATGTTTGATCTTGGTATTACCTGACAACAATTTGGCACTGTATACTCGAAAATCGTTCGGTCTGTTTCTCATTCTCACAGATATGATCAACATTACAGAACAAATGATATAATTAAAAGATGAAAAGCATAAAATTACAGTATCTCACAAAGAGGCAGTTTTAGCCATTCAGTATTTCAATGATAAAATAACGCTATTAAATGACAAGGACACTTAATAATGAATTGCAAACATGTTGGTTCAAAACAAGCTAAGACGGCTAGTGTTCTAGTGCAACTAATCCCATTTTATTTAACCCTAATTGTAAACACTGTGAAGTCAAGCCCAAAGTGTACTTTACTTTTTATGTATACGCAAGGGTCAGCGTACAGGGCATGTGATGCAAATTTTGTTATCAGATTAGAATGCACGTACTGTACACCGTCGTACCGTGTATTTTTGTACTTTGTACGCGCAGGTCGCATATGTGCATTGACTTGGTTTTGCACTAATCAGTTGTTCCACAAGGTGGCAACACTGGCCCGGGTCATTGTTTTTCAGTAGAAGATAAGTGTCATGTATCTGGTCTGTCTTCTCATCATGAACTCTTGCACACACATTCTGGACTGCAATCCCCATAAGCCACTGCACCAATCACTGCACACAGCTGCTCCTCGTTTCCCACTGAACTGATTGCTGCATACACCTGTTTATCATTTACCCACATGCATTTAAGCCACTCACACACACAGCCACCTGGCGAAGTCTTATTGTTCCATTTGGTCATAATTCTAAGCGTTTATCTCAGTGTTGGTTTATCAGTGTATGACTCTGGACTGTGTACCCCGTTGATGATTCCTGCTTCCTGCCATTGCGACCATTGCATGTCTATCGAACTGTTTCCCGGATTACCTACGTTGTTCCTGTTTTCTGGTGATTATTCTTGCCTGTCGACACTTCTCATTAAAGCCTTGCAAATGGATCCGCACGTCTCTGACTCCTCCTTGTGACAGAAGACTTCGCCAGGTGGCTGTGTGTGTGAGTGGCTTAAATGCATGTGGGTAAATGATAAACAGGTGTATGCAGCAATCAGTTCAGTGGGAAACGAGGAGCAGCTGTGTGCAGTGATTGGTGCAGTGGCTTATGGGGATTGCAGTCCAGAATGTGTGTGCAAGAGTTCATGATGAGAAGACAGACCAGATACATGACAATAAGACTTAACTTCTGGAGAAAAGTACAGCAGACGCTTAGTCTCAGCCTCAGATGTCACACAGACGTTTCAAAGTTGTCATCGGATTGGTTAAATTAAATTAACATTCAAAGCGGCCAACCTTCTGCCATCAATCTAAAGATCTGCCTACGCAAGACTCTTGACAAAGATGGAATTTTCTAGAGCGCATGTGTCGACTGCCTACGTTCATGCATGCTTTCAAATGGAGTATACTTTGAAAGGCTATGCGTTCAACTGTATGCATACAAAAAAATGAAGTATACTTTGGGCAATAAAATGGGATAGACTTATGTTTACTTAGGAACTGGACCAATTCCACGGTGTTTCAGATATGCTGTTTTTTAAATCTAGGATATGTCTACCCATACTAGGAAATTTCTACAGTTTATCCCAATTATGTTTATAGTTCATAGGATTTTTTTAATTTTAAATCTGAAAGCAGGTTGCGAATAATCAACAGTATTGAGTATTTCACAACTTTAGAAAGCAAAGCATACTAACCGAATGGAGGGCTAGCTTGTACATTTATAAACAAGTAAAAGAAAATTAAATTAATTTGGGTCATGAACAGGTATCCGGATAGGCAGCATTGCAATATAACTCATGCAATTACAAATATAATCAATCTTTAATCTAATAGCACCCAATTTCACAGTGGATTACCTAGTGCAGAGAAAATATTGGCTTTTGAAGTCAACACGTAGCTAAATGGAGCGCTTTAATAACAGACTTTGACATTTCATTTGTTTAAGACTTGGTGCGTTGAGCAACATGAGGTATGAGCCTTAATTGCCATTTATTTAACACTGAGCATGGAAGAAACATCTCTACACCACTGGTCTAGGACAGAATGACAATGATTTTAACGCCATTTAAATGACCAAAGCAAACCTGTTCCAGTTTGGAGCCAATGCCGATCAAAACTTTGGACCTGTAGTTGCCGCAAAGTGTTCTTGGACGAGAAGATGAAGGGAGCCACATGCTACACTGGACTGTGATCGGGCGATGTGTAGGTCACAGTCACTGCACTACACTCGGGCGCTTCCCTGGTCCTGCGGAGATCCGAGTACAGCCGCTCTTCGAGGGTTGCCGCTAGCTTGTCGCTCAGCTCTTCTGTGATTGTCTGTGGGCCATAGCTTGTATGTTCATCAGGAGGTTCAGGCGGTGGCAATGTTTGCCTAGAGTTCTCCCGGCCCACCAACTGCTCTCCAGCAATGTCACTCATTGGAGGGGGCTGTGATGCCTCAAGGACTTCCTTTTCGTTGATGGTTCCACTGCTCTCAGTACTGGAAGATATTCTTATCTTGTCGGGATCCACGTCAGTAGCAGTGTCCGGATCTGCAGTCTCGGGAGTACTGGTTGCACCTTCGCTGCTCTCTTCATCAGGTGCACTAATGATTCGCGGGAGCGTGCTGTGGTAGCTAGTCTCTAGAGGATAGTTGACAGTTTCCCCACGTCGGAGCGGAGTGCGGTACCGGTCAAAAGAGGATTGGAAGCGCTGGCCGGGGTCACTATACTGTTTGGAACGCTGCCACTGCTTGCGCAGATGCACGCGGGAACGATGCTTGGAGCGCAGCGGAGACTCCTGCTGATCAAACTGCGGGTCGTGCCGCAAGAACTCGTGAAAAAGTGCTTCGGTTTTCTCATCAATGCTGTAGTCGCGGCGGGAAAGTAAGGGGGGATGAGGTTGAAGGTCGCGTTGAGTGAACATCTGGCCGTAGGGGGACCACTGCATGATGCTCTCATCCTTTTCCACTCCGTCCACACCGCCACTGGCACCCGCAGGTTCCTCTTCAAGTTCTTCGTCGAAGATGTCTGTGTCGAAGCTCTCGCATACGGTACCCTTGCGACCCGAACTAAAGAATTGCCTGCGCTCCACGGCAGAGCCGTCCTTACTGCTACTGCTGCTTCCGAACAGTCGCAACTCATCAGGAGCACGCGAAGGTGCCTCTATTGAGGCATAACCGCTGTCCATTTGGAGCAACTTGCGGTTTCCTGTCTCCCCGTCACTTCCTCTTTCAGAATCGACACTATCCTGTTTGCGACCTTTCTCCGATCCCTCATCTAGAGGCAACTCTGCATCCCCCTCCATCTCATCCCCGATATCCTGCGAGGGGTACCTAGGCAGCCCTCCCATCTCTGTCTTACCCCCTAAAGAGCAAACACTGTCTGCGTCACTACGGACTGAGTCTTTGTCATTGTTGCTGCTCTGGTCAGACGAGACATACCGCTCAAGTGAAGCGCGAAGAGTCCAGATATCACGGTACAAGGTCTGAGGTTCTAAGCTCTCCTGATGGTAGCCCATTCCCAAACTCTCATCCGGGGTCTCAGTGGTGAGGCCGATCACCCCAGGACCCATCGCTCTGCTGCAGCTGGGCTCCACCATCACCTCCACCTCTAACCTGAAGGCAACACATATGAAATGAGTCAAGCTTGTTTTCTTAAATAAAGTCAGTATTTATTAAGAAAATGCCACAATGTAGCACAACATCTGTTTTATGTCAGTGTAGGTCTGTCAAATGAATAGATTATTTTTCTTTTTTTGTTGAAGCTTTGAGCCAGGATTAAAAGGATAGTTCACCCAAAAATGACAATTCTGTCATTAATTACTCACCCTCATGTCGTTCCGAACCCGTAAGACCTTTGTCCATCTTCAGAACACAAATTAAGATCCGAGAGCTTTCTGATCCTCCATAGACAGTAAGGGTCCTTTGATGTTCAAGGTCCAGAAAGGTACCAAGAACACTGACAAAATAGTCTACGTGACATCAATGGTTCAACCATAATTTTATGAAGCTACAAGAATACTTTTTGTGTGCAAAAAAAAAACAACAACATTATTTAACAATTCTTCTCCTCTACATCACCCTAGCGCCATATTGGAGTACCACAATGCATGCATGTAGAACAAACGTTTACGCACAGAGGAAAGTTATGGTTGAACCACTGATGTCTCACAGACTATTTTGTCAATGTTCTTGGTACCTCTCTAGATCTTGAACATGGAAGGACTCTTGCTGTCTATGGAGGATCAAAAAAGTATCTTAATTTGCGTTCGGGAGATGAACGAAGGTCTTACGGTTTGGAACAACATGAGGGCGGGTAATTAATGACATAATTTTCATTCATGTTTTGACATGACATGTTTTAACTTTTATATATTTGTAAATCTTTTTAAAATACCATTTTTTTGAAGATTTTTTATTTTGCCTTTATTACGATAGGACAGTGTAGGGCAGAGAGGAAGCGAAGTGAGAGGAAGCGGAATTGGGAAAGGTTCTCAAGTCAGGATTCGGACACCCGTAGCGCGCTGCCACTATATGTTGGCCCCAGAGTGGATAAATCTGAAAATGACACCCTTGCATTATGATGTGTACAGCAAATCTGTGTTTTTTGTGAAACGATGATGTCATCACCCCACGCCTATACCCTACTCAGTGTTTTGCTAAGAGGTACTAATGCAGACGCCATTGTTGTTAAACACTTTTGCAACGTTCGCAAATAAATCACTGACTTACTGCTTGTTCGCCCTCTTCTTCTTTGACTTTCAATGCTGGTTATATCAATGACTGACTTGTTGCACGCCTGTCTGTTGTTGTGGGGATATTTCCACACCCCGAAACGTGACGCTGAACAAAACAAACTGTGATTGGTTATTTGACATGTTGGTCAAACGGCCTTATGGGCTGTCAGTCTAAAGGTTTGGCTACACAAGACTAGGTTTGTATACACTCTTAAAAAAGTGCGTTTTTGTGGTTTTGCCATAGATCTCTGTGGCAGAATTACAGCGCCACATACTGGTCTGGCATGTATACTACTTCGTTTTAAGTCCGTTTCAGTGGTTTCAGGTGTATGCAGATATTTCCTGAGATGGCGCTGTGTTTACGGAATTTTTGGATTGAGGAAAAAAGGTTTGGATAGGGAAAGCTTTGGCTTTGTGTGGATGAGCCATAAAACTAAGGATAACCAGTCAACTAACTTACTAGTCTAAACTAGTTGAGTAGTTAACCACTGTGAACCATCCCTACTATATTATTTTATTAGAAAATGCCACAATATAGCACAACATCATGTTTTACGTCAGCATAGGTCTTTATTACTGTTTAAAGTTTAGAGTTGGTAAGATTTTTAAGTCTCTTATGCTAACCAAGTCTGTACTTATTTATTATTATCAATGTAGAAAATAGTTACTTTTATAGCTACTTTATATTTTCAATGGAGAAAACGACACATTACTTTCAGGATTCTAAGATGAATGGAAAGTTCAACAAAACAGCTTTTATGTAAAATAGAAATCTTTTGTTTATTTTAAATGTCTTTAATGTCAGGTTTGATTAACTTTAATGTGTCCTTACTGAATAAAAGTGACCCTAGTGTATGTCAAATATATTATGTTTGTTTTCTTTTCCATCAAAGCTTTGAGTCCAGATTCAGAGATGTTAAAACAGATGCCTCCATTAGTGCACAGATGGTTGTGACTCACTCTGTGATGGTTAATTGGAGGAGACCAGTACTGGTTGCTCTGACAGACACAGGAAAGTCAGTCGTAATAGGTAGGCAAATATAAACAAATATACTAATCTTCATAAACATGTGTCTTGTCCTTCTTGGCCCATTTTGCAAAACAAATGCAAACCAATTGCTAAAAATACCAAAAGGTGCACCTGTGATATTTAAACTCAAGGAAGCAACTTCCAAATCAAAAGCAAAGCTTTTTGCACTGTAAGCTGATGATGCCATGGTAAGGCAATGCAATCAGCCCGCTGAGATCGGTCCAGCATGGAATGGGGTCTGCTGTATGAGACGTGGTGAGGCAGATGGTTGCTATAGCGAATGCATGAGCGAGGCAATTAAAGATACCTGCCGAGGGAGGGTGGGGGTGTGGAAGGGGGGGATAGAAGACGTGGACTGGGTCTGGGGGGACAGTAGGTGACATCCTTGGTGCGAGCGATGTACTGGATGAGGTCGATGTGATGGGCGTCATGCTCCTCCTGGTCCATGCTCTCGCTGGCTGCACGCTGCCGCTGGAACTGCCTCCGCTTGGGGGAACCTGTGGGAACGATGTGAATTTTGCGTCATCAATAGTGTCACAAAGAAAATGTAAAATTGACACATTTCAGGTTTTGTTGTCAACGATTAATTAGTCCACCAAAAAAAATCCGCTGTTCTTCAGAAAAATCCTTCAGGTCCCACAAATTCTTTGGTTTTCCATCATTTTTGTGTATTTGAACCCTTTCCCACAATGACTTTATGATTTTGAGATCCATCTTTTCACCCTGAGGACAACTGAGGGACTCATATGCAACTACTACAGAAGGTTGCTCACTAATGCTCCAGAAGGAAAAACCATGCATTAAGAGCTGGAATTTGAAGATCAGGGTAAAAGGATCAGGGTAAAAAAACAAAAGGTTTCACCCCCCGGCTCTTATTGCATTGTTTTTCCATCTGGAGCATCATTGAGTGTTTGAACCTTCTGTAACAGTTGCGTATGAGTCTCTCAGTTGTCTTCAGTGTGAAAAGATGGATCTCAAAATCATACAGTCATTGTTGGAAAGGGTTCAAATACACAAAAAGTGCTGGAAAACCAAAGTATTTTTGGCACCTGAAGGATTTTCTGAAGAACAGTGGGCAGTTTAAATGTTCAGGACAAACAAGAGACTCATGAACAACTATCACTAAACAAAACAAAAAAACAAACAGCTGTGGGTCATTCAGGTAAGAACACAGTTCTTAGGAATCAAGGGGGTGTAAACTTTTGAACGGTGTCATTTTTACACATTCAGCTATTATTTTCTCATGTGGACTATGTGTAAACATATTTTATGCACAGCATATGGAACACTAAAAACATTTACAATTAACTCATCTACCAATTCTCGAATAATGGATTTCAACCTTGCTTTCTAAATGTAGCGCATTAGGTTTAATGCATTCAGAAAACATAATTAACATATTAACAATCTAACATGTATCTTATTTGTTAACCTGGGCATCGAACAGTGGAAATCCATTAGATGGAGAGCATGGCTTTTATCATGACCGTATTGTTTCATGGAATAAAAAACACTAAGCGTTTGGGGCGCTGATTTTCACTGTCTCTCATTAAAAAAAAAAAAGTTTGGAATGGAAGAGCCCTGCGTCAACCGGCCATCTGCTTGAGAGTGAGTCTTGGCACTCAGATACAGCAGCTTCGTCTTGGCTGAGAGAATATTCTATAGTCTGTTACACACACACACACACACACGCACACACACACACACACACACACACACACACACACACACACACACACACACACACACACACACACACACACACACACACACAAAAGCCGAACCATTTCTCTGCTTCGTGCTACATGAAGGCACTAAAACTCTATTAAGGTCTTCAATCATTTTTCCAAGGTAATACACAATGCAGGGGCTAAATGAAAAGCAAAGAAACATTCAATATTGCTTTGCATCCCCTAAGGCTAGGAAACTGATCGCTTCACAGGTTCATAACACTGTCTGTACTTTCCACAGCAGTGTTATCTCACTTCCTTTCATGCTGACAGACCTGAGAGGATAAATCCAGAGACATTTACAGTAATGCTTATATAATCAAGCAGCAGCACTCTTATAAATCTATTCATTCATGTTTATTAATTCATTCAGTCCCATTAGCTACACAATGCACTTTTCTCATATTTAAAACATGAGCTAGAATAATATCATACTTGCGCTGTCAGAGCACTTTTGTCACGTCAATGCGTCAGTATAATACAGAGGTGATTAGTAGAAGAAAATGAGATTGAGCAAAATTCAAACTTTTTAAAGCCTTAAAAAAAAACATGCTTTCCTCAAAATATTAAACAGTAAAAACTGTTATCAGGATTGATAATAAGACATTTGTCTTGATCAAATTAGCATATTAGAATGATTTCTGAAGGAACACGTGACATTGAAGACTGGGGTAATGACGCTGAAAATTCAGTTTTACCATTACAGGAATAAATTATGCTTTAAAATACATTCAAATAAAAACATTTATTTTAAATTATAATAGTATTTCACAACATTACTGTTTTTACTGTATTTTTGATCAAATTAATGCAGCCCTGGTGAGTATAAAAGCCTTCTTTTAAAACCCTAAAAAATACCCTTTTTTTAGCAGTATTTTATATTTAGGTAAAAAATATATTTTCGTCTTATATTATTAATATATTTTAGTCTTATATTTGCCTTCATTTCTTGGAATTGCAATTTTTACTTTTTTTATCTCACAATTGTGAGTTTGTATCTCGCAAGTCTGACTTTATTTCTCACAGTTGTGTTTAGATCACAATTCTGACTTTTATCTTGCAATTCTGACTTTATTTCTCACAATTTCAAGTTAATATCTTGCAATTCCGACTTTATTTATCGTAATTGCGTGTTTGTATCTCACAATTGGGATTTTTATACCTTGTAAGTCTGACTTATATCTTGCAATCCTGACTTTATTTCTCAAAATTGCGAATTTATATCTCACAATTCGGACTTAATTTTTACACGGTTGTGGGAATTAATCTCGCAATTCTGACTTTTTTCTCGCAATATCAAGTTCATATCTTTCAATTTTGACTTTATTTCTCGCAATTGTGAGCTTATATCTCAGAATTCTGACTTTTTTCTTGCAATCTCACAATTGCAATTTTATACCTTGTAATTCTGACTTTATTTCTTGTAATTGCAAATTTATCTTGTAATTCTGACTTTATTCGTCTTTCAATTATTAGTTTAGATCTCGCAATTCTGACTTTATTTCTCGCAATTGCAAGTTTATATCTCCCAATTTTGACTTTATTTTTTGCAATTCTGACTTTATTTCTCACATCTGCAAGTTTATATATCTCATAATTCTGACTTTTTTCTTGCAATTTCAAGTTAATATCTTGCAATTCCGACTTTATTTCTCGCAATTGCGTGTTTTTATCTCACACTTGCAATTTTATACCTTGTAATTCTGACTTATATCTTGCAATCCTGACTTTATTTCTCTAAATTTATATCTCACAATTCGGACTTAATTTTTACACGGTTGCGGGTTTATATCTCACAATTCTGACTTTTTTCTTGCAATATCAAGTTCATATCTTTCAATTTTGACTTTATTTCTCGCAATTGTGAGTTTATATCTCAGAATTCTGACTTTTTTCTTGCAATCTCACAATTGCAATTTTATACCTTGTAAGTCTGACTTTATTTCTTGCAATTGCAAATTTATCTTGTAATTCTGACTTTATTTGTCTTTCAATTACGAGTTTAGATCTCGCAATTTTGACTTTATTTCTCGCAATTGCAAGTTTATATCTCCCAATTTTGAATTTATTTTTTGCAATTGTGACTTTATTTCTCACATCTGCAAGTTTATATATCTCATAATTCTGACTTTTTTCTTGCAATTTCAAGTTAATATCTTGCAATTCCGACTTTATTTCTCACAATTGCGTGTTTTTATCTCACACTTGCAATTTTATACCTTGTAATTCTGACTTTATTTCTTGCAATTGCAAATTTATCTTGCAATTCTGACTTCATTTGTTTTTCAATTACGAGTTTATATCTCGCAATTCTGACTTTATTTCTTGCAATTGTGACTTTATTTCTCGCAGTTGCGTGTTTGTATGTACATTTGTGTTGTACATTTGTGCATTTGTACATTTGTGCTTTTATTTATTGCTGTCTACTGTGAGTCTTGTTTTTCTCCTGGAAAGCACCCTGGGCACCTTTTTGGTTGTTGTAAGGCGCTATATAAATAAATTTGATCGATTGATTGATTGATTGTATCTCACAATTGCAATTTTATACCTTGTAATTCTGACTTTATTTCTTGCAATTGCAAGTTTATATCTCCCAATTTTGACTTTATTTTTCGCAATTGTGACTTTATTTCTCGCATCTGCAAGTTTATCTCAGAATTCTGACTTTTTTCTTACAATTGCAAATTTATCTTGCAATTCTGACTTTATTTCTCGCAATTGCAAGTTTACATCTCCCAATTTTGACTTTATTTTTCACAATTGTGACTTTTTATTTCCTGCAATTCTGACTTCATATCTCGCAACTCCTACTTTATAACTCGCAATTGTGAGTTTATATCTTGCAGTTCTTACTTACTGTTGTGAATTTATATTTCACAGTTCTGAGGAAAAAGTCAGAATTGCAGGTTTGTATCACACAATTCTGAGAAAAAAAGTTGGAATTGTGAGATGTAAACTCGCAATTACTTTTTTTCATTTTTTTATTCAGTGGTAGAAACGGCTTCCATAAAATCTAATTATAAAGCACTCCTTAAAAAAAAAAAAAAACTAAATTATTTTAATCAGTGTAGTCTATAAAAATATGTAGCTGGTTTTATATTCAAAGAAAAATATTAGCTTTAAACAACAGAATATAGCAATATTCCCTTTTCATTAGCACAGCCTGTTTATTCATGATGAAATTAGCACCCTAGATTCACACCGGATGCTTTCTTTAATCTGCTGCCAGCTCTTAGATGTGTCACTGACCTCTCATGTCTAGACTTGAAGCTCTCTGGCTGCTGTCGAACTTCCACTTCTTGATCTTGAAGTAGGGACTCGCACCCTCCAGGCTGGCGTGTCGGCGGAGCTTGGTGAAGAACTGCAGCATGGGTCCCTGCGGGGCCCCTCCAGAGGAGGACAGGGCCGTAGAAGAGGCTGACGCACCCTCTCTACCGTTACCCATGATGCCTGTGCTTCTCCCGAGTCCTCCTCTGACCTCCATCTGTTTGTGTTCATGAGATTACATAAATGCGATTTACAAATGAACAATCAGATGATCCGCTGTTATGTGTTTGTGACTCAAATGAACTTTCAATTATCTGTTCGCGTGGATTGTGTGTTATGATGTGTCAGTGGGTGAGTGTATCAGTGTGTGTGACTCACTAGACACGGGCTGGACGGCTCAGGACCGGCCGCTGTGATGCTTTCACAGAACGTTGTGTCCACAGTGGAATTGAGAGCGTCGCCAGGAAGGGCAGAGCTGGGACTGAGACTCCGGCTGGTCAGGGCGGTCTGGGGCAGTGAACATACTGGTGGCTGTGCACGTGACAAACACAATAGGCGGTTATTATTTTGGCAGTAATGAGACACAAACCTGAATAAACACATCGATGCAGTCATTCCAAACTTGTCTGAATAACTTCATTGGAGCAGCATTCTAACATCACATCCTAATCATATTACAAAATATGACATTAAAAAGTGTAAACATCACTTGTTTTTCTAAATTAACTATGATTGGATATAACTGGTTATGATCAGCTGTGATTGGTTCATGCGATTAATCCCGCCTCTTATGTTCGTGCATGTTCAGTGTTTGCGAATCAGTCTGAATAAACGATATAATGACGTTAATGGAAAGACTAATTTAAAAAATTAAGTAAACAACTCGAGCTTCGATAAAACTACTTTGTTACGTCAAAATAAGATTTAAAATGGCCAGAAAACATGATCTGTGGGAAAATTCTGAAATATTATTATCATTTTAAAAAACTGTTTTTTATTTCAATACATTATAAAATATTATTTATTTCTCTGGTGACAGAGTCAATTTTTCAGCATCATTACTCCAGTCTTCAGTGTCACATGATTTTTCAGAAAACATTCTAATATTCTGATTTGCTGTTCAAGAAACATTCCTTATTATTATCAGTGCTGAAAACCGTTGTCTGCTTAATATTTGTGTAGAAACTGTGATTTAAAAAGGTCAAAAGAAGAGCATTTAAATCTCTATTCTGAGACAAAAAAGTCTGAATTGTGAGTTTGTATCACACAGTTATGAGAAAAAAAGTCAGAATGACAGATGTAAACTTGCAATTGCAAGAAAATTTGCAGTTATATCTCGTAATTCTAAGTTTATTTCTCACAATTCCTCTGAGTTTATATCAGTTCTGAGACAAAAAAGTCCGAATTGCAAGTATATCTCACAATTCTGAGTTTATTTTTATGCAATTGCTAGTTTAACATAATAGTTCTGAGAAAAATGTCAAAATTGCAAATTTATATCTTGCAATTCTGACTGTATAACTCGCTATTGCGAGTTTAAATCTCAATTCTGAGACAAAAAAGTTTGAATTGTGAGTTTGAAACTCACAATTGCGAGAAAAAAATAAGAATTGCAGATGTAAACGTGCAAATTGCAAGAAAATTTGCAATTATATCTCACAATTTTTAGCTTATTTCTCACAATTCTGAGTTTATTTCTCGCAATTGCGAGTTAATATCATAGTTATGAGAAAAATGTCAGAATTGCAAGTTTATATCTCACATTTCTGACTATGTATAGTAACTCGCAATTGCGAGTTTAAATCTTAATTCTAAGCAAAAGTTTGTATGACGCAACTATGAGAAAAAAAGTAAAAACTGCAGATGTAGACTTGCAATTGCAAGACCATTTGCAATTATATCTCAATTCTAAGTTTATTTTTTTCACAATTCTGACTATATAACTCACAATTGCGAGTTTAAATCTTAATTTTAAGACAAAAAAGCCTGAATTATCACGCAATTATGAGAAAAAAAGTCAGAATTTTAAGTTTATATCTCGGAATCCTGACTACAATTCGCAACTGTGAGTTTATATCATAGTTCTGAGAAAAAAGTAAGAATTGCAAGTTTATATCTCGCAGTTCTGACTATATGACTCGCAATTGTGAGTTTAAATCTCAATTCTGAGACAAAAAAGTCTAAATTGCCTGAAAAAAAGTTAAAATTGTGAGTTTAAATCTCAATTCTGAGACAAAAAAGTCTGAATCTTAAAAAAAGTCAAAACTGCAGACGTAAACTCCCAATTGCATTTCACAATTCTGAGTTTATTTCTCATCAATTCTGAGTTTATTTCTTGCAATTGTGAGTTTATATCACAGAAAAGTCATTGCGATTTTAAATCTCAATTCTGAGACAAAAAAGTCTGATTTGTGAGTTTGTATCACGCAATTATGAGAAAAAAGTCAAAACTGCAGATTGTAAACTCACAATTGCAAGAAAAAAGTCAGAAATTCAAGTTTATATCTCGCAATTCAGATTTTATAACTTGCAATTGCGAGTTTAAATTTCAATTCTGAGAAAAAAAGTCAGAATTGCAGATTGTAAACTCCCAATTACAAGAAAAAGTCAGAATCTCGCAATTCTGACTTTATAACGTGCAATTGCAAGTTTACATTTCAGCTCTGAGATTAGAAAAAGTATAAAATTGCAAGTTTGTATCACGCAATTATGAGAAAAAGTCAGAATTGCAGATGTAAACTCACAATAGCGAGAATATTAGTCAGAATGGCAGATGTAAGCTTGCAATTGCAAGAAAAGTCAGAATTGTAAGTTAAGATCTTGCAATTCTGACTTTATAACTTGCAATTACAAGTTTACATCTCGAAATTCTGAGAGAAAAAGTGAGTTTGTATTACGCAATTATGAAAAAAGAGTCAGAATTGCAGATGAAAACTCGCAATTGTGAAAAAACTGTTTGAAAAATTGTGAGATAAAAAGTCGCAATTACCATTTCTATTCAGTGGCGGAAATGGGCTTCCATGGTATATTGTACAGTATATACTAGGATAGTACACTATTCTGAACACAGACGATTTCTTGTCAAGGGTCACATTAATAACAGCTGGTTAGGTCCAAAAAACATGCGACTTATCGCTTGTCACTTAATCATGACATGGCTAAAGTAAAGGAGGAGTAAAAGCGAACATGTTAAAACCTTAATAGCCCCAATATCTAGATAAATCAATTGCTCCACTGCATAAACGTCTCCTTCCACCACATCACTTAACAAACTGACAATCCATCACGACCTCAGCGCTTTAACTGAACTAGAAAAATACAATCTCATGCTGCCCTTGTTATGACTGACATCATATTCTCCTATTAGCAGAGCAATGTGGCTGTCACCTGAAAAATGGAGAGGCTGGATTTAGCGACGGGGCGCGTTGTCATGGCAATACTGTTCTCTGATGACTCACACTCGTGGATGGTGAGTATCTGGAGGGCGGGTGAAGGGAAGTGGAGGTGGGTGAGCCGCGCGTTCTTCAAGTGATGGAAGTCGCCCTCCGTAAGCGTGTACCTGCGGTGAGGTGGACAAATGACACATGCCGGCTGGATTTATCACTTCATTATAGATTTACACCACCAATATATCACAGGAGTGTTTGCTGAAAATTAATTTTAGATAGTTGAAGATGAGTTAACTGTGCTAGCAGACGAATTACATGTTAAAGGTTGATTTTTATATTTTTTATACAAATATAATCATATTAAAATATAATATACAATTTTGTATTTTTTATATTTAAAACCATATTTTGTCTAGGTATCTAATAATTATCGATATTTTAAAAAAATGCTTTTTAAAATAGTTTTAAAGTACATATCAAATTAAATAAGCAATTTATGTAATTATTTTGTTTATTTTGAAAATGTTAATGTGTGTGTGTGTGTGTGTATATATATAAAATATTAATAATAATTGTTTTACTTTGAAGTACATATTTTTAGTATATATATATATATATATATATATATATATATATATATATATATTTATGTATATGTATGTAGTATTTTTAATATAAAATTTTCAAACAATATCAAACTATACATACATACACACATACATATATATATATATATATATATATATATATATATATATATATAATATTAATAATATTAATTCTTTATTACATAAACATAAACTTTTTTAATGTATAAAACTTTCAAATTATAAAAAACTATATATATATATTTATATAATTATATAAAAAATTATATATAATTCTTAAAATATACCTATAATAAAAATTAAAAATTAAAGAATAAGGAAGTACATTGCAAAGTATATATATATATATATATATATATATATATATATATATATACATATTTTATACTTTTTTAATAAAATATAAAAAAATTAAGTCATATACATATATACATATATTCTAAAAATTTTATCATTCTTAAAATAAAAATATAAAAATTTAAAATATAAATATTTAAAATTATATATATATTTTAAATAAATTATAAAAAAATTATATATAATAATGAAAAATATATATATATATATAATTTTTTAAATATAAATAAAATAATAATAAATGTTAATATTTAATTATTTTAAATTATAAATATATATATATACACACACATATATATGTAGAATTTTTATTTTAAAAATTATATATAATTTTTAAAATAGTTTTTTTTTTTTTTTTTATTTCTAAAAAATATATCAGTCTTAAAATAAAATATAAAAATATACAAATTGTATAATAAGAATAATAATAAAGCATATATATATACATATATATATATATATATATATATATATATATATAATTCTTTATTACTTTGATGTACAAGTACATCTCAAACTAAAATTTGTTTAATTTAAAATAAATATAGAAATAAATAAACAAATAAATAAACCCATTTTTTAAATATAAAATATTTAACTGATATCAAACTATAAATATATATATATATATATATATATATATACATTACTAATAATAATTACTTTGAAGTACATGTCAAATTAAATGTGTGTATTTAATTGAAATATTCATATATTTTATATAAAAAATTCATCAGTCATTCTTAACATTTCTTAGAATAAAAAGTAAAAATTAAAGAGTAATTCATTAAATGCTTTTTAAATATTTTTTGATGTAGCACATCTCAAACTAAAAAAAAAAAAAAATATATAATTATTTTTATTAATTATGCATACATTTTTAAGACCTTTCATATAAATATATATATTTTTAATATTTATTCAGTATACTTTTTAATTATTACTAGAAAAAGATGATTAAGATAATCTTTTTTTTTTCACAAATATAAATATTCCCTTATACGCTGCCTTTAATTTGACCCAAAATCTTGATGTTGACAAACAAGTTAATGCTCGTGTTATTCATCAGCAGCTCATGTGTCTGACCAGTCCAGATGTAAATGTAAAGCGCATACATAAATGCGTAATGAAAGCTGCAGTCTGCTGCGGCAGTGAGCTCTGTGAATAGGAGCGCTGTGTGCGTCTAGAGTGGGCGGCATGAGTGAGTTGGCGGCTGACCTTCGACCTTTCTCCTGTGTTTTCTTGCTGTGATCGAAGAGCGCCGCTTCGTTGAAGGAGACCCGGCGGCCGGTTGTGCCCGTGGAGAGGAAACGCTCCGTCTCCATGTCGTGGGAGCTGGCTGCCGACAGGCAATCTGACTCATCGATGCGAATCGTAATCTCTGTGCGGGGAGAGACAGATTAGACCGGAGGACGTGTTTGTTTTTCCACATGATGCCCTCAGTTGATGTATGGGAGACTGTCGATGAAACTTGACCTTGACACTTTACTTGAAGCGATATGTAAATACAGTTATTTGGGAGGCTGACATGTCACATGGAAAATAAGTTTTTTATTGCAGTTCTTACCATGCACTGGCTGGGCCTCCTCAATATAGGTGGTGGTGCTTTTCTCGGTGTCATCGCTAGCCCTGAGGCAAACAATGAACCTTCAATGCAAACACGTAACCAGTCAAATTCAAATTCATGTTCATCTCATTCCTAACATGCAGAACTGGGTCATTCTCAAATATGTGGTGACGAACATGTTCATGGACTTCACTCAAAAAGGAAGGAAATAAAATCAAGAAACCCTATATATAAGGCACCATTCTATAGTCTTAACATCTTATGAAATTATATTAAATGGCGTTATTCTATTGTTTTACATTTTTTTTTACACATAGAAGTGCCTAAAAACCCCTTAGCTGTTATAAATTCACTGTAAACCATGGCTTCTTGGGGCTTATTGCTTTTATAAAACGTTATTTCATATACGTAGTAGAGCAAATAAAGTGTAATGATATTAATAAAAACATTATTCTTCTGCCAAACAATGTAGTTCCTTTCGAAACAGTTGTGGTTGCAACAAAGTGGTTGCCGAGCAACACACAGACGTAAACAAAGGTGTATGTTTGAGTAATTTACAAAAGCTTTGAACGCGGCTCAACCAATCAGAATCAAGGACTGGAACTGTCCATTTTTATTAATGACAGTATATGATACTATATTAAATTATATGAAATGGTTTGACTGTTGTTTTGCACTTTTTTATTATTTTATTTTATAATATAATATAATATAATATAATATTATGTTATATTATTAAATAAAGTTAATTTAAAGTATTTAAATTTAGCATAAAAATCCCATCCATGTTATATTATAGTAGATCATATTACAAAGTTAGTTTGTATTAAATAATATGAAATGGTTTGACTATTGTTTTGCCTTTTTATTTTGCATTAATAAATAGTATAATCAATAATTAACATAAATAATGTTAACTTAAAGTATTTTTTATAATTGAAATGTTCCATTAAAATCTATTATATTTTATTTTATATTATATTATACAAAGTTAGTTTGTATTAAATAATAAAATGGTTTGACTATTTTTTTGTATTATATTATATTATATTACAAAGATAGATAGATTTTTTTAATTATTTTATTTAGCATTAAATTTCCCTTTTATTATTATGTTATATTATATTATATTTATTATATAATATTATTATATCAAAAATATTAATTAAAATCATTTTTTTAATAATCTAATTGTTGCATTAAAATACATTATACTACATTTATTATATAGTATTATATTATATTATATTATATAATAATTTTGCATAAAAATCCAATTCATGTCATAATACAATTTAGTATTATTATATTATATTAATTATATTATATTATATTATATCATTTTACATCATATTATGTTATATTATATTTGTCACGACCACACACAAAGGGAGGAGGTGAGTATCTTTCAAGGTATTTATTAACAAACGTGCACAGTTCAACACACGTGCAAACGGGTGAATAATGTCTCTGTGGTCAAATCTTCAAACATAACACAACAGGTGAGTTCAAGTTCATAAGGATCATAGCGTTAGCAACAGTCACTTCCCTCTGACACGATTAACGTGTTTCACAGGAGAACATCAGAGCAATCCACGGGGAGCACAGGAGAACATCAGAAGAATCCACGAGGAGCACAGGAGAGACAACAGGAGGGGGAGAAGATCCACAGAGAAGCATCCATGCAACTTCGATACCAGCCGGTGAGTGAGTGAATGAGGTAAGTATTTGAAGGGTGTGGTGATTGCTGGTGCAGGTGACGGTGATTAGAATTCTGGTGATGGTTCACGGGTGTGCTGTGGTGGTGATTGGCTGGTTGGTGGAGGATCGTGGTGATTGGGGCTGAGGGAACGTGCAGAGGGTGTGACATCACCCCCTCCTCCACGGGTGACTCCTGGCACCCAAGAACGGCGACGGGGACGACCACGACCTCTGGGAGCTGGGCGTTCGGGATGTTGGCGGTGGAATTCCTCGAGGAGAGTCGGGTCCAGGATGTCGTCACGGGGTATCCACGATCTCTCCTCGGGTCCGAACCCCTCCCAGTCCACTAGGTACTGGAGCTGGCCGTTCCGCCGCCGGGAGTCTAGGATTTCTTGGACTTGGTAGATGTTATCTCCAAGGATCTCTGGCGGGTCGGGAGGAGGAGGTGACTCCGATTCTGTGGAGGAAGGGAACAGGGGTTCAGTGTGGCGTTTGAGTAGGGAAACGTGAAACGAGGGAGCGATTCTGTAATGTGGAGGTAGGTTTAGACGGTAGGTGACAGGGTTGATTTGTGAGTGCACGGTGAAGGGCCCTATGTAGCGGGGACTCAGCTTCCTGCTGGGCAGCCGGAGGCGTATGTCTCGAGTGGACAGCCATACTTGGTCCCCGGGGAGGTAAACTGGGTTGGGTAGCCTACGACGGTTGGCGTGTTCCGTATGCCTCCGTACTGCCCGCTGGAGATGGACGTGCGCTGAGTCCCACACCCTCTCGCTCTCTCGGAACCAGTGATCTACCGCGGGCACCTCGGAGGACTCTCCAGTCCATGGAAACAGAGCTGGTTGATAACCTAGAATACATTGGAATGGGGTTAGACCAGTAGAGGTTTGACGGAGGGAATTTTGCGCATACTCAGCCCACGGTAGATACTGGCTCCAGGTGTTTTGATGTTGGGAACAGTACGTCCGAAGGTAGCGGGAGATTTCCTGTATTTTCCGTTCGGTCTGCCCGTTCGTTTGAGGGTGATATCCGGATGACAGGCTGACTGTGGTACCCAGGAGTTGGAAGAAGGCCCGCCAGACCCTGGAAATGAATTGGGGTCCCCGATCGGACACGATGTCTTCTGGGAGTCCGAAGTTCCGGAATACATTGTGGAACAGTGCTTCTGCGGTTTCTAGTGCTGTGGGGAGACCTTTGAGAGGTATTAATTTGCAAGCTTTTGAGAATCGATCGACTACCACTAAAATTGTGGTGTAACCCTGAGAGGGGGGCAGGTCTGTGGCGAAGTCAATGCCCAAGTGTGTCCAGGGTCGGCGGGGAATAGGTAATGGTTGTAATTTACCTTCAGGTAAGCGGCGTGGGGTTGTGTTAACGGCGCAGACCGAACATCCTTGGACGTACCGTTCCACTTCCCTGCTCATGTTGGGCCACCAATATTTCTGCTGGAGGAGCGAGAGGGTTCGCCTGCTGCCAGGATGTCCTGAGCCGGGGGACGTGTGCGTACTATCCAGCAGAAGGGGTCTGAGACGGCTTGGGACATAGACACGACCCGGGGGAAGCTCCGGTGGTGCAGGTTCCTCGAAGGTGGCGGCTCGTATATCTTCATCCAGCTGCCATAGTATGGGTGCGAGAAAGACAGATGGGGGTAGAATTGGATCAGGATCGTCAGAGGTAGGTTCAGGTGAGTACATACGTGATAGGGCGTCTGCTTTGGTGTTTTTGTGGCCGGGTTGGTAAGTAATGTTGAAATCGAATCGGGCAAAGAATAGTGACCAGCGAGCTTGACGGGCATTTAGTCTCTTGGCGTGCTGAATGTACTGGAGGTTCTTGTGGTCGGTTATTACGGTGAAGGGGAACTGGGCTCCTTCCAACCAGTGCCGCCACTCTTCGAGGGCGAGCTTTATTGCCAGCAGTTCGCGGTCTCCAATTCCATAATTCTGCTCGGCTGGGGTGAGTTTCTTGGAATAGTACGCACACGGATGGAGGGATCGGGGTTCATCAGACCACTGGGACAGCACAGCTCCTACGCCTACGTCCGCCGCATCAACTTCCACCACGAAGGGCCTTGAAGGGTCGGGGTGCTTGAGGATAGGAGCGGTGGTGAACATCAGCTTTAGACGGTCGAAGGCTTGCTGAGCCTCTGGAGTCCACTGTAGTACCCGGCGTCCTCCCTTTAAGAGGGAAGTGAGTGGAGCCGATAGGAGGCTATAGTTTTTTATAAAGCGTCGGTAGAAGTTAGCGAAGCCTAAGAAACGCTGAAGCTCCTTCACCGTCCTGGGCTCCGCCCACTTGGCCACTGCGTCCACCTTACCGGCTTCCATACGAACTCCCTCCGCAGTGATCACGTATCCGAGAAAGGAGATGGAGGGCTGATGGAATTCACATTTTTCTAATTTCAGATAGAGTTGGTACTCACGGAGGCGTTGGAGAACCTGGCGGACGTGGTCTTGATGTTCCTTTAGGTTACGTGAGTAAATGAGGATATCGTCAATGTAGATGATTACGAATCGATGGAGGTAGTCGCGGAAGATTTCGTTCATGAAATTCTGAAATACGGAAGGACTGTTAGCCAGGCCATAGGGCATCACCTGATATTCATAGTGACCGGTCGGGGTGATGAAGGCGGTTTTCCACTCATCTCCTTCTCGGATACGGATCAGGTTGTACGCACTGCGGAGGTCGAGTTTGGTGAAGATGTGGGCTTCCCGTAGTTCCTCCAAGGCAGCTGGCACTAGAGGAAGTGGATAGGCGAATTTCACCGTGGCGTCGTTGAGCACCCGGTAGTCAATGCAGGGTCTGAGCCCGCCATCCTTCTTGGGGACGAAGAAGAAACTGGATGCTGCTGGGGACGTGGAAGGTCTGATGAACCCCTGTTGGAGAGCCTCCTGGATGTAATTCTCCATGGCCTCCTGCTCAGGACGTGAGAGGGGGTAGATCTTCCCGTGGGGTAGTTTGGCGCCTGGCAGCAGGTCGATACTACAATCCCAGGGCCGGTGCGGTGGTAGTTGTGTGGCCCGTTCCTTGCTGAAGACATCGGTGAAAGACTGATAGACGGGGGGAATGGCGGTGGTGGATTGAGTGGCAGGGCTCTCTATGGTGGTGGCGTGCAGAGGGATAGGATGGTATGGAGACTCTGCATCCGACGAGGAAGGATGGTAGCCGTGGTTCCTGCACGTTTTGCCCCACTCCAGGACCTCTCCTGTGCTCCAATCTATGCGGGGTTGGTGCTTAATGAGCCATGGTCTGCCCAGGATGACATCCACGTTGGCTCGCGGGAGTACTAGGAGGGTTAGATGTTCACGGTGGTTGTGTTGGGAGACGAGGGTCACTTTTCTGGTCCGGTGAGATATCTTACCATCGCCCAATGGTGAGTTTTGGATTGTGGTAATTTGGTATGTGACCTCATTTTGAACGGTGGGAATTCGATATTTAGCAATGAAGTGTGATGAAACAAAATTGCCAGCCGCTCCGGAATCCACGAGCACATAGATGGGGAGAGTACGAGAGTTTACTATTAGTTCAGCGGTAATATGGGGTAAGAGAGACATGGCCGGAGTAATAGATACAGTACTCACCATTGGACGAGGCGGGCGGACTGGACAGGCACTGATGAAGTGAGAGGCTTCTCCACAATATAGGCACAGACGATTATTAATTCGTCGTTTCCTCTCCGCAGGATCCAGGCGATAGGAGTCCGTAATCATAGGTTCTTCCGCATCTCGTTGGGGTGACGGTGTTCGAAGTGGAGGGAAGCTGGGTACAGACTTTGTAGAAGGACATGCTGAGAGATGTTGAGAGATGCCTACTGCCTTCTTAATAAAGGTTTCCAGCGGTACGTTGTCATCGTAAATGACCATATGCTTGCGGATCTGGGGTTTAAGCCCCTTACGGTAGGCTGCTAGGAGAGCGATTTGGTTCCAACCACTGGTGGCCGCTAGGTAGCGGAAGCGCAGGGTGTATTCGTGAATATTGGACGCACCTTGATTCAGAGTGATCAGTTCATCGTGTACGGAAAGGGGAGTGAGCACAGCTCCAAACACGTCCTTGAAGTGGGCAACGAAAGCATTATAGGAGATTAAAGCGTCGCTCCGTGAATTCCAGAGTGCGTCTGCCCATTGAAGTGCCTGCCCAGTGAGGAGGGAAATCATAAAAGATATCTTAGAAATTTCGTTAGGAAACTGGTGTGCGTTGGCTTCGATATAGAGGGAACTTTGCAGGAGGAAACCATTGCAGCCACCCGGGTCTCCGGAATAACTCATAGGGCGAGAGAGGGGCGTGTTGGAAATCGTCGTTGGAGCAGCAGGTAGAGATTGACGAAGGACGTTTACCATATCCGAAAATGGGTCAGGGGTGTCTTCGGTGATAGTGGCGCTCGCCTCCATGAGTGACGCGGTGAGTTAATACTTTTTCGGGCTGGTATCCTGTCACGACCACACACAAAGGGAGAAGGTGAGTATCTTTCAAGGTATTTATTAACAAACGTGCACAGTTCAACACACGTGCAAACGGGTGAATAATGTCTCTGTGGTCAAATCTTCAAACATAACACAACAGGTGAGTTCAAGTTCATAAGGATCATAGCGTTAGCAACAGTCACTTCCCTCTGACACGATTAACGTGTTTCACAGGAGAACATCAGAGCAATCCACGGGGAGCACAGGAGAACATCAGAAGAATCCACGAGGAGCACAGGAGAGACAACAGGAGGGGGAGAAGATCCACAGAGAAGCATCCATGCAACTTCGATACCAGCCGGTGAGTGAGTGAATGAGGTAAGTATTTCAAGGGTGTGGTGATTGCTGGTGCAGGTGACGGTGATTAGAATTCTGGTGATGGTTCACGGGTGTGCTGTGGTGGTGATTGGCTGGTTGGTGGAGGATCGTGGTGATTGGGGCTGAGGGAACGTGCAGAGGGTGTGACAAACGAAGGGACTCATATGCAACTATTACAGAAGGTTCAAATGCTCACTGATGCTCTGGAAGGAAACATGATGTCTTAAGAGCTGAGGTCCTTTGAGGTCCTTTAAGAGCTGAGGTCCTTTGAACAGAATAAAGATGTGTATATTTTTTTTTATTTTGCCTAAATATCTTTTTTTTCATTTAGTACTATAGAGGTCCTTCTCAAAAAATTAGCATATTGTGATAAAGTTCATTATTTTCTGTAATGTACTGATAAACATTAGACTTTCATATATTTTAGGTTCATTACACACAACTGAAGTAGTTCAAGCCTTTTATTGTTTAAATATTGATGATTTTGGCATACAGCTCAAAAAATTAGCATATTTCATCCGACCAATAAAAGAAAAGTGTTTTTAATACAAAAAAAGTCAACCTTCAAATAATTATGTTCAGTTATGCACTCAATACTTGGTCGGGAATCCTTTTGCAGAAATGACTGCTTCAATGCGGCGTGGGATGGAGGCAATCAGCCTGTGGCACTGCTGAGGTGTTATGGAGGCCCAGGATGCTTTGATAGCGGCCTTAAGCTCATCCAGAGTGTTGGGTCTTGCATCTCTCAACTTTCTCTTCACAATATCCCACAGATTCTCTATGGGGTTCAGGTCAGGAGAGTTGGCAGGCCAATTGAGCACAGTAATACCATGGTCAGTAAACCATTTACCAGTGGTTTTGGCACTGTGAGCAGGTGCCAGGTCGTGCTGAAAAATGAAATCTTCATCTCTATAAAGCTTTTCAGCAGATGGAAGCATGAAGTGCTCCAAAATCTCCTGATAGCTAGCTGCATTGACTCTGCCCTTGATAAAACACAGTGGACCAACACCAGCAGCTGACATGGCACCCCAGACCATCACTGACTGTGGGTACTTGACACTGGACTTCAGGCATTTTGGCATTTCCCTCTCCCCAGTCTTCCTCCAGACTCTGGCACCTTGATTTCCGAATGACATGCAAAATTTGCTTTCATCCGAAAAAAGTACTTTTGACCACTGAGCAACAGTCCAGTGCTGCTTCTCTGTAGCCCAGGTCAGGCGCTTCTGCCGCCGTTTCTGGTTTAAAAGTGGCTTGACCTGGGGATGTTTCTACTCTAGACTCAGTCCACTGCTTCCGCAGGTCCCCCAAGGTCTGGAATCGGTCCTTCTCCACAATCTTCCTCAGGGTCCGGTCACCTCTTCTCGTTGTGCAGCGTTTTCTGCCACACTTTTTCCTTCCCACAGACTTCCCACTGAGGTGCCTTGATACAGCACTCTGGGAACAGCCTATTCGTTCAGAAATTTCTTTCTGTGTCAATGATGGCCTTCTGGACAGCAGTCAGGTCGGCAGTCTTACCCATGATTGCGGTTTTGAGTAATGAACCAGGCTGTGAGTTTTTAAAAGCCTCAGGAATCTTTTGCAGGTGTTTAGAGTTAATTAGTTGATTCAGATGATTAGGTTAATAGCTTGTTTAGAGAAACTTTTCATGATATGCTAATTTTTTGAGATAGGAATTTTGGGTTTTTATGAGCTGCATGCCAAAATCATCAATATTAAAACAATAAAAGGCTTGAACTACTTCAGTTGTGTCTAATGAATCTAAAATATATGAAAGTCTAATGTTTATCAGTACATTACAGAAAATAATGAACTGTATTACAATATGCTAATTTTTTGAGAAGGACCTGTATACAGTGGGTACGGAAAGTATTCAGACCCCCTTAAATGTTTCACTCTTTGTTATATTGCAGCCATTTACTGAAATCTTTTAAGTTCATTTTTTCCCTCATTAATGTACACACAGCACCCCATATTGACAGAAAAACACAGAATTGTTGACATTTTTGCAGATTTATTAAAAATGAAAAACTGAAATATCACATGGTCCTAAGTATTCAGACCCTTTGCTGTGAAACTCATATTTTTAACTCAGGTGCTGTCTATTTCTTCTGATCATCCTTGAGATGGTTCTACACCTTCATTTGAGTCCAGCTGTGTTTGATTATACTGATTGGACTTGATTAGGAAAACCACACACCTGTCTATATAAAACCTTACAGCTCACAGTGCATGTCAGAGCAAATGAGAATCATGAGGTCAAAGGAACTGCCTGAAGAGCTCAGAGATAGAATTGTGGCAAGGCACAGATCTGGCCAAGGTTACAAAAAATGTGGCTTCACAACAGCTCTGTGACTGTTCTTGAATGGCCCAGCCAGAGCCCTGACTTAAACCCAATTGAGCACCTCTGGAGAGACCTAAAAATGGCTGTCCACCAACGTTTACCATCCAACCTGACAGAACTGGAGAGGATCTGCAAGGAGGAATGGCAGAGGACCCCCAAATGCAGGTGTGAAAAACTTGTTGCATCTTTCCCAAAACGACTCATGGCTGTATTAGATCTAAAGGGTGCTTCTACTAAATACTGAGCAAAGGGTCTGAATACTTAGGACCATGTGATATTTCAGTTTTTCTTTTTTAATAAATCTGCAAAAATGTCAACAATTCTGTATTTTTCTGTCAATATGGGGTGCTGTGTGTACATTAATGAGGGAAAAAAATTAACTTAAATGATTTCAGCAAATGGCTGTAACATAACAAAGAGTGAAACATTTAAGGGGGTCTGAATACTTTCGGTACCCACTGTATATGTATAAACACATAAAAACAAAGACACAATAAGGTGCATAGGCGTAATTCTATGGGGGGACAGGGGGACACGTCCCCCCCAATATTCAAAGAAGGACAAATTGTCCCCCCCAATATACTGTATGATTATGCGGGCAATATCGATGTGATTGCAAATACGTCTTTCTTTCCAGCTCCGAAAATATAAAATCCCGGCCGGTCCATTTCCCAAATCCATTCGACTGGCCTTACACTATACATTAACAAAACCTGATCCATGTCATGTTTTCCCCTATACCTTTAGTAGCTCGTGCACCGCCACAGTCAGTGAGTAAGGAAAAAACAAACAGAAGAAGAGCGCGAAATCTGACAGACATTTGGCACATATCTATGAATGGTGTTTTTGGCTGACATAATCCCTTAGATAACGACCAGGTGAATTTCACTAGAATTTCGAATTGTAGAATTTGTAAATTTCGACTGTAATGTTATACAGCTTGTATGAATGGGTCTATTGACAAGCTAGCCGACAGCTAGCTAACGTTACTGTATACACGCTAGCATGTAGCCTGGCTTTAAAGCAAACTGGGATAGCGGTCAGTGACAGGCTTGTCAAATCTACTGTACCAAACCCAGTTTTTACAGCTAACGTTAGCGTTTTGAGCCACGGTCCTGTTCTCTGAATTGGGTTTATCTAGCAAGTTATTTTAGAGTCCTGCCATTTGTTCTTTCTTACTTCACCATTTTCATCCCTTGGAATTGCGTTGCTGTTATATTTCACAGTAGTGGCCAAAAATGAACAAGAGAAAGACTGCAGCAGCTGACATCCGTAATTTCTTTGGAAAGAAAAAGAAAGTACGTTTCTGGAGATTTTAGGCATTTTTAACAGAGAAGTGAGAAGTAATTAATTTAATGTTCTAAGGTACCAGACAGCATGACATTAATAGCTCTTAACCCTTGTATGGTGTTCGGGTCTGTAGGACCTTTACTCTGTCCTCCTCCTGTCAGGCCTTGCTGTTATGTGTGTGTGTGTGTGTGTGTGTGTGTGTGTGTGTGTGTGTGTGTGTGTGAAGCCATTAGGCTAATCGCAGTAGCCAAAATTCAACATCTCTTCCCGAATGTACATATCCCACAATGTATATTGTCAGCGATGAACAACGAAACGGTTAAGCTGATGAGGAAATGGTTCTGTCTTAATAGCCGCACGACTCGGGACATAATTTTCCAGCCACGTAGAGACGGAGGTCTCGGTGCCCCAAATATTGAATGGCTCTACACCGCGTCCAGAACAGGACACCTTTTAAACATGCTTAACAATGACGATACAACTGTTAGAGAATTATCACGTGAATCACTGTTTTTACATCTACAACGTCGCAAAATACCTGCTGCTTCCATAAACGAGTCCCAGTTTCTTGGATTTAAACTAAAGCAGAACGGAAAGTTGGACATCAAAGCAGCCGGATTTGGAGTGCGCTCCGACTGGCTAGATTTAAACGACCTCTGCAGCCGCATAGGAATACAGCTGTCCTGGCTGGGACCCGATGGAGAAGTAGTGGCTCTTAATGATAGCATAATCACCGATCCACTGGTTTCCACTCTGGCAATCCTCAATAAAGACAGTACTCCTCACCAGTTACAGATTAAACACGCAAGAGCTTCAATTCTTCATCTTAGACAGATCCAAAACGGACAGCACTGGACGGGTCTCAGATTACAAGGAAAACTTGCTTTACTTCAATTTGCCGACCATTCAGTGTCTCACTCTGCTTTGTCTAATAATCCATCAATTTCAGATGACATTTTGATATTCTTGATTAAAGCAAGACTACAATGTCTACCAACAAAGTACAATTTGGCAATATGGTATCCATCAAAGCATGAACCTTATTGTATATTACATCCTACACAGCAGGAAAACGAAACGGTTGCTCATATACTAAACGGCTGCTACAATTATAAAGGACTCTATGTAGCCAGACATGACCGTCTGGTTGATCTGGTTGCAAAGGACTTACAAATGGTAATCGGTGGACATGATAGTAAGATCTACAAGCATAGCACTGTACGAATTAACTGGTTTCATCATAACATATCAAACAGTGAGTACTTTACAAACATTCCAAATACTCCTGACATTGTAATTGTTAATGAGGTTATGAAATCTGTTTGTATTGTTGAGGTGGGCTGCTGTTTTGATCTGTATATGAATACTTGCTATTATTCTAAACTATTGAAATATCAACCCCTGGTAGATCTCATCCTCCAACTTGGATATACCTGTAGATTGATAATTCTGGTATTTGGAAGTTTGGGTCATGTCCATAAGAGTGTGATTAGCGGGATGCAATTAGGGGGGCTACAAAAAAAGAAGGCAAAAAAGCTTGCAAAATTCTGCTCAGTTTCAGCCATTATAGGGAGCATGAAAATATGGAGACGGAGATGTTTCCTTTATCCCTAATGTGCCGAGTATTATAAAAAAAGAAGGACCTGTACAAGTATGTGAGCCATGAATTGTAGATCTGTCACCCTGTCAAAGACTCTTCCCAGAGTATTTGGATCTTGTTTTCTTTGTAATGTCTTTTAGATCCAAATAAAAGTATTCAAATGTGTGTGTGTGTGTGTGTGTGTGTGTGTGTGTGTGTGTGTGTGTGTGTGTGTGTGTGTGTGTGTGTGTGTGTGTGTGTGTGTGTTCTTGTATAGTATATGGTTTATGAGGACACAAATGTGTATAATGACTTGGGTATTACAACGTAAACATGGTTTATGAGGACATCTGTGTCCTCATAAACCAAACGGCTAAAAAACATACTAAATGGTGTTTTTTGAACTTCAAAAAAGGCCAAAAGTTTTCTGTGATTGGTAGGTTTAGGGGTAGGGTTAGTGTAGGGGCATTGATTATACAGTTTGTACATTTGTAAAACCATTACGCCTATGGAGATTCCCTGTATGAACCACATATCTGTGTGTGTGTGTGTGTGTGTGTGCATGCATGTGAGAGAGAGGTTGTGTGTAAGTGTGAGAGAGTGTGAGTGCAAAAGTGAGTTTTGTTTCTACCCCTGCCGTTCCCGCACAAGGTTACAATTCTTAAATGTGATCTAACAAAGCTAGAGAGGAAATATTAACCATAAATGCTGTTTCTATTGCTTGTAATTGGGATGAAGTAGCCTAAATATCTGTTGAGTATTTTAACATAAATTGGTTGATTATGTTGAATTAAAAACCCCAAAATGCAGCGGGTCCACCAGACCCACGAACACTGGCTGAATAACAAAAATATGAACACCACACAAGGGTTAACTCACATTCATTGTGAGTGAATGTAACGTTATAGGGTAAGATGTGGTAACAAGCCGCCCCTTAGAACAATGTTTAATTACTGAAACAAAAAAGCAAAGTTTAGAGGAAATAAAATATGTGGATCATGGCCATTCTTATGAGAATTATGAAGGGAAAAAGATGTTTAGATTTTTAGAAAATGTGATTTTTTTTAAAGTATAGAACAAAATAAGATATTTTGAAAAATGTCTGTAACCAAACTGTTGATGGACCCCATTGACCTACTATGAAAGTCAATGGGGTCCATCAACTGTTTGGTTACAGACATTTTTCAAATTATCTTCTTTTGTGTTCAGCAGAAGAAAGAAATTCTTACAGGTTTTAAAAAACTTGAGGGTGAGTAAATGATGACAGAATTTTCATTTTTGGGTGAACTATCCCTTTAAATTCAGCTTTGTGACTTAATAGCCTGTATGCTGATGCTGTAATCATTACAGGGTGAGTATACGTTGGTTTGACGATCAGATGTAATAAAATTCCTTGTTGTGTTATACAATTACAAACATTTGGACTCTGGCTTTTTTTTTTTTTTTTATGTGTGCATGCGCAAACACAAAAAGTCCCACAGCTGTCCCCCCCCAATGTGTGATTGACAATTTCGCCCTTGATAAGGTGACCACATAGTCATCATCACCACCAAAAGAAACTGTTTGCATTAAAACACATTTTAAATGTGAGGTAAAATGTGTGTTTCCAAAAAAATCCATAAGGTGAGGATAAAAAAAAAACACAATTTTCACCACAACAGTAGTGAATGAATTCATTGACAGATGGCAAACATGTTCTAATCATTAGCAGATATGGAAATAGTGGCATTGCCTCCTGTCATAAATCAAGTTTGAATGGCTCAAGGTAGATTTTAACTTTATTCTAAACAAGACATGGGGTATCGCTGTGAAATGCAAGGAATCCTTAGTTTATTAATAATTTAGCAGCTAGCCTCAAAATGTTTTATTTCTATTAAACCTTTTAATTATCTGAGAAGTTTTATAATAAAAGTCATGGTTTCATACATCGCTTGTGATTTACATACATTTATTTAGAAAAGGCATATTGTTAAAAAAAAGTGCAGAAATCAACCAACTCATACTACAACGAGGTGACATTTGTTTCTGATGACAATTGTTTTCTGATCACATTTTCTTCAATCAGGAGCGTTTGATCGCACACAGTTTGTGTGGGGACGGATTCAATGTGACTCCGACTATTCCTTTGAGATCCAGATCATCTCCAGAGACTCCAGGTGGAGTTGTGAAGCGGTAGGTCTGAAGAAGGGAGGTGAAAAACAGGAAGAGCTCCATCCTGGCCAAACTCTCTCCAACACAAATCCTGCGTCCTGAGAGAAAGAGAGAAAGAGAGAGGGTCTAACAACGCTCGATTGCGGTAGCGGTAGCCAATCAAATCAAAGAAGGCGGGCTTTGCTGAGGACGCGAACGGCGCGAATACTGTCAAGACGCTTAGTTTTAGCGGTAAAAGAGGAATGTAAGTACCTCAACAATTAGTATTTGTTCATATTTGACAACTGTTTCACGAGAGATACGTTAAATGACCGACAGTTTATCCAGTGATGCAAACTACTTGATATTTTTGTTCAGTTATGCTGTTTTGAAGTGATTTGTGTAATTCATAATTGAATGTGAGGAGACGACAACTATTAAGGGAGCCATTTTCACTTCTGCTCAGGTTTTTGCATCGATTTACAATTTGGAGAAGTTGCGAATCAAGTTCAAATGGCTGAAGGTAGGTTTTAACTTTATTCTCAGCACAATTCTTGCTGTATGAATGTTAAATGTACCTATGGAAGGCCGTTACTCATAAGAAAAAAAATCATGCCTGGTTAATCTTAATTATGACATTTCAATACAATCTGATTTATGACTTACAGAAGTTTAAATTATAGGATAGCATTTAAATGCTGACAAACATTCAGTGTCATGACATTAATAAGTAGTAGAAAACTGCATTAAGACATAAAAAAGATAAATTATGAAATAAAGGTTGTTTTTAAAGTTATATTCCAGTCTTCTGAATAAATGTGTGCATATTTTACAAAAAAATATTATTTGCAAACAGTTGAAATGCTTTACTTCATAAATTCTAGCGCTTTATTTTTATTGTTATTTTATAAAAAGAAAAAGATCATCACTATCTAAAACGGCTTTGGTCCCCTGAATGTTCAAGGTATTATTGTGGCCTATAGCTGAAGTTTCACTGTACCTGCAGAAAAGGGCATGAAAGCATCTCTCTTGACAAACTGGCCCTTCTCATCAAGGAAGTGTTCTGGGTAAAAGCTGTTTGGTTTTTCCCATTCGCTTGGATCCTTCAAAACAGACGTCAGCAGAGGAATAACAGTGGTGCCCTAGAAAATGGAGAAATGACCAAAACTTTTAATTTTCAAGATGCACATGGTATCTTCTCTAGGCCTTATATGTACAGTATTTATTCTTCTGACTGACTTTCTTGATGAAGTATCCATTGAAGGTAACATCACAGCTGGTTTCGTGAGGTAGATTCAAAGGCACTATGTTGGCCAGTCTCTGAGTTTCATGGATCACAGCATCTGTATACGGTAATTTCTTTCTGTCTTCCACCACTGGCTGACGTCCACCAATGACTCTGTCAATCTCCTCCTGAACTCGATCTGCACACAAATGCAAAACACGTTTTATCCTTTATACACCATTGTATTCAAAAATGAGGAAAAACTCTTGGCATTGCTGTGTTTTTACCCTGTATATGAGGGTATTTGGCCATAAGCATCAAAGCCCAGCGCACAGTTGTTCCTGTCGTGTCAGTACCAGCGACAAACAGATTTATCACAGACATCATAAGATTTTCATCATGAAAGTATGAGTCCTTCTTGTTTGATTTCTGTTAAATACAATGCACAACATGCATGTTTATTCACTTTTCATAATCATTTATTGACTGAGCTAAAGAAACTCATTAAAAAAGAATGAATGTATTTAGTGAAAATGTGATGAGCAAAGAAAATTAAGTACCTCTTCGCTCTGTTTGCGGATGAGAAAGGAGTCGACAAAGCCTCTGCGGTCGTATGGATTCAGAGTCTCCAGAAGCCCACTGATCAACTTTGTGATCTGTTTTCTGTTTTTCAGAATATTGCGTACAACAATCCTTTTGTTTTGCAGGAATGGGCCCAACCACGGAAATATGTTGTAAAGCTAGAAATGGACAATCAGACACACAATAGAGACTGAATGACGGATGATCACCAGAGATGCACTTTCAAAGGTATCTGTGATACTTTATCAGATCTTTTCCTTCTTTTTTTTTCCACTTTTTACCCCACTAAATTTCGTGAAAATATATCAGCTGTTATGTTTTGATTTAATGTTCCAGTCAGAATGACCCAGTTAACTATTTACTGAATTGTTCATGTCTGAATTGAAATGAGCCGAGTACCAGGATATTATTGGACCTTGAGTGTGGGCTCAACTGATGGCACGAAATGTCAATTATTAGTGAACTAAATCTGCTGTAATATGGAGCTCATATTATGACAATACTTTTTGAATTTGAATTGTACAAATTTTAATTATTGACAAGTGTCATTTAACAAAACTGAATATTTTATGGCATTTAACAAAGTTCTGAATTCGATTTTTTTAAACCTGAATATTGAACATTTGAAATTGAACACAACTGAATTTTCAAATCGCAGATTTCGAAATAGACATGTATTTTCAGTACAGCAGATTTTTGTTCTGATTTCTAAGACTTCAAATATTCAGTTTTTAAAAATACAACTTCAAGTTTTCAAGATGAAAAAAAATTCAGAACATCAAATTCAGTGTTCAAAATTCAAAGCGCAGAAATTCAGATCGTACAGAAAGTAGGTCAGAGATTATGCTCAGGGAAGAGTAGATGATCTACAAAAAGTCGAACGAAGCATTTACTGTGACCGAGAGGGGGCATGTTTGGTTCACTTAGACTAGTTTTGCCGTGGTCACAAGATATTAACTCGTCTCGTGGGTACGTGATAATACGCCGTGGCCACAAGATATTATTTCTTGGGAAGGTCATATTAACTCGTGGGAGCGTGATAATATGTCGTGGCCACAAGATGGCAGTGTATACATAGTTATACGGCATATACCCACTTCTTTATCAGTCGGCTTTGCGTAAAACGAAACTGAAAGCAAAACGCGCACGCGCATTCAAAGGCAATTTTAATACCCGAAGTTTAGAGAGCGACTCCCCAACGCGCGCAAATTAGACTACATAACATATCTAGGCTGTTATTGTATGTGGGCTATAATAGGTTGTGTTAGTTGTCTATAGCTTTGTATCATTCTTGAGATCTCTTGACTTCAGGTTCTGAAAGTTTTGCCGACGAGGAATTTTTACTGGAAGTGCAGATTAAAGGGTGAATATAACATATTTCATTTCGGCTTACTGATAAACTATTACATTTTTATAGTTAAGGAATAAATCATTCACGCAGTTTCATTTGAAACACAATGAACAAAACATACTCATTTACCGTCACAAACTGGGGTAAATACATTAATAAAGTAAAAACTTAATTGGCATAATTGTCAGGCGTTTACAGTATTTGCAAAATATTTTAGCATATTAATACTAGCATAATTATACAGAGAGTTAATTAAAGCACTATACGAACTGATAGGGAAACATGCATATAAAACAATAAATTTATCCCAAAAATATAGCCCTAACCAGTTAATTATTATAAATTTAGGCCTATTGTATTAGCCTACTGTTTAATAATAATAATATACAAATATGAAATGTAAAGAACCGATCCGTTAACGGGCAAGCGGTGCTCCTGACCTGCACCCATGCCACTTACGTCTCTTTGCGTCAGGAGCTACCAGAGATAAAAAATATGTTATGTCCTTTAACCAGATTTTTAACAACAAATAGAACATTTGTCGGTAGTGTTGAAAACGACGATCATGTAATGGAATTCTCCTAGTATGATCAATCAAAAAAAAATACAGAGATGTGCCTGACATGAGTAGGGACTATAAATTATAAATAAAAGGACACATATAATACATTTCTGTTATGTTTTGTTTATTTTTAATGAAATCAAATGTGACCTTGTTGTTTGCAACTATAGCAATGTCTTTCACAAAACAGCACAAATCACTTCAGGCCTTTTCACACGGGACGCGGCAGCCGCGAGTGTCTACTAGTTCATTTTCAATGGGAGCTGCGCGGAGACGAAGCGCAAGTGGTGCTCCTGCACCCAAAATGCTGCGGCTTCCACGAACACGGCGCTTCGCAGCAGGCGCAGCAAAAGATATTTTTTAAAAATCTTTTTGTGAGCGGCAGCGTCCGCACGGAGACCGCGTCGCGAACACCGCCTCAACTGCACGAAACGCTTCCACTACAAGAGAAGGCAGCAGCCGCGCGGCGATTCCTGCATGTCATTATCTCCACAAAATGATCTTGTGACCACGACATATCATACTCCCACGAGTTAATATGACGTTCCCACGAGTTAATATCTTGTGACCACGGCAAAACTAGTCTAAGTGAACCAAACATGCCCCCTCTCGGTCACAGTAAATGCTTCGTTCGACTTTTTGTAGATCATCTACTCTTCCCTGAGCATAACCTCTGACCTATTTTCTGTACAATCTAAAATTTCTGCGCTTTGAATTTTGAACACTGAATTTGATGTTCCGAATTTATTTTCATCTTGAAAACTTAAAGTTGTATTTTTAAAAACTGAATATTTGAAGTCTTTGAACAAAAATCTGCTGTTTGAAAATACATGTCTATTTGAAAATCTGCGATTTGAAAATTCAGTTGTGTTCAATTTCAAATGTTCAATATTCAGGTTTAAAAAAATCGAATTCAGAACTTTGTTAATTCTCATATAACATATGAATCATAATTACCATCATAGAAGTCGATCCAGCAACCCGAACATTTTCATTTGCCCTATCGACCATTTCAGTGAATTCAGGGTCTGTGTATTCAAATCTGCTGCCGTACACGATAGATGAGATGATGTTTGACACAGCGTAGTTCACAGGTTGTGTCGTGTCGAAGGCTTTCCCTGTGAAAAGCAAACAACAAACCGTCTCTCAATGGATCTTATAAACTAAGTGCATGATTGCATGTGTGTGTCTCAGCTTGTACCTTCAAACTTATCGAACTCTCCTTTCAGATACTGAATTTCCTCGATGATTTTCTCTTCACTTCCTCTCTTGCCCATCCCAAAGTCCCGCAGATTGGTGAGAGCGAAGCGTCGCATCTCTTTCCAGTTCTCTCCATTGGAAAAGACAATCCCTGATCAACACAAAACCATCAGACCATAAGTCTGCAGCCTCACCAGCAGAAGATTACACAGTGAGTTAAACATACATTAACCTTAGCCCTTTGGAACATACAGTGAAAGAAAAAAAATATTTGATCCCTTGCTGATTTTGTACGTTTGCCCACTGACAAAGAAATGAATAACCTAATGAATAAATGAATTAACAGTGAGAGAAAGAATAACAACAACAAAAATCCAGAAAAAAACATTCCAAAAAAGTTATAAATTGATTTGCATTTTAATGAGTGAAATAAGTATTTAATCCCCTATCAATCAGCAAGATTTGTGGCTTCCAGGTGTCTTTTATACAGGTCACGAGCTGAGATTGAGAAACTCTCTTAAAGGGAGTGCTCCTAGTTTCAGTTTGTTAGCTGTAAAAAAGACAGATGTTCACAGAAGAAATCAATCAATCAGATTCCAAACTCTCCACCATGGCCAAGACCAAAAAGCTGTCCAAGGATGTCAGGGACAAGATTGTAGACCTACACACGGCTGGAATTGGCTACAAGACCATCACCAAGCAGCTTGTTGAAAAGGTGACAATTTGGTGCGATTATTCGCAAATGGAAGAAACACAAAATAACTGTCAGTCTTCCTCGGGTCAGGGGCTCCATGCAAGATCTCACCTCTTGGAGTTTCAATAATCATAAAAACAGTGAGGATTATCCCAGAACTACACAGGAGGATCTTGTCAATCATCTCAAGGCAGCTGGGACCATAGTCACCAAGAAAACAATTGGTAACACATTACGCTGTGAAGAACTGAACTCAAGAAATTACATATACAGGCCCATCTGAAGTTTGCTAATGAACAACTGAATGATTCAGGGGAGAGCTGGGTGACAGTGTTGTGGTCAGATGAGACCAAAATTGAGGTCTTTTACATCAACTCAACTCGCCGTGTTTGGAGAAGGAGGAATGCTGCCAATGACCCCAAGAACACCATCCCCAACGTCAAACATGGAGGTGGAAACATTACGCTTTGGGGATGTTTTTCTGCTAAGGGGACTGGACAACTGCACTGCATCAAAGGGACGATGGATGGGGCCATGTACCATCAAATCTTGGGTGAGAACCTCCTTCCCCTCATTGAAAATGGAAAACCTAAAACACACGGCCAAGGCAACAAAGGAGTGGCTCAAGAAGAAGCACATTAAGGTCCTGGAGTGGCCTAGCCAGTCTCTAGACCTTACTCCCATTGAAAATCTGTGAAGGGATCTGAAGGTTCGAGTTGCCAAACGTCAGCCTCAACACCTTAATGACTTGGAAAGGATATGCTAAGAGGAGTGGGACAAAAACCCTCCTGAGATGTGTGCAAACCTGGTGGCCAACTACAAGAAAGGTCTGACCTCTGTGATTGCCAGCAAGGGTTTTGCCATCAAGTACTAAGTCATGTTTTGCGAAGGGGTCAAATACTTATTTCACTCATTAAAATGCGAATCAATTTATAACTTTTTTGAAATGCATTTTTCTGGATTTTGTTGTTGTTGTTGTTGTTGTTGTTATCTCTCACTGTTTAAATAAACCTACCATTAAAACATAGACTAATAGACTAATAATTTCTTAGTCAGCGAGCAAACATACAAAATCAGCAAGGGATCAAATATTTTTTCCCCTCACTGTATACAATGTCAGTATGCATTTTTTGGCATAGTCATGAATTTGTTTATTTCAAAAAGTTTTAAAACCTACATATAATCACTTTAGACATAGCATGCATAGCAATAAACCAACAGTCGCATATTTAAATGCATTTTACTTTTTGGCTGGTTCCCACCAAATTCTGTATAGATCCTTACAATGAGCTCATATTTATGACAAATTTAATGATTTAATGAGAATTTCTTTCAGTAATTACACACATTTGACTATATTGCATTGGCCCTGAGAGGCCATGGAGATCTAAAAGCTTGTGCAACATATACAGTTTGTTCATTAATTTGGGACGTAAAAAAGAAGAATCCTACCATGCTTTGTGTTCAGTATCCTGAAACTAGGAGTAATATCTCTGTCACCGAACTCTTCTGCATGGTTCACGAGAGCTTCTTTGACAGTTTTGTATCCAACTAGGACCACTGATTTTTTGGGACCCAAAAACACTTGGAATATGTTCCCGTAGGTTTTAGACAGCTGGAGGACACAGAGAAAGAAACATCAGAAACAAATCTCAAAATGTTAGGTTACTATTACTGTTATAAAGGAACTTAAGTCAATTTCTCACCTCAAACAATGTGTCAAAAGGTCTCGCGAGGTCAAGGGACAGCAGGTTTCCCACCAGCGGCAGTGGTTTGGGTCCCGGTGGCTCTTTCCCTTCGTTCTGAGATTTGGATCCAGAGGAACGCAAATACAAAACCAGAAGCAACAGAAAAGCTCCTAGTATTGCACCTGTGCTGGGAAACTGCAGGAGTGACTCGACAACAGCCATTTTCTCTCTGAGCTTCTCAAATGAACCACCTGCACATTTATAGTTGCTACATAAGGGAGGGACCTAAACCTAAACTTTTTTAAGTCTAAGTGAAGAAAGGGTTGGTGTGGTTAGCATATATGTGACACCTTGTGGTAAATCATCAATCTTCTTCAGCATGTTAAACAGGTCAGGAACATTATTCAAGCAATAAAGACTTTGCTCCAGTATTATTGCATGCTTTTGTTCATGATACTGCTGACAGTAGTCAGCAAATAACAAGCTTGTCTGAACTATGACACAGAGATCTGCGACCTTTATTTAACTTAAACCCGCGTAACCTCTCGCCTACCGCTACCTTGTATTGCGTTCAGACGAGTAACACTCATCAAACAAAAAATGGACAAATTGTTATGAGCTCTTTTATTCGTTTTGTATACATTATAAGAACTAAATCAGACACACACAAATCATCAGTGTGTTTAGATGAGTATTAAGTAGGGATGAGCGAGTACAGCATTATCTGTATCTGTATCTGTATCTGTTAACCATATGAATTATCTGTATCTGTATCTGTACTCGGAGTGGGCGGGGCCTAACCCGGAAGTGGGTGGGATTTAACCTGGAAGTTGGTCATGTTGTCTTGAAATGGGCGGGGCTTTAACCGGTATGTTATTTTAAGCATGCAATTGATATGGGTTGATCAGAAATTGTTATATTTATTGCTGATTAGAAAACTACATGACAGCATCAGCATTGAGCTTCAGATCAGTGGTTTTGATCATGATAACAAACGAACCATATACAGAACAAGTTTTGCAACAATGAATACAACACATGCGGTTGCAATTATGAAGTAAAATGTAATGAACAAGAGTTTTCATTTCAACATAACTTTCTTTTTTTAACCTTGAGCAGTCTGATTTTTTATTTATTTGGGTTCTTTTTTTTCACACCAGGTATGTGTGTGTGTGTGTGTGTGTGTGTAGCTAATTCATGTGCAATATAGTTTTTTTTTATACCACTACTTCGAACCAGCAGAAGGTTTTAAAAAAAAGAACTCGAACGGCAGAGAGAGGGAGAGAGTGTGTGTGTGTGTGTGTGTGTGTAACTAATTAATTTGTAATACCACTACTTCCTTTTTTTATTTATTTATTTATTTATGAAATACAAAAAAGAAAGTGTCAGACACTCAAAAAAAAACTGGTCAGAGTCAACTGACGGTTTAAAAAAGATAAAAAAATTCTCCGACAGGCAGAGACACGAGTCGCTTTTACCAAGCACCACGTCTGAACAAACCCCACGGAACTCTACTGGTTAAGTAAGTACTACAAACAAACCAAAGTAAAAAACAAACCTGAAGCTGAAGAAACCCTAAACGTTAACGGAAAAAAACCCCGCAAACCTGAGTGACTGAGGGAGAGAACGAGAGAGAGAGCGCGCTGTTCTCTTCTCTTCTCAGTGTTCTGTGTGTGTGTGAGCAGAGCGGGACCGTTCACATGTCGCGCCTAAAAACGTGTGGAAAACGCTAGGCGCGCCGCTTTATTCCTTATCAACAAAGCGCTCGGGCGCTTGCGCTCCGGAAGCATCTGCCGTTTCTAAGCAACCATCAGCTGCGCTCTAGCTCCAAGCTTCGGTGCGCTTTCTGCATTCTGAAAAGTTGATTTGTTTCGCTTCCATTATGCGCGCGCAAGCCGCGCGTCTACATTTAAAATAACGAATTTGAGCCTGCAAAAGACGCTACATGTGAACGGCCCCTAAATCTGTATGTGTGTATAGGGGAGGGGCGCTGTGATTAGTCTATCACAGAACGCAGACACAGTAAACTACCCAATGAGAATTTTTATTTAATCCGAGCACAGATATTGACTCGTATTACTCGTATGATACTCGTACTCGGCAAAAGTGCTTTATCCGTGCCGGATACTCGTTTCAGCCGAGTATCCGGCTCAACTCTAGTATTAAGTTTTCTTTTTTCCTAAATTAAGTCACATCTTTAAGATGCTCTGCCTTGCATTTAACCAAACCTCACATTTAATCATATCGTTATGTGAGGATCCTGTTTGTGGACTTCAGTTCGGCCTTCAACACCATCATTCCTTCACTCCTCCACACCAAACTAAACCAACTTTCTGTTCCTAGCCCTATCTGTCAATGGATCACCAGCTTTCTGACAGATAGGCAACAGCTGGTGAGACTGGGGAAATTCACATCGAGCAGCCGCACCACCAACACTGGCGCCCCTCAAGGTTGTGTTCTCTCCCCACTGCTCTTCTCCCTCTACACCAACGACTGCACCTCTAAAGACCCCTCTGTCAAGCTCCTGAAGTTTGCAGACGACACCACGGTTATCGGCCTCATTCGGGACAGTGACGAGTCTGCCTACAGACAGGAGGTAAAAGAGCTGGCTGTCTGGTGCAGTCACAACAACCTGGAGCTGAACAAGCTTAAAACTAGAGATGATAGTGGACTTCAGGAGGAACCCCCCTGCACCTTCCTCACTCACCATCATGAACAGCACTGTGGCTACAGTGGAGACATTCAAGTTCCTGGGATGTTTCATCTCCCAGGACCTGAAGTGGGACACTCACATCAACTCGATTGTAAAAAAAGGCCTTCCTTCGCCAGCTGAAGAAGTTCAACCTACCACAGGAGTTGCTGAGACAGTTCTACTCAGCCATCATCGAGTCTGTTTTGTGCACATCAATAACTGTCTGGTTTGGCTCAGCTACAAAATCAGACATCAGAAGATTGCAGAGAATGGTTTGGTCTGCTGAGAGGATTATTGGTGCTCCCCTGCCCACCCTTCAAGAACTGTACACATCCAGAGTGAGGAAAAGAGCTCAAAAAATCACTCTGGACCCCTCACATCCGAGCCACCCCCTCTTTGAACTCTTACCATCCGGCCGGCGCTACAGAGCCCCAAATATCAGGACTACCAGACGCATGAACAGTTTTTTCCCCCAGGCAATCCACCTTTTGAACAGTTAAATGTTCCTCCCATTGTACAATAAAAATGTGTGGAATAATCTGACATCTACTGCTTCCACCCTAACACATCCATGCATTCCATCCTATCACCTATAGCACAACTTTACATACATATTTATTTGTCAATTTATTTTTTACAAATTATTATTATTATTTTCTATTTTTGGTCTATTTATGCTTACATATGTGTAATTTTTCTTATTCTCTCATTTTTTTTTGTCTGTGCGTTGTTGTCTCTGTGTACTGGAAGCTAATAACACTGAAACAAATTCCTTGTATGCGCAAGCATACTTGGCAATAAAGCTCTTTCTGATTCTGATTCTGAGAAATGTTGTGGTACATGATCGGTGGCCGGTGAAACTGGACAGAAACTGAATCTGTCTTGATTTCTTCGCAGCATATGCAAAAATAAAAATAAAAAAATAAAAAAATCAATTGCTTTAGCCTAGTCATAATGGAAAGCTCTAACATCACATTATGCAATAATATACTAAACACAATGTTTGCATTCAAATTTGTATTTGTTGCACTTCTTTATTGCACTTCTTAAAAATAAAGGTGTTTCACACTGCAAAGAATTATCTTTTTTGTCTAAGTGGTTTCATGAAAAACCTTTAAAGGGGTCATCGGGTGCAAAACTAACTTTCACATGTTGTTTGCACATTAATGTGTGTTGGTAGTTTGTGTACACAACCACCTTACAATGATAAAAAAAAAATTAATCTTTAAAAGTAATATCCCCTTTTTAAAATCAGTTCATTCTTAGCTTCTTGTCGTTGTGACAAAATACATTTACTCAGAAGAACAAGCACTCTAAAATTAGTGTAAAAGATCCCCCAAATCATACTACAATGAGGTAAGATGTTTTGTTTCTGTGTTTTCTGATTTTATTTTCTTCAATCAGGAGCGTTTGATCGCACACAGTTTGTGTGGAGATGGATTCAACGTGATTCCGACTATTCCTTTGAGATCCAGATCATCTCCAGAGACTCCAGGTGGAGTTGTGAAGCGGTAGGTCTGAAGGAGGGAGGTGAAGAACAGGAAGAGCTCCATCCTGGCCAAACTCTCTCCAAGACACATCCTGCGTCCTGAGAAAGAGAGAGAAGAACTGTTATACGGTTGAATAAAATGTTGTCTAGGCAGACAGCAATGCATGCCTGTTAGAAATTTTGTCTGAATTGAGACAGCGCTGATGAGTTACAAATGACCTGCTCTTATCATCCAATCGTGGTTGCATCTCTCTATTAGTGCTGCTGGATCTTAGCGCTGCATTTGACACAATAGACCACAACTTTCCTTTGAATAAACTTGAAACTGATGTTGGCATTAGTGGAAGTGCATTTGCATGGTTCAAATCTTACTTATCTGACCTCCATCAATTTGTGGCAGTGAATAAAGAAGTATCATATTGCTCACAAGTGGAGTATGGAGTATCTCAAGGCTCAGTACTAGGGCCATTACTTTTTACACTGCCACTGCCATTATAAAGCTTGGAAGAGCCAGGACATTTTAAATATAACTGTGACTGTATTTGTCTGAAAGAAGAAAGTCATATACACCTTGATGGTGAGTAAATGGGCTAATTTTCTTTTTTGGGTGAACTAACATTTAAGGCAATGATTGAGGAATATTAAACTACACAACTTTTGCCCAGGAGTTTGCCGCGATCTACAGTCTGGAGTAGTTGGTGTGAGCTGCTGAAAGTCAGAGCCTGGGCCTGTCATAAATCAAGGTTGGCTGATTCTGAAGGTAGGTTTTAACTTTACTCTAAACACAATTTTTGGTGTAGAGATTTTAAATGTATGGAAGGCCATTTCACATGAAATATCTTGTTTTGGTAAATCGTAATTATGACATAAAAGTCATTAAGACATAAAAAAAAAAAAACAGCATTAAGATATTTAAAAAAGTCAATTATTACATAAAAATTGTGTCGTGGGCTATATTCCAGCCTTAAGAGTAAGTGTGTGCATATTTTATTTGAAAATATTGTCTGAAATATTATTTGAAAGTAGGTCAAATGCATTGCTTGCAAGTTTTTCTTTATATAAAAAAGACCATTACTTTCAAAAATTGCTTTGCCAATGTGGACATGGTTTCAGCCTTGAGCTGAAGTTTCACTGTACCTGCAGAAAAGGGCATGAAAGCGTCCCTCTTGACAAACTGTCCCTTCTCATCAAGGAAGTGTTCTGGGTAAAAGCTGTTTGGTTTTTCCCATTCGCTTGGATCCTTCAAAACAGACGTCAGCAGAGGAATAACAGTGGTGCCCTAGAAAATGGAGAAAAGACCAAAACCTTGATTTTCAAGATGCACATCTTCTCTTAGCCTTATGCATATTTATTCTACTGGCTGACCTTCTTGATGAAGTATCCATTGAAGGTAACATCACAGCTGGTTATATGTGGTAGGTTCATGGGTACTATGTTAGCCATTCTCTGAGTTTCATGGATCACAGCATCTGTATACGGTAATTTCTTTCTGTCTTCCACCACTGGCTGACGTCCACCAATGACTCTGTCAATCTCCTCCTGAACTCGATCTGCAAATGCAAAATGTTTGTTTCTTTAGACTCCGTTAAATTCAGCATTAAAAAAACGTGTATTGTTTTATTATAACTTTTATTTTTACTGTTTTACCCTGTATATGAGGGTATTTGGCCATAAGCATCAAACCCCAGCGCAGAGTTGTTCCTGTGGTGTCAGTACCAGCGACAAACAGATCTGTCACCGATACCATAAGATTGTCCTGGTGAAAGTATGAGTCCTTCTTGCCTGATTTCTGTCAAATGCAATCAACAAAATGCATAATTATTCACCATCTTAATGTTTGACTATTTTATCGACAATGTTACATACCTCTTCACTCTGCTTGCGGATGAGAAAGGAGTCGACAAAACCTCTGCGGTCATGTGAATTCAGAGTCTCCAGAAGCCCATCAAACAACTTCGTCATCTGTTGTCTACTTTGCGCAATATTGTTCTCAAGAATCCTTACGTTTTTTATGATTGGGCCCAACCATGGAAATATGTTGTAAAGCTAGAAATGGACAATCAGAGACACAAGAAAGACTGAGAAACACATTCTCCAGAGGTGCACTTTTTCCATTTACTACATTTCACAAAAACATATTGTTCCTTATTTGAAACTGAAGAAATCGAGACCTGCTCTAAGATATTAGGTCATGACTGTCAGTTATTCGTGAACTAAATCTACTGTAAAAGGAGTAGTTTAAGCTCATTAAATGTCATTTGTGTTTCACTGATGGTTTGATATGGACTACAAATGTACCATTATAGAAGTCGATCCAGCAACGTGAACATTTTCGTTGGCCCTGTCCACCATTTCAGTGAATTCAGGGTCTGTGTATTCAAATCTGCTGCCGTACACGATAGATGAGATGATGTTTGACACAGCGTAGTTCACAGGTTGTGTCGTGTCAAAGGCTTTCCCTGTGAAGCGCAAACAACAAAACATCTCTCAATGGATCTTACCAACTATGAGCATGATTGCACATGTGTGTGTCTCAAATTTTACCTTCAAACATATCAAACTCTCCTTTCAGATGCTGAATTTCCTCAATGATTTTCTCTTCACTTCCTCTCTTGCCCATCCCAAGGTCCCGCAGGTTACTGAGAGCGAAGCGTCGCATCTCTTTCCAGTTCTCTCCGTTGGAAAAGATGATCCCTGATTGGCACAAAACCATCTTACTGTAAGTCCCAGCAACATGCTGTTTTTATAAATATGCAACATTTTTGTTTTGCAAAATGTTTAGCATTTACACCTCACACAATCATTTAGGAAGCATCCTACCATGTTTGTCGTTCATTATCCTGAAACTAGGTGCAATATCTCTGTCACCGAACTCTTCTGCATGGTTCACGAGAGCTTCTTTGATGGTTTTGTATCCGACTAAGACCACCGTTTTTTTGGGACCCAAAGACACTTGGAATATGTTCCCATAGGTTTTAGACAGCTGGAGGACACAAACACATTCACAAACAAACCTCAAAATGTTAGACTTCTATCACTATGTGTTTGAGTCAAGGTCTCACCTCAAAAAAGGTGTCAAAGGGTCTTGTGAGGTCGAGGGTCAGCAGGTTCCCAAACAGCGGCAGTGGTTTGGGTCCTGGTGGCTCTTTGCCTTTTTTCTGAGGTTTAGATTCAGAGGAAAGCAAATACAAAACCAGAAGCAACAGAAAAGCTCCCAGTATTGTACCTGTGCTGGGAAACTGCAGGAGTGACTCGACAACAGCCATTTTCTCTCTGAGCTCCTCAAATGATGCACTCGCACATTTATAGCCAGTGTAAGGGAGGGACCTAAAACTATTTTTTTTTTCTTTAAATCAGTGAGAAAAGGGTTGGTGTGGTTAGCATGTATGTGACATGCTATGATGAATCAGCAATTTTCTTCAGCATGTTTAAACATGCCAGGACCAATATTCTACCAATAATGCCATAAAAGCCAAAGTTTAGGTCCAACACAATCTTTGCACAAATATTATTGCATGCCTTCTGGTTTATATATGAACTAAATATTGTGACACTGTCTACAATTTATAGTAATCAGCTAATAATGGGCATGTCTGACTTGTGACACACAGAGAACTGCAAGTTAAAACCTGCGTAACCTCTTACCTACCGCCACCTTGTATTGTGTTCAGATGAGTAACACCAATCTTTAATTCCAACAAAAAAGTAAAAATTGTTATGAGCTTTATTATTTACTTCATACAGTCAATCCCAAAATTATTCATACCCCTGGCAAATTCAGACTTAAAATTACCTTTATTCAAAAAGCAAGTTGTTGTTTTTTTGACCGGAAATAACACAGGCTTCTCCAAAAAGATAATAAGATGATGTACAAGAGGCATCACTGTGAAAAAAAAAAAATATTTCTCAGCTTTTATTTACATTTGAACAAAAAGTGGCAAGTCCACAGTTATTCATACCCTTCTCAATAATCAATAGAAAAGCCTTTATTGGCTATTACAGCAATCAAACGCTTCAAAAATAAAGTGTTATGCTAGTTTTTAGTTCAGTGTGTATTCAGACTATTTAATTTTTAAGTTTGAAATCAGTATGATCAACTTGTTGCCTTTTGCAAAGAAAGATTAGAATCAAAATAGACCAAATCTCATAAATCACACTTGAAATATTGGTAAAATTGTAATTATTATTGATGTACCTCTGAAAATGTTTGATAAAATAGAAAAAATATATTTACAAGGAAGATGTAAGCAAAATCTTATTAGGTCAATGTAACTCTCACTGAGTTTCGTTAGTGACAAATTTGGGGAGAGGACAAATATCCCAAAACTTTCTAAAAAATACAAAAAGAGAATTAACTGCATAATCACTAGAAATATGTACCTTAGATATTATATACAAAAGTCTGACTTTGAAATGGCCCATATATTACATAATTACACACACAAATCCTGTTAGCACAAAGTTCATGAGTGCATCTCTCACCTCTGTCACACTTCAACCACTTCAGACCAGCTTTCACAGACCTGATTAGGCAATGCAATTTCGTCACAGAAACTTTTCATCCTGTCAATCAAATAAGCTCTCAAAAATGATTCACCTTCTAGGTAGAAAATACTTGCGATATCTTCTAAAACTGATGTCAAAACTTGTACAGTATGTGCAATCTAACGCTATACGTTGGTACAAATTCATCTGTCAGATAATAGAAGCGAGTCAAATTAGATGTCAATGTGGAATATGATGCATATTCTTGAAAACAGTTGATTTAAGGGAAGATAAAAAATAAAAAGGTAACTACGACTTTTTATCGCACAATTCTGACGTTTTCTTGCAAAATCTTGCAGTTATTACCTTTTTTCTGAATTCTGAGAACTGATTTAATTCACTTGGGTTTAACTTTTTATAGGCTCGTACCTAGTTTAAAAGATTAATTCTCAGCAGGCTGAGGGAAAGTTACCTCCGTTCAGTTTCACTGTTTATTTACTCTGATATATTGACGGCCATATGAGTAATGATTTTGGCAAGAGTAACGCTTCATTATTATATTAAAGAACAGTTTCAACGTAGATCAGATCAGACCGAATGTAATTAAACATCTTTTTACTGCAGTATATCAAAACATTAGTGTATTATGTTGATAGTTAATGTGATGAACTCCACCTGTTGTTCATTCATTTAAAATCACCTAAACACCAGCTGATTCATGCAGTGAGGTTCAGACATTAGTGACCTAAATATCTTTTGGGTTGACATTTGTCCTCTATTCCCATGGCTGAACCTTCACCTGTCTGAGGATGATTAGCTATTATTGCTAACGGTGTCAGGGGTTGACAGGAACACAGAGGCTGTAGCATTTTGTGTTTCGATTCTTACACACTTGTGCTGACAGGTTCAACAACGCAAACTCACGGTAATTGAATGGCATAAAATAGTGGAATTACTATAGCTGTCTTTTCAACCCATGCCCTCCCAGAAAAAAACAGTATCATTTCAGAAGGTGCTAATACGTACATTTTAGATTCAAATACAGTTGAAGTCAAAAGTTATTTTAGCAAAATAAGAGGGATCATACAAAATGCATGTTTATTTTTTATTTAGTACTGACCTGAATTAGATAGTTCACATAAAAAGACATTTTCATATAGTCCACAAGAGAAAACAATAGTAGAATTTATAAAAATGACCCATGGTTTTTCCTTCTGGAGCATCAGTGAGTGTTTGAATCTTCTGTAATAGTTGAATATGAGTCTGTCAGTTGTCCTCAGTGTGAAAAGATGCATCTCAAAATCATACAGTCATTGTTGGAAAGGGTTCAAACACACAAATACGCTGAAAAACCAAAGAATTTGTGGGACCTTAAGGATTTTTCTGAAGAACAGCAGGCAGTTTAACTGTTCAGGACAAACAAGGGACTCATGAACAACTATCACTAAACAAAAAAACCCAGCTGTGGATCATTCAGGTAACAACACAGTATTAATCAAGTGTATGTAAACTTTTGAACAGGGTGATTTGTGTAAATTCAACTATTATTTCCTCCTAAAAAATAACATGAATTTTGTATGATCCCTCTTATTTTGCCTAAATAATTAACTGTACCATTTAGGGGTAAATGTGACACAAAGATTCTTTAGCTTTTGTACCTATAGGGTACCGACCACAACTTTGTACTTTTTTACTGAGAGCGATATACTCGTAAAACTCTGCAAAATGAACTGTGGCCTCTCTTTTTTCACTGGTCTTATCAACTGATATTGTGCTTAAAAACTATTTCAAATGGACAATTAGCATATGGCATACTACCGTACTGCTTGTCTACCAACTGAATCCATGTGGTTATATCGGAATGCCACTATGTGGTTCTGAAGGAAGTCATCCTTTAATAGAGGGTTTGCAGTTACATCACGATTCGGTCAGTTACCCGAATGCGCGGCCGTATTAGCAATACTCAGATGTACACAACAGCATGGATTGCATGGTTAATACACTGAATACATTGTTCTGCTAATTTATGCTGTCTAAACCAGTTGAAAAAAAATGAGAAGGACTTAGTAAGCAGGAAAGGGTACAATATTTTGATAAACTAAAGTTAATAGGTGTTAAAGATACACACAAGCAGTATTAAGATATTAGCCTAATATTTCATCTGACCGAAAATGATAAGAACAAACATGAATGTTGTCAAAAATTCTTCCCTGGAAATTCTGGTTCCGTTTGGCCAACCACAAATGCCTTTTGCACTCTTTCTCCTTGATTTATAACTTTTGGCAATCTATAATACTCCAAATGTTTTTCCCAGTCTGACCATTTAGTACAGCCCAAAACTTGACAATAATGGACCATTTTCTCTTTATATAATCTGTTTATATAAACAGGCATTATTGCACGTAACTAGATAATATTTAACATATTTTAGCTAACTTTGCTTGATAAAGCTGCTTTAAAACAATATGTGTATTGTGTTTGACTGGCTGCCACCAACATTTTTAAAGGAATCCCAGGTATTAAGACTTGTATGGCTTAATATAACATAAATGGTGTCTCTTACTGAAATACGTTACAGGATACCCACGAAAGACTTACGTTATTTAAAAAAAATCCACATTGGTTTATACATATTATGGACTATGGGGGCCACAACTAATTCAATGATATGAATGGCTGCACTGTTGCTATTTTTACGGCAGTGCAACTCAGAAAATAACATACTGATAAGATGCCACATTGTGCGGCTTTTGGTTGTTGTTTTCAGTCGAAGGGCAACAAGAGAAGCGATGTAAGTCTTCACTGCTTTTCCTAGTGATAAGGAGAAAAGCAAAGCATGGGAAGATGCCTGTGGATGAATAAAACTGCGTCTTTGTACTCTCTCTACTTCAACCCTGATGCCTTTGAGGCTTTTAGCAGACCACAGCTACTGAAAGTGCTTACAAGCGGTATAGCCAAGCATATTACTCAGAAACTAAAATAAGTGCAAGAATCACCCAACTCTTTTGAGTTTTGTTTCTGTTTTCACTTGATATTTTCTTCAGGAGCGTCTGATCGCACACAGCTCGTGTAGCGATGGATTCAATGTCAGTCCGACTATTCCATTGAGATCCAGCTCATCTTCAGACACTCCAGGTGGAGTTGTGAAGCGGTAGGTCTGAAGAAGGGAGGTGAAGAACAGGAAGAGCTCCATCCTGGCCAAACTCTCTCCAACACAAGCCCTACGTCCTGTGTGTGTGAGAGAGATAGAAAGAAAGAGAGAGAGGTTCAAACAACACTAAAAATGTCAAAATGTTTGCAGTAACCAACCAAATCAAAGAAGGCGGGCCAAACAGTAACGACCAACAGTATAACCAGTGATGCAAACTACTGGGTTTTTTGTTCAATTAAGCTGTTTTGAAGTGATAAACACCTAGTTCTGCTATGAAACTCTAGATGACACGGACTGACGGGTTGTTACACTTACCTGATGATATCACAGAGTTATACGACTTGGCAAAACCTGATTGGTTTCTTGTTGCATATGCAGCTTGCAGCTATTGAAATGGCTGGTATCGTTCACTTGGGCATTTCGCAGCATGCTTCCTCTTTCGCAGAGTTCCTCTGAAACCCACCTTCCCCTAGCCTAGAATCTAGACGCGCCCCTAGCGGCAGCAAATTATATTTGCTTCCAAGGTCAGTCTAGTTACTCTCAATTCACTTAAAATTCCGAAAAATCCAAGATGTACCGGGCCAATCACGAGTCGAGGGGCGGGCTTAACATGATGACAACTGACCTGCGACCATAAGTTCCGTCAGACATGAATTCCTGGTTCTGTGAATTATGCGTGGAAAACTGAACAGTATTTATATAATTTTTTACTTTTGATACACAGCCACGTCCATCTGTCCTGAGCAGGAGCTCGTTACATGTGAACGCGCTGTGGTGTAGAATACGCAAACACCGGAAGCGATCTGTGGCGTGTATACGACACTCATTGTTCACACAGTGCACAGAGATTGTGGATATAGCGGCTATTCAAAATGGTAATTACTTGCGTTTATCCTGGTTGTTCAAACCCATTTAAAGCTAAAAGATTACGTTTGCTTGCGCAAACTCATCCTGGACTTTTTCACCGATTTCCCCTTCCGGTGTTTGCGTATACTACATCAGAGCAGGGTGTAATTTGGATTTGTCTGTGCATGTTTTTGTTTACTTTTAAAGGTTTAGTGCCCATCTATGTCTATTATTTGGCTGACAGACTGCACAGTGCACTGATTTTCGTTAAAAATCTCTGTCGCTCTGACTACGTCACCTGACAGACTAAGTCTCTGATTGGTTGTAGCGCTATCCTATTGCGTGGAGAGGAGTTTGAAAGACAACCGTTTATCCCACCCCTCCGGTTGAGCGCTGTCTATGGAGAGTGCCCAGACCCTACATTTATGTGGGTCTGGCTTGCCAAGCTAACCTTCCCCAGCTCCACCTGTACAGATCTGCTGCGGGTTATTTTATGCTATTTATGTCTTAAATACTCACAGCTTTGGCACTAGCAGGTTCTGTACTTGCTTGCAGCAGCAGCAGAAGCAATAATCTAACACATCTGATCGCTAAAGGAGGCTTTTACCGACCGCCCCGGAGCCATATGAGGCACTTTTTTTCATTATGGATCGATTTATTTTGGACTTTTCAGCATGGCTACCTGAGCAGTTTGCGTACTTTTTTGTTAAAGCTACGTTTAAACGAGCCGATCTGAGGCTCGCTGTAGCATCCCAAAAGCGGCCGTCCATAATACATGGCTAAAGTTAGGCGAATCCCCCACCCGCCAACGTATTGAATTTCAGTATGCGGGACTTACGTTGTGACATAATAGCCTCCGGAAAAAAAAGGCTGTAGTCCAATTGAGCTGTTTCGTTGTAGTTCTTGAAAAGGGATTTTTTTTAAAAACATATCTCCCTTTAGAGTGGACTGTGAGATTTGTAACTTTGTAGATGTTTTTTATGCCCAAACATACACACCACACACTGGCTAAAGTTCAAAAAGTGAAAAAGCATAATAGGACCCCTTTAAGGCATATATTACACTACTTTTGCCATTGTTTTTGCACTGATTTGCACAGAAGACATGGTTATGGCCTTGAGCTGAAGTTTTACTGTACCTGCAGAAAAGGGCATGAAAGCGTCCCTCTTGACAAACTGGCCCTTCTCATCAAGGAAGTGTTCTGGGTAAAAGCTGTTTGGTTTTTCCCATTCGCTTGGATCCTTCAAAACAGACGTCAGCAGAGGAATTACAGTGGTGCCCTAGAAAATGGAGAAATGACCAAAAACCTTGATTTTCAAGATGCACATTTTCTCTAGGCCTTATACATATTTATTCTACTGGCAGACCTTCTTGATGAAGTATCCATTGAAGGTAACATCACAGCTGGTTATATGTGGTAGGTTCATGGGTACTATGTTAGCCATTCTCTGAGTTTCATGGATCACAGCATCTGTATACGGTAATTTCTTTCTGTCTTCCACCATTGGCTGACGTCCACCAATGACTCTGTCAATCTCCTCCTGAACTCGATCTGCACACAAACCCAACAAGTTTGTTCCTTTGAACAACACTGAATTCACCACTGAGGAAAAACTCTTGACCATACTGTGTTTTTACCCTGTATATGAGGGTATTTGGCCATAAGCATCAAACCCCAGCGCAGAGTCGTTCCTGTGGTGTCAGTACCAGCGACAAACAGATTTCCCACCGTCACCACAAGATTCTCCTGGTGAAAGTATGAGTCCTTCTTGCCAGATTTCTGTCAAATGCAATTGGCAAAATGAATATTGATTCACCTTGATTATTGAAAATGTTGTGGGTAAAAAAAATGACATACCTCGTCGCTCTGTTTGCGGATGAGAAAGGAGTCGACAAATCCTCTGCGGTCGTCTGGATTCAGAGTCTCCTGAAGCCCATTGATCAACTTGGTCATTTGTAGTCTATTTTGCAGAATATTGTTTTGAACATTCCTTTTGTTTTTCAGAAACAGACCCAACCACGGAAATATGTTGCACAGCTAGAAATGCACATTCAGAGACATGAGAAAGTTATCAAGGTACATTTCACAAAAACATATTGTTTATATGGAACTGAAGAAATCAACACCCGTTGTGAGATGCGAAATGTCCTTGTGAACAAGCTGTTGAATTGGTTTGCAATTCCTGATTTATTTGCAAATTGCATCTGTTGTCAGAGCAATCCAGTTAACAATTTACTTAACTGCTCATGTAGATTTAAAAAAGCCAATGTCAGCAATGTTTCTAGTTCTAGTTAATATACAAGTTATAATTACTCTCACAGAAGTCGATCCACCAGCCCGAACATTTTTATTCGCCCTGTCAACCATTTCAGTGAATTCAGGGTCTGTGTATTCAAATCTGCTGCCGTACACTATAGATGAGATGATGTTTGACACAGCGTAGTTCACAGGTTGTGTCGTGTCGAAAGCTTTCCCTGTGAAAAGCAAACAACAAAACATCTCTCAATGTATCATACCAACTAAGAGCATAATTGCACATGTGTGTGTCTCAGCTTGTACCTTCAAACTTATCAAACTCTCCTTTCAGATACTGAATTTCCTCGATGATTTTCTCTTCACTTCCTCTCTTGCCCATCCCAAAGTCCCGCAGGTTGGTGAGAGCGAAGCGTCGCATCTCTTTCCAGTTCTCTCCATTGGAAAAGATGATGCCTGATCAGCACAAAACCATCTGGCAATGAGTCTCAGCAACACCTGACTAAATAGACTGACTATTTTGTGTCAGTCTGCATTGTATGGGAGATTAATTCGGTATGCATCCTAAAAGATCTAAAAGATTTTGGGACGTAAAAAAGAAGAATCCTACCATGCACATGTGTCGTTATCCTAAAACCAGGTCCAGTATCTCTGTCGCCGAACTCTTCTGCATGGTTCACGAGAGCATCTTTGACGGTTTTGTATCCGACCAAGACCACTGATCTTTTGGAACCCATAAACACTTGGAAAATGTTCCCGTACGTTTTGGAGAGCTGGAGGATGCAAATGTCAAAATGTTAGGATACTATAACTGTTTAAATGTGATTAAGTGATTAAGTTCTCACCTCAAAAAAGCTGTCAAAGGGTCGTGTGATGTCAAGGCTCAGCAGGTTCCCCACCAGCGGCAGTGGTTTGGGTCCTGGTGGCTCTTTCCCTTCTTTCTGAGATCTGGATCCAGAAGAAAGCAAATACCAAACCAGAAGCAACAGAAAAGCTCCCAGTATTGTACCTGTGCTGGGAAACTGCAGCAGCGACTCCACAAAAGCCATTTTCTCTTCCTGAGCTTTTCAACTCATGCGCTCACACATTTATAACTTCTGTGTAAGGGAGGGACCTCATGTGACCCTGAACAAATTAAAAAAAGAACATGAGAATAAAGGGTGGGTGTAGTTTCATCACCCTTTGAGTTAATCCTTAATCTCATTCAGCCTATCAAAACAAGACAGGAACAGGACAAAATATTGTGATGTTGTCAAAAAATGAGAATGCCGAACTGTGACCCACAGAGATACTGTGACGTTTATCAAACTTTAAACCTTTAAATCTTTATTTTAAAAGTGATCCATAAATGTCTACTCTAAGCCTTTTGAAGCTAAACAATACCTTAATATAATTGTGACCCTGGACCACAAACCAGTTTTAAGTAGCACAGTAATATATTTATAGCAATAGCCAAATATACATTGTATGGGTCAAAATGATTGATTTTAATGCCAAAAATCATTAGAATATTAAGATGTTCCATGAAGGTATTTTGGAAATTTCCTACCATAAATATTTCAAAAAATTTTGATTAGTAATATGCATTGCTAAGAACAACATTTGTACAACATTAAAGGCAATTTTCTCAATATTAAGATTTTTTTGCACCCTCAGATTCCAGATTTTCAAATAGCTGTATTTCAACCAAATATTGTCCTATCCTAACAAACCATACATCAACTTCAACCTGCTGTATGTTTGAGTTTTGATATCAAAATTACATTAAGGTCACATAGTCAAATGTGAGTCCATATGAGAGAAATGTTTAAATCGTCTACCAAACGAGCTTTACCACACTATTTAATTGAATGTGTTAACTGATTATCAAACAGGTTTAACTACTAACTAAACTCTTTTTTTAAAAATAACTGATAAAAAACACAAATCCTGTTAACACAAAGTGCATGAGTGCATCTCGGGAGTGACTTTAGACCTGATTAATCAATGCAAGATTTCGTCTGGTGTTATGCACTAAGTGACCTGTTTCAAGTCATATAATAATGCACAGATAGGACAGGCTGTGTGATGCTCATCCCAGACTACATTAAATACATGTTCATTTGCAACAAGAATAAAGGCCCATTCACTCCAAGGATGAAAACTTAATAATATAGTTGAATTATTTAATTATTATAACAATATGTGACCCTGGAGCACAAAACCAGTCTTAAGTCGCTGGGGTATATTTGTAGCAATAGCCAAAAATACATTGCATGGGTCAAAATTATTAATTTTTCTTTTATGCCAAAAATCATTAGGAAATTAAGTAAAGATCATGTTCCATGAAGATTTTTTTTGTAAAATTCCTATCATAAATATATCAAAATGTAGTTTTTGATTAGTAATATGCATTGTTAAGAACTTAATTTGGAGAACAGGTGATTTTCTCAATATTCAGATTTTTTTGCACCCTCAGATTCCAGATTTTCAAATAGTTGTATCTTGGCCAAATATTGTCCTATCCAAACAAACCATACATCAATAGAAATCTTATTTATTGAACTTTCATATGATGTATACATCTCAGTTTTGTAAAATTTAACCTTATGACTGGTTTTGTGGTCCAGGGGCACATATTAACTTTTCCTCAAAGTTGTGTTTATTTCTTGCAATTGGGAGATTTTTTTCTCAGAACATACAGTTAAAGTCAAAAGTTTACACACGTCTTGCAGAATCTGCAAAATGTTGACTATTTTACCACAATAAAGAGGGATCATGCACAATGCATGCTAATTTTATTTAGTACTGACCTGAATAAGATATTTCACATAGAAGACGTTTGCATATAGTACACAAGAGAAAATAAGTTGAATTTATACAAATGACCCCGTTCAAAAGTTTACATACGCTTGATTCTTAATACTGTTACTGTGTTGTTACCTGAATGAGCCACAGCTGTGTTTTTTGTTTAGTGATAGTTGTTCATGAGTCCCTTGTTTGTCTTGAACAGTTAAACTGCCTGCTGTTCTTCAGAAATATCCACAAATTCTTTGGTTTTCCAGCATTTTTGTGTATTTGAACTCTTTCCAACAATGACTGTATGATTTTTAGATCCATCTTTTCACACTGAGGACAACTGAGGGACTCATATGCAACTATTACAGAAGGTTCAAACGCAATGCATTAAGAGCCTGGAGTGAAAACTTTTGAACAGAATGGAGATGTGTGCATTTTTCTTATTTTGTCTAAATATCATATTGTTTTAATTTAGTACTGCTCTTCAGAAGTTAGAGAAGATACCTACACGTTTCCCAGAAGACAAAATAACTTCAATTTACCCTGATTTCTTATTTGTTAATATGTAAGATTAGAAGTACCATACCATACTAACCCAGATTTTAGGTTTATTAAAGCACCAAATAATGACTTCAACGAAATATTGGACTTAACAGACATTAAAAACGAATATCATTTATTTGACTGTAACTGGGATAACATTACATTCGTTTCTTACCACTGAATTAACGATGATCTTTTGTTCAGTAAACGAAAACGTCTTGGTTAACATCACGTTTTCTTCAATTAGACGTGTCAAATCTCCCTGAAATAACAATATTTATTCTCATATATATATATATATATATATATATATATATATATATATTAATTATAAGTAATTATCAATTACAGAGATCAATCAACGAATGTTAGTCAGTCAGTAAAACGAAATGACCGTTAATTTTTAAATTACGCGAGCGCGCAAGCAGATCAGAGGCGCGCAGTAAAGATATAAAGCCAGTGTTGATGATATAATTTTCAGACTATACACCTTGGCTTATTTTTAGTTATACAACTGGAATTATATTATCATTATAATTCGATTTGACCACTTTGATGTCAAACCGTTTATAATATATATATATCCTGAGACCCAAAGAAAAAAAGTGCCTCTTTTTTGTTGTTTTTTTGTGATTTCCTACATCCTTTGGGTTAAAAAAAAATTCTACAATTTAGAGTTTTTACGTTTTGTTTTTATTTTTAATTTTACAGCATGTCCACTGTAGTGGACCACAGGACCATTTTAGTTCGAAACGACAGCCAAACTCACACAACAAAACTGTACAGAATATGGCTGTAAAGGGATATTAATCCAACATTTATGTAACAAAAACAAAACAACTGAAATCAAGCATTTTCCATAACTTGCAATGAGTCTGTTACGGCGCTGTGCAGGAATTTTGGCCCACTCATCTTGGCAGAATTGTTGTAATTCAGCCACATTGGAGGGTTTTCGAGCATGGACCGCCTATTTTAAGGTCATGCTGTGGGCATCTCAATAGGATTCAGGTCAGGACTTTGACTAGGCCACTCCAAAGTCTTCATTTTGTTTTTCTTCAACCATTCAGAAGTGAATTTGCTGGTGTGCATTGTCCTTCTGCAGAACCACAGAGTGCAGCATCTTTCCTGTTCTTCCCTTTCTGTCTCTGTGTCTGTCTCAGTCTGCTCATCTGAGTCTCCTGCAATTTCTTCCTCTTCTTCAACATCTTCTTGTATGTTACATTCAAATTTATCCTCATCTGACAGCTCTAAGTCAGAGTCTCCCTCAACTATCTTATAAAAATCCTCTCTGCTTCAGTTCTGCCTCCTACAACATGCAGTCATTAATTACATTAAGATGGTCCTGATGTCCACTATAGTTGACATTTAAAAAAGGATGATATTTTGAAACATAAACAATTTAACAGCTTTGAAAGCTAAATGTATTGTTACTGACACTTTAATAAACAAATATATATGTGATAATAATAGTAAAAAACATGTAAAAAAGCTAAATTTTACATATCTCTGTCCTTCCCATAAAATGTGCTCATTTGCATGTCGGCCATTTTGGATTCAGTGTAAAAGTGGTTCCTAGCATGCCAGCCAATCAAATGACATATCACTAGAAAGCCCAGGATGTCCTCTGCACAGTACAACAGGACTTGACAGAGTAGCTCAAAAAATTCAAAGAAAATTCATGAAAACACAAGGTCCACTACAGAGGACATAAGTCAATGGGCGGGGTCTCAAGAGGATATACACATACACACACACACACACACACACACACACACACACACACACACACACACACACACACACACACACACACACATTTCAGCATTCGAATAATTAGAATCATCTGCAAAGTTTTAATTCATTTACATGGTTATGACTACTAAAAATAAAAAGTTAGCAAAGAGAAAATATTGTGCAACATTTGAGACACACTGCAGACGTTATCTAATGGTTCCGTCATACCGTTTGTTGCTGCTGTACGGAATGCATTGACATTTATCCTCATCCCATCGCTGAAGATTAACCTGTCTGAGGATGAATAGCTTTTATTGCTAACTGTGTCAGGGGTTAGAAGGAACACTCTCTATGGCTCTGGGTATTCTATAGTCTTTGGTGCTAACAGGTCTAAGAACACAAAAGCTCAAGATGACTAATGGAATTATTATATCTGTACTCATATGCTTAAAAAAGATACACACCTGTCACCAATTGGGTGACATTTTTTGGAAATATGCTAATATGCAATGCTAACACCAGTCTTACACCTTTTTATACTGTTAAGAAGTCAGTGAATACAGAAGAGAAGTTGGATTTAAGTACTAAAATGGAATATAACATGAGAAAATGTCATGGAAATAATTGAGAATTATGTGAATGTCAAAAGTTTACATACCTGTTGCAGAATCTGCAAAAAGTTAATTATTTGACCAAAATAAGATCACATGAATAAGATATTTCTCATAAAAGACATTTACATATAGTCCACAAGAGAAAATAATAGTTGAATTTATAAAAATGACCCCGTTCAAAAGTTTACACCCCCTTAAATCTTAATACTGTGTTGTTACCTGAATGATCCACAGCTGTTTTTTGTTGTTGTTGTTGTTGTTGTTGTTTGTTTACTGATAGTTGTTCATGAGACCCTTGTTTGTCCTGAACAGTTAAACTGCCTGCTGTCCTTCAGAAAAATCCTTCAGGTCCCACAAATTCATTGTTTTTTCAGCACCCTTTCCTTAAGATCGATCTTTTCACTTGAGATTTCATCTTTTCATTCTGTGCAAAAGTTTTTAATTCATTAGGGTTTATCTTTACATTTACATTAAGACATTTAGAAGACGCTTCTATCCAAAGCGACTTACAAAAGAGGACAATGGAAATTGGATGGAAATCCTTCTGAAGCATCAGTGAGCGTTTGAGCCTTCTGTAATAGTCACATACGAGTCCCTCAATTGTCCTCAGTGTGAAAAGATGCATCTCAAAATCATACAGTCATTGTTGGAAATGCTTCAAATACACATAATGCTTAAAAAGCAAAGAATTTGTGAGACCTAAAGCATTTTTTTTCTAAAGAACAGTACTTATTTAATTATTAAAAATACATATTCTTATTGTTCTCGAAAACCTCTGGTCATTATTTTCTCACTCTCTCGTTAAATTTCCTCTCTGTATGGACAACACTGGAGTTCATTGACTTTCAATGAATGAATAAAAACACTGAGACAAAATCTTCGGTTCTGTTACGCACAAGTCATTTAGTATTTTCTAAATTTGTAATAATGATAATAAAAACAATTATTCAAGTACTTCACACTCCTGAAAAGTAAACAAGAGCAGGTTCAGATTTAGTTGGTAATTATTGATGAAATCAGCCATCAGTGTGTGAACGGGACCACAGGATAATAAACACAATCTACACTACCAGTCAAAAGTTTTTGAACAGCAACATTTTTAATGTTTTTTAAAGAAGACTCTTCTGCTCAGCAATCCTGCATTTATTTGATCCAAAGTACAGCAGAAACAGTAAAATTTTGAAATATTTTTACTATTTAAAATAACTGCTTTCCATTTGATTATACATTAAAATGTAATTTATTCCTGAGATCAAACCTGAATATTTAAAGTCACATGATCCTTCAGAAATCATTCTAATAATCTGATTTGCTGCTGAAAAAACATGTAGTATTATTAGTATTATGTTAAAAACAACCGAGTAGAATTTTTTCAGGTTTCTTTGATGAATAGAAAGTTCAGAAGAACAGCAGAAAAGACTTCTTTAAAAAAAAAACTTTTGACTGGTAGTGTATATGAAAAGAAAATGACAACAAGCACAATTCCTTTGCATAAGGCAGATTTAATAAAAAAGGAAAATGGCAATACTTACATTTCTCACACGGTTAATTTAGTGATACAGTACACGAGATTACAATGTAAATTCCCTTTTTGCATTATGGTATACATTTTCACCATTTTTAAATCAACATTGTCATCATTAACATTCCCAAGTTTGCCTTCTCCATTCTCAAAATGCAATATTTCAGTTTCAAACAAGCAGTTCAGACACGACAGCCAGAGCACTGTGCAAAACAGACCGATCAACGACAAAAAAAAAAACGTAGAAAAGCCCTATTATATCTACAGTACGTCAGTGTGTTCGAATGAGCCCGTGTTTTCTTCCTTCGCTACAAAAGTACATTCAGTTCACACGAACGTGGACGGAAACGTCAGTACGGTCTAGAAGGGAAGCCATGCTGCTTTACTCTCAATCACTGCAACGATGTAAAATCATGTTGAAGAAAGACTCAATCGGAAAACCTAGCATAAATGATGTAGAAATGAGCATAGCAGCATGACCTGAGAGTCACTGAGCCTCACCAACATGAAATAGTTCCTAAAACATTCAAGAATGATTTTACACATAATTAATCTTACACTAAACCCTCTTGAATTAATATCCATGGATGTTTCTGAAGGTGCATGAGTTGGTCCACATCAGTAGTGCAAGATAACAAAACAAAACACAAGCTTGTGGGTTTTGCTCTGTGACAGAATCACTCAAGCGGATATTTAGTGTATCCAAAGACACATTCAGTTTGATGCCAATGTACAAAAAACAAAACAAAAAGTGCACTGTACGTCCTCTAGTGGTCATCTGCGAAATTGCACACTTCAAAAAAATCCTCCATAGTCACAATCCGGAGGAGGAATGCCGCACTTGCCGAAAAGTGGAAATGTGACAGGGGGAACAGCATTAAAATATCTGTGGTCTCGATTTTTTAGCAGCGGGAAAAAAATTAAAAGTGACTTATTTGGACAGACATACGAAAACGTAGTATTTGGAATGATTTACTTTTTTTTTTTTTCAAGATAAATTGATATAGCTGACTTTAAATGCCTACCTAGATAAGGGGAATAAATCTATTGTATAAATTCTATAAATGACCTAAAGCTATTCTATAAACGTTTTACATTTATATTCAGTAACATCTCTTGAAATCTGATATTTGACAACATTGCAAATCCCACAAAGCAGATTTAATATCATATTTTGGACGTCGCATATTCTGATATTTCTGGCCTTTTTGCATATTCTTAAGCGTTGAGACCACAGTAGAAAACAGGTGAGCGGAACCAAATGAAAAAAAGACTTTTATAAATAACACAGCACTCATACACAAGTGCACACACTCGCTTACAGATGATGAACAAACGTCCTTTCTAAAGTCAAAAGACTGTTTCCGACGATGTGACGAACCTCCCGTTGAAACTCAAACTGTTTGCAGACGCACACACAGACTATATAAACCCTCTACTGGGGGGGCCGGTCTCTGTGCGACACAGTGTGTGTGTTACGTACGTATGATCATGTCAGAGATGTGTATGTGAAGAGAGAGAGACACCTGAGCAATGTCCAGTGGTCTGACGGAGAGTCAGTCGGCCCAGGCTGTACCTCCTACTCATCAGGTGAAGGTTAGATCGAGGAGCTCCGCCCCTTTAGTGCTTGAGAGCGTGTCATTTCCTGCAGGCCTCGGCGCAGTGTTGGAACTGGGCGAAGCCGAGGAACACCTGCTCCAGAGAGATCTGGCTGACGCAGTAGTCCTCGATGCTGTACTTCTCTTTGGCTGTTTCTAGAACACCAAACACCTGAGACGAAAAGACAGAAATGTGTTAGTGCTGAATGATTGTAATTGTTAGAATGGTCATGGATCAGAGATCTCCATGTAAAACTGATCGTGCAGACCAAACCGTAAGTCGTAGAGACTTGAGACTTGGAGGGATGGTAGTACTCACACCACCTACAACATGACCAAGGCTCGCCTCAATTGGCCTGACGAAGACACTCATAACTCAGATTCGATCATGGGCGAAATTTTCGGGTATTTCACATTTTTTGAAAAAACTACTATTGCAAACTAGTCCTAGTTTTTCGCCCAATCAGAACCAACCAATGCAGAAAGGATCTCTGGAGAGTGAATATCAATAATTATAAAAAAAAAAAAAAAAAGTTGAACTTTCGACTCACCATCGCAAAGGGATCCCAAAACGATTGAAAGGGGCAGGGACTCTTTTAGTAAAATGCCTATAACTCCTGAAAGGCCTGAGATATCATCGCTAAACTCAGACCATTTATATAAGAGCTCAATCTGAGATCACAGGAAAAAAATTGCAGAGCTTGCCCACTTGGTGGCACTATAAGAGGGGGGAAAAACGCAACCATTTGTTCTATCAACATGAAAATCTATGTGCATGGTCTTGGTCCAAAGTGCCACAAGCGTCTACAATGACATTTTCGTATCCCAAAAACAAGTTTGAGCCGATCGGAACGAAACTCGAGAGATATTTGAAAGAAATCAGCCACTGGGGGGTGTTATTTTAGTTTTTTTTAAGGGCGTAAACGATTGTACGTCATGTGGTCTTTCGCACAAATGCACGATATTCGTATCACACGACAGAACTCCTGATACCGGACAACTTTGCCTCTAGAACTACTGCTGTCAATCAAATAATTCGTTAAATGGTTGAGATTATGTAAAAAAAAAAAATAAATAAATACTTCTGCGAACTAGTCTTAACACTGCAGGACAATTATTTTGACTCTCTAGGCCAATAATTATCAAAAAAGGTTGAAATTTACTCTTTTGGCATTTTTGCGTGCTCTTAATAGAATTTCGTCACACGTTATTCATGAACGGTTTGATTAATCAACTTGAATTCCGTAACTTTTAGCCAGAATGGTCTGAAGATGATCTGAGTCAATTCTGAAGAAAATCTGACAAACCATCGAGGACGATTTCTAGAAAGCAGGTTTTTCAAACCATTAAAAATAGCGAAAAAACTAAACCTTACGACTTTTACGTTTTGGTGTTCATTCCACTCAGCATGAGCCAAGGATGCGAGTATGCATGTGTTTTCAGACATACCTGTGCCCAGGTGAGAGTTTTGTCAGTCAGGTGATAGTGGACCATCCCCTGGTGTTCATCCTTTAGTAAACTTCCTGTAAGAGCCATCGGATTAAAGGTTATAAAACCCATCAAACTGTCCAGTGGAAATACAAAGCTGTGCATTTAAATACCTGGGAAGGTGCTTTCAATGAAGTCTTTGAAGAGCTGAAGGTCCATCTCCTCCAACTCCGTTTCCACATGGACCTTCGCCAGCAGCGTGTATCCGCTCCCAAACTTGCTCTTTAGGTGCTGCGGGCTGCCCAGGCATTTAAACTGGCCATTCACCATGACAGCCAGCCGGGTGCACAGCGCCTCACACTCCTCCATACTGGAGAGAGAGAAAGAAATATAGTTTGATCTGATACAACATTTCAGATTTATTTCTGAATTAGTGAGGTGATGTGTGGCTTACCTGTGTGAGGTTATGATGATGGCTTTGCCTGACTCTCTCGTGCGTGTAATTGCATCCCACAGCAGCCGTCTGGCCACGGGGTCCATGCCAGTGGACGGCTCATCCAGAAAGATCACGGGTGGCCCACCAATTAGAGCCATGCCTGCACTCAGCTTCCTCTTATTGCCGCCACTGTGTAGGACCCAATAGACAACTTAATATACACCGTAACAGCATATAACAAACCAGTTAGCTTCTGACATTCACAGTTTTCCTGTTGCATCTGTTTCCTTACACTTCAATAAACTAGTGCATCGTATTCACACATGCATTTATTTAAACATCAATCAATTATATCTAACATTCCAAACATGATATTAAACCATCATCTAACCACCAAACCTAATCATCCTCATATCTAACCATTATCTATATATACTTAAAATCTATCCAGCCATCATTTACAATCATGTATCATATCTACCTATCCATTCATCATATTTTACCATAACATCACATTTAACCATCCATCTACAGTACAACATTTAACCATCAAATCTCTTCATCTAACATCCATCCATCATATCTAACCTCCCATCATTCATATCTAACTATCCACAAATCATATCTAACACCCGCAACTCACACCATCCACAAATCATATCTAACCACTCATGGATCATATCTAACTATCCACAAATCATATCTAACCACTCATGGATCATATCTAACTATCTACAAATCATATCTAGCCATCCGAGAATCATATATAACCACTCATGAATCATATATAGCCACCCATGAATCACATCTAACCATCCATGGATCATATCAACAAATCATATCTAACCACTCAAAAATCATATCTAACCATCCACAAATCATATCTAAACATTCATGAATCATATCGAACCCTCCCTGAATCATATCTAAGCACCCACAAATCATATCTAACTATCCACAAATCATATCTAACTATCCACAAATCATATGTAACCACCCATGAATCATATCTAACTATCCACAAATTATACCAAACAATCCACAAATCATATCTAACCATCCAAGAATCATATATAACCGTCCATGGATCATATCAAACTACTCACAAATAATATCTAAGCCCTCATGAATCATATCAAACTATCCACAAATCATATCTAAGCACTCATGAATCATATCAAACTATCCACAAATCATATCTAAGCACTCATGAATCATATCAAACTATCCACAAATCATATCTAAGCACTCATGAATCATATCAAACTACTCACAAATCATATCTAAGCACTCATGAATCATATCAAACTATCCACAAATCATATCTAAGCACTCATGAATCATATCAAACTATCCACAAATCATATCTAAGCACTCATGAATCATATCAAACTACTCACAAATCATATCTAAGCACTCATGAATCATATCAAACTATCCACAAATCATATCTAAGCACTCATGAATCATATCAAACTACTCACAAATCATATCTAAGCACTCATGAATCATATCAAACTATCCACAAATCATATCTAAGCACTCATGAATCATATCAAACTATCCACAAATCATATCTAAGCACTCATGAATCATATCAAACTACTCACAAATCATATCTAAGCACTCATGAATCATATCAAACTATCCACAAATCATATCTAAGCACTCATGAATCATATCAAACTACTCACAAATCATATCTAAGCACTCATGAATCTATCAAACTATCCACAAATCATATCTAAGCACTCATGAATCATATCAAACTATCCACAAATCATATCTAAGCACTCATGAATCATATCAAACTATCCACAAATCATATCTAAGCACTCATGAATCATATCAAACTATCCACAAATCATATCTAAGCACTCATGAATCATATCAAACTACTCACAAATCATATCTAAGCACTCATGAATCATATCAAACTATCCACAAATCATATCTAACCACCCACGAATCATATCAAACTACTCACAAATCATATCTAAGCACTCATGAATCATATCAAACTACTCACAAATCATATCTAAGCCCTCATGAATCATATCAAACTATCCACAAATCATATCTAAGCACTCATGAATCATATCAAACTATCCACAAATCATATCTAAGCACTCATGAATCATATCAAACTACTCACAAATCATATCTAAGCACTCATGAATCATATCAAACTATCCACAAATCATATCTAACCACCCACGAATCATATCAAACTACTCACAAATCATATCTAAGCACTCATGAATCATATCAAACTACTCACAAATCATATCTAAGCCCTCATGAATCATATCAAACTATCCACAAATCATATCTAAGCCCTCATGAATCATATCAAACTATCCACAAATCATATATCACACCACATATCACACCCATGAATCAAACTCATGAATCATATCAAACTACTCACAAATCATATCTAACCTCCCATGAATCTTATCAAACTACTCACAAATCATATCTAAGCACTCATGAATCATATCAAACTATCCACAAATCATATCTAACCACCCACGAATCATATCAAACTACTCACAAATCATATCTAAGCACTCATGAATCATATCAAACTACTCACAAATCATATCTAACCTCCCATGAATCATATCAAACTATCCACAAATCATATCTAACCACCCACGAATCATATCAAACTACTCACAAATCATATCTAAGCACTCATGAATCATATCAAACTACTCACAAATCATATCTAACCTCCCATGAATCATATCAAACTACTCACAAATCATATCTAAGCACTCATGAATCATATCAAACTACTCACAAATCATATCTAAGCACTCATGAATCATATCAAACTACTCACAAATCATATCTAAGCACTCATGAATCATATCAAACTATCCACAAATCATATCTAACCACCCACGAATCATATCAAACTACTCACAAATCATATCTAAGCACTCATGAATCATATCAAACTACTCACAAATCATATCTAAGCCCTCATGAATCATATCAAACTATCCACAAATCATATCTAAGCCCTCATGAATCATATCAAACTATCCACAAATCATATATCACACCACATATCACACCCATGAATCAAACTCATGAATCATATCAAACTACTCACAAATCATATCTAACCTCCCATGAATCTTATCAAACTACTCACAAATCATATCTAAGCACTCATGAATCATATCAAACTATCCACAAATCATATCTAACCACCCACGAATCATATCAAACTACTCACAAATCATATCTAAGCACTCATGAATCATATCAAACTACTCACAAATCATATCTAACCTCCCATGAATCATATCAAACTATCCACAAATCATATCTAACCACCCACGAATCATATCAAACTACTCACAAATCATATCTAAGCACTCATGAATCATATCAAACTACTCACAAATCATATCTAACCTCCCATGAATCATATCAAACTACTCACAAATCATATCTAAGCACTCATGAATCATATCAAACTACTCACAAATCATATCTAAGCACTCATGAATCATATCAAACTACTCACAAATCATATCTAAGCACTCATGAATCATATCAAACTACTCACAAATCATATCTAAGCACTCATGAATCATATCAAACTACTCACAAATCATATCTAAGCACTCATGAATCATATCAAACTACTCACAAATCATATCTAACCTCCCATGAATCATATCAAACTACTCACAAATCATATCTAAGCACTCATGAATCATATCAAACTACTCACAAATCATATCTAAGCACTCATGAATCATATCAAACTATCCACAAATCATATCTAACCACCCACGAATCATATCAAACTACTCACAAATCATATCTAAGCACTCATGAATCATATCAAACTACTCACAAATCATATCTAACCTCCCATGAATCATATCAAACTATCCACAAATCATATCTAACCACCCACGAATCATATCAAACTACTCACAAATCATATCTAAGCACTCATGAATCATATCAAACTACTCACAAATCATATCTAACCTCCCATGAATCATATCAAACTACTCACAAATCATATCTAAGCACTCATGAATCATATCAAACTACTCACAAATCATATCTAAGCACTCATGAATCATATCAAACTACTCACAAATCATATCTAAGCACTCATGAATCATATCAAACTACTCACAAATCATATCTAAGCACTCATGAATTGTTACGATTTAAATGATAATTCTAGGGTGCAGAATGTAACATTTAGATATTTAGGTGAAATGAAGATGGCAAGAAACCAAACCTAAATCGAAAAATATAATATGATATATCATATCAAACTACTCACAAATCATATCTAACCACCCACAAATCATATCAAACTATCCACAAATCATATCTAACCACCCACAAATCATATCAAACTATCCACAAATCATATCTAAGCCCTCATGAATCATATCAAACTATCCACAAATCATATCTAACCTCCCTTGAATCATATCAAACTACTCACAAATCATATCTAAGCACTCATGAATCATATCAAACTACTCACAAATCATATCTAACCTCCCATGAATCATATCAAACTACTCACAAATCATATCTAAGCACTCATGAATCATATCAAACTACTCACAAATCATATCTAACCTCCCATGAATCATATCAAACTACTCACAAATCATATCTAAGCACTCATGAATCATATCAAACTACTCACAAATCATATCTAAGCACTCATGAATCATACCAAACTACTCACAAATCATATCTAAGCACTCATGAATCATATCAAACTACTCACAAATCATATCTAACCACCCACAAATCATATCAAACTATCCACAAATCATATCTAACCACCCACAAATCATATCAAACTATCCACAAATCATATATCACACCACATATCACACCCATGAATCAAACTCATGAATCATATCAAACTACTCACAAATCATATCTAACCTCCCATGAATCATATCAAACTACTCACAAATCATATCTAACCACCCACAAATCATATCAAACTATCCACAAATCATATCTAAGCCCTCATGAATCATATCAAACTATCCACAAATCATATATCACACCACATATCACACCCATGAATCAAACTCATGAATCATATCAAACTACTCACAAATCATATCTAACCTCCCATGAATCATATCAAACTACTCACAAATCATATCTAAGCACTCATGAATCTTATCAAACTACTCACAAATCATACCTAAGCACTCATGAATCATATCAAACTACTCACAAATCATATCTAAGCACTCATGAATCATATCAAACTACTCAAATCATATCTAAGCACTCATGAATCAGATCAAACTACTCACAAATCATATCTAACCTCCCATGAATCATATCAAACTACTCACAAATCATATCTAACCACCCACAAATCATATCAAACTATCCACAAATCATATCTAACCACCCACAAATCATATCAAACTATCCACAAATCATATATCACACCACATATCACACCCATGAATCAAACTCATGAATCATATCAAACTACTCACAAATCATATCTAACCTCCCATGAATCATATCAAACTACTCACAAATCATATCTAAGCACTCATGAATCATATCAAACTACTCACAAATCATATCTAACCACCCACAAATCATATCAAACTATCCACAAATCATATCTAAGCCCTCATGAATCATATCAAACTATCCACAAATCATATATCACACCACATATCACACCCATGAATCAAACTCATGAATCATATCAAACTACTCACAAATCATATCTAACCTCCCATGAATCATATCAAACTACTCACAAATCATATCTAAGCACTCATGAATCTTATCAAACTACTCACAAATCATACCTAAGCACTCATGAATCATATCAAACTACTCACAAATCATATCTAAGCACTCATGAATCATATCAAACTACTCACAAATCATATCTAAGCACTCATGAATCAGATCAAACTACTCACAAATCATATCTAAGCACTCATGAATTGTTACGATTTAAATGATAATTGTAGGGTGCAGAATGTAACATTTAGATAGTGATATTTAGGTGAAATGAAGGTGGCAAGAAACCAAACCTAAATCGAAAAATATAATATGATATATCATATCAAACTACTCACAAATCATATCTAACCACCCACGAATCATATCAAACTATCCACAAATCATATCTAACCACCCACAAATCATATCAAACTATCCACAAATCATATCTAACCACCCACAAATCATATCAAACTATCCACAAATCATATCTAACCACCCACAAATCATATCAAACTACTCACAAATCATATCTAACCACCCACAAATCATATCAAACTATCCACAAATCATATCTAACCACCCACAAATCATATCAAACTACTCACAAATCATATCTAAGCACTCATGAATCATATCAAACTACTCACAAATCATATCTAAGCACTCATGAATCATATCAAACTACTCACAAATCATATCTAAGCACTCATGAATCATATCAAACTACTCACAAATCATATCTAACCACCCACAAATCATATAAAACTATTCACAAATCATATCTAAGCACCCATGAATCATATCTAACTATACACAAATCATATCTCCCAATCCATGAATCATATCTATCATTCACAAATCATCCTTCCCATTCGTCATTTATATCTAACCATCCATATATCTTATTTATCAATCCATTTATCCCATCTAACATCTATATTTCATATCTAATGCTCATATAACCATAACATATAATAGGCCATCATTTCTAACCACCCATCAATCATATTTAACCATCTACAAATCTTATCTAACATCCATGAATTATATCTAACCATCCGTGAATCATATCTAAAAATTAGTCATATCTAACATCCATATATCATATTTTACCAGCCATTTATCTTATCTAACCACCCACGAACCATATATAACCATCCATGAATCATATCTACACATCCATTAAATATTTTACCATCCATTCATCAAATTACTGAACCACCTACAAATCATGTCTAACCACCCAATAAATATCTCTATCCACCCAACCATTTCTAACTCTTATCTATCCATCAAACCTAATCATCTATCATAAATAACCACTCATTTATCATATCTAACATTTATATATCATATTTAACCATCTTTTTATCATATCTGACCATTATCTATCACATATAACGCTTATCTAACCATAAATCCTAATCTTCTATTATTTCTGAACATTCATCAATCATACCTAACCATCCATATAGTATATTTATCAGTCCATTTGTCGCATATAATCATCTATACCAAGTATCATATCTAACCCTCATATAACCATCAAATCTAACCGGCCATCATTTCAAACCACCCAACCTCTGATCATCCATTCATCCATCCACTTTCTCTCAGGTCTCATTTTCATACCTGTAACTGCGGACAAGTTTGTCAGCGTGAGGTTCGAGCAGCAGCGAACGCAGGACGTTTTCTACACAGGCTGTGACATATTTCTCTGGGATGCCCCTCAGTCTGGCATACATGCTCAGGGTTTCCCGCCCCGTCATGTGATCTAGCACCGCGTCAAACTGGGGACAGTAGCCAATTCTTTGCTGCACCTGAAGTCATATTCAATACTGTGTTAAGCCATTCACTTATTCCAAATATCAGTGAAAAAACACTTTAAATGTGTCTTATATCTAAATGTTCATTTCCAGTGTTAAGGAACCGAATCTTTTATTAAAATGCCCAACCTTTTTCACATCCCGGAGGATGCTGTAGCCATCAATAAAGGCATCTCCTGAAGTTATGCTTTCATCTCCAGTCAGCATTTTGAATGTCGTAGTCTTCCCTGCTCCGTTAAATCCCAGTAAACCAAAGCACTCGCCCTTCCCAACCGCCAAAGACAAACGGTCCACCGCTAACAGCGACGGCCAACCTGTGTATACCTAGTGAAACACAACCACAGAAAAAATAGCAAAATAGCAGAAAGCTATAAAAAGCTATAAAATGACTTTGGGCCAAATTATTTCAAGTGATTTAGAGATTTCAACAGATTTTCTGCATGTTTCATACACTTTGGACAATAGATGGCGCCACTCGACTGGTTTTGTACACTCAGGGCTTTGTGGCAATGATAGAGTGGAACATGCATGTCAATACATTAAAGCATTGCAAAACACACTTTCAGCATGTTCTGAAGATGATCTGATGTAATCTTCTAGAAAACTCAACTTCGAAATGCTTTTTCGAAAATTAGCATACTGTAGATTGGAGCTTAACAATCCAATATGAACAGCGTACCTTGCTGAGCTCCTGTAGGATAAGTGGGCTGCCCACCATTGACTCAACCACCGGCTGGCACTCCAAAACCCTCTTCCTCTCCTCTGCAACGTCTCTGTCCTCGGGTTGAAGAGCTTCTTCTGCCAACAGCAAAATCTGACAAAAACACACACCCACAGCTGATTGTTAGCATGCAAATCAATAAAACGCCAGCACCATATCCTGTCTTTTCTTTCTTCTCCCACCTTTTTGCGTCTTCTACAGAGGTTGAGTAGTATGTGGATGCACCGGAGCTCAATGAAAAAGAGCAGGGCGATGAAGACGACACCCTGTACGGACATGGCCACAAGGAAACGACCCACTCCGGGCTCATCCATGGACAAGTAGTTCACTTGATATGTGATGTCTGCAGATGACCAGCAAAAATGACGATGAGAATGACAACAGTCCACATTAAGAGCACCACATAATGCGTATTGTGAAAGTATGGTGACCCATACTCGAAATTGGCCCTCTGCATTTAACCCATCCAAGTGCACACACACACAGCAGAGAGGAGTGAACAAACACACACACACACACACACACACACACTGTGAACACACACCAGAGTGTTCTTCAGCCATTGCTCCAGCGCCCGGGGAGCAACTGGGGGTTCAGTGCCTTGCTCAAGGGCACTTCAGTTATGGTATTGAAGGTGGAAAGAGCGTGTTCATTCACAATTCCCACCTTCAATTCCTGCCGGTGTGGGAATCGAACCGGCAACCTTTTGGGTTACAAGCCCAACTCTCTCACCATTAGGCCACAGCTGCCCCCAGTCATTGCTCATGATTGCACATCTAGCTGCTCCTCAGTGACGTCAGTCATGATAACAATATCAGCGGTGGGGATTGAGATTTCATTTTTGGCAATATTCAGAAGGTTAACCAACTAGCGGTGCTGGTCTTGTAGCTCCATCGAGACAACAAACACAGCAGATGATTTAATCAGCATAGACATGCACAGGCTAACATATTAGAAAGATGAAAATGTATTATCTAGGGCTTCACATTTTCATAAACCAAGTTAAACTCAGCAGGAAAGGACATTTCTTATTTTAAAGATAAGTCCACATCAAATTCACTGCAACTAAATGACAGGAGAAATATAATATTCACAATTTTTCATATCATAAATCACATTTCAATCATTTTTATATCATTTAATATCCATCCATTATATCTAAGCATCTATTTTTCATAGTCATCAATAATCCATCATATGTGACTATCTATCTATATATCATATAACCACTCATCCATCATTTTAACCATCCATTCTTCATATTTACCCATAATCCTCATATCTATCATTTTTATATCCAATCATTCATCCATCATATCTAGCAATCTGTCATATATAGCCATCCATTCCTTATAATTAACCATCAGCCATCATATCTAACAACTATCTATTATATAAGCATTTGTCCATCATATCTATCCATCCATTTTTCATAGTTAAGCATCATACATCATATCGAGCCATCCATCCATTATAGTTAACCATCTATATTATAATTAAGTAACATCCATTCATCATATATATAACATCTATCCATTATATTTAACCATCTATATCACATTTAACTATCTTTCCATCATATATAACCATCTTTACATTATTTCTAACATCCATCATATCTAATCAACAATCCATCAAATGTACCTACAAGCCATCCATCCATTATAGCTAACCATCTGTACTATATTTAACCATCTATGCATCATTTCTAAATATCCATCCATCGTATCTAAACGTCTATACATTATATAATCATCTATATCATATTTAACATCAATACATCATATCTAACATCCATCCATAATATCTAACCATCCATTCTTCATAGTTAACCATCATTTCTATCCATCCATCATATATAACCACCTATCCAATATATCTAACATCTATATCCTATTTAACTATAAATCATATCTAACCATCCGTTCTTCATAGTTAACCATCATATCTAATCAACAATCCATCAAATGTACCTACAAGCCATCCATTCATTATAGCTAACCATCTGTATCATATATAACCATCCATCTATCATATTTAACGCCGATTTCAGTATATCTAACCATCCATTCTTCATAGTTAACAATTGTACCTAACCATCCATCATATATAACCATCTTTCCATTATATCTAACCATCCATCATATCTAACATCTATCCATTATATCTAATCATCCATCATATTTAGCCATCCATACTTCATAGTTAGCCATCATATCTAACCATCCATCATATATAACCACCTTTCCATTATATCTAAGCATCTATCATATCTATCACTAGGTGAACCGAGACTGACTTCCGGCTTTGCTACTGTTCGGACGCTTTTGCTTACTGCTCCGCGCTTTGCTCCCTGCTTTTGAACTTTTCTCCGATTTTTCAAATATTTAACTTCAGCATATCAGCACAGTGCTCAGACAACACATTTTTGATACAAATATAACGAAAAAAGGAGACTTTTTGCCTCCCACTGCCAGCAGTTTACATTCCGGAGACGGGAAAACACAGCTGCCTACTTTCAACAGACAAGAAAGAAAATGCCTCTTCTGGAATCTACTTGCTGCACAAACTGCCACAGACTTCTACAAAGGATTGTGATTTTAGAAACAAAGTTACTTGCTGGACTTCCAAAACAGGCGGAACACACAGAAGATCATCATCACGGACCCCCTCAGCATACAGCCGGTGAGTCCTGTGAATCTAGTCAATATCGACAGTTTAGAAATGTAGAGGAACAAGCCAAAACTGATCGACACACAAATCGATGGCAAAAACAGGGAGCGAGACCCAAAGGCACTCGAGACATCAGACTATCAAGAGTATCTCGTATTGCTGCGGTATCATCCTCTACCCCAGATATGGCCACGACAAGGCTTGCAAAAACTGTTGTTTTACCACCCCCTATACAGCTAGAAAACAGATTTGATGCATTAATGAATGTGGGTGAGGAATCCCCAAATGTGACTGAACATATATCATGTCAGCCAACTGCTAACATTGCTATAAACAGGCGCGCAAGGTCGAGCAGACAGCGGCACTCAGCTCAGAGCGCACCCGAGCCCAGGACTCTCATAGTGGGTGACTCCATTATCAGAAATATCAGTAGCAGAACTACAACTACATGCTGCTGTCCTCAAGCAACCGTCTCTGATGTGAACAAAGAACTTCGGAACATTCTAATGAAGCACAAGACTGCAAATCGAATCATCATCCATGTGGGAAAGAACGATATTCGGAAAGAGCAGTCAGAGCTCCTAAAGAAGGATTTCGGTGAACTCATTGAAACACTTCAAAGACTTGAAATTCAGTCGTTCATCAGTGGACCACTCCCAGCAAGGGGAACTAACATGTTTTCACGGTTGCTCGGACTGAATACCTGGCTACAAAGAACCTGCAGTCTAAAAGGAGTCAACTTCATTGACAACTTCAATCTTTTTTGGGGCCATAGACAACTGTTCAAACTGGACGGCCTTCACCCAAACAAACTTGGTGCGAGAGTGCTTAAGGACAATATCTATTTTTCACTCCGGCATCCCTCAGTAGAATGTGTGAGTGTACCCAACATGAATGGCACACACACACTTGGACAAAGTGATGACAGGACATCTTATCAGCTTCAGAGTCATCATGTGGCCAACACAACCAACAAGGACACTGACAACGCCACGCAGTCACAACAAGCACTGCTTATGGACACTTTCCTGGCTGAGCCCTGCGCACAGAGCTTATCACAGACAGACTCAACACCGAAGGACGACTTTCTGGTAAACAGTCAGAGAAGCCAGGACAACAACATTTTCCAGCCACCGGAAACTCCAGAGCCAGAGCTCCATTCACCAGACACATTATCCCTCTCTCCAGCATCTCCACTTCTAAGCTTCTCACAGAAAATGGAAGAACTGGTATATGCTGGAACCAGACTCTCCCACTCTTTTGCTGCAAGCCCCCAGTTATCAACTAAAAAACGGCAGGCGCCACAACCACCAAAGCCTGTGGGCCCAGCTCACCCTCCTCCTCCTGTGAGAGCTCTCCGGCCGCTGCCACAACGCCAGGGCTCAAACCCTCCTGCATCTGCTGTGAGTGAACCAAAAACAACTGATAACAGCTCTCAGTGATATGTGACGGGTCCCCGCTACGGTAACAGCAACAATCAGGAATGTTTACAAAACAAGCGGGAACCCAGTGTGCCTGTAGCTTTCCCTATTTCTGTTTTAATATGTGATAGAAAGTCTAAGGCTCTTTCAAATCGTACAGTTCACACATCCAATCTGAGGCTTATTAGGCATCAAACTAAGATTGCTCTAGAGACAAAAAGTGATGCCATCAAGCTAGCATTTTTAAATGTTCGCTCACTAAAAAATAAATCACTTCTGATCAATGATTTTATAACCACAAACAACCTGGATTTTATGTTTTTAAATGAAACATGGTTAGAAGACAGCTCTTATGCAACGGTCCTCAATGAAGTAGCCCCTCCCAGATTTATTTTCATGAATGTCTGCAGAGCTGGCAAAAGGGGAGGTGGCGTAGCTGCCCTATTTAAAGATGTCTATGAATGCAAACAAGTGTCATTTGGTCAGTACTTGTCTTTTGAATATCTAGGGATTCTGCTGAAAGGTGCTCGCATTCTGTTTATCATTATTTACAGGCCCCCAAAATACTCTCCAGCCTTTGTTGAAGAGTTCACAGAACTGCTATCAATGATTTGTTCAGAGTTTGACTGTTTTGCTATTGCAGGGGATTTTAATGTTCACATAGACAAGGCAGAAAGCAAAACTACAAAAGAAATTATAACAGTTTTGAACACGTTTGACCTGATTCAGCATGTGCATGGGCCTACACACAATCGTGGACACACTCTTGATTTACTCATCAGTAAGGGTCTAAACATTTCATCCACTGTTATCAAGGATGTAGCACTATCTGATCACTTCTGTATTTTCTTTGATATATTGATCTCTGCTACCACTGAATCTAGATCTGTCTCTGTCAGGAAGAGATGCATTAACGATAACACTAGTGTGCTATTTATGAAGGCTATATCTTCAATGCCAAGCATTTCTGCAGACTCAGTTGATTTTCTCCTGGACTCCTTTAACTCAAAAGTTAAGAATGTCATTGATGACATCGCACCTGTGAAGGTCAGACAGATGACCGGAAGACAGAAATCACCGTGGAGAAAATCAACAGCAGTACAGATAATAAAAAGACAATGCAGAAAAGCTGAGCGGATGTGGCGGAAGACAAAACTTGAAATTCACTATAGCATCTATAAAGACAGCCTTCATGCTTTCAATGTTGAACTAGGTAAAGCTAGACAAACATTCTTCTCAAACCTTATAAACAGCAACTTAAACAACACTCGCACTCTTTTTGCTACCGTTGAGAGACTAACAAACCCCCCTAGTCAGATCCCTAGTGAACTGCTCTCTGACAGCAAGTGCGATGAGTTTGCTTCCTTCTTTTCTGAGAAGATAAATAATATCAGAAAGACAATTAGCACATCCTCAAGTTATGCAGAGGTCAGACAGATTCGACCGCAATTTCAAAAAGAAGTCATTATGTCGACTTTTGAACAAATCGATAGCAACATTTTGGAAGAAACAGTAAAGCACCTCAAATCGTCAACCTGCCACCTCGACACACTCCCTACATCTTTTTTCAAAAGTGTGCTTAGCTGTCTAGAAGCAGATCTTTTAAAAGTGGTGAACACCTCACTTCTTTCTGGGACTTTTCCAAACTCCCTGAAAACTGCAGCCGTTAAGCCCCTTCTGAAAAAGAAAAATCTTGATAACACCATATTGAGCAACTATAGACCAATTTCAAATCTTCCGTTCATAAGCAAGATTATTGAAAAGGTTGTTTTCAATCAGCTGAATCACTACATAAACTCAAATGGATACCTGGACCATTTCCAATCTGGCTTCAGACAACATCATAGCACAGAGACAGCGCTCATAAAGATAATAAATGATATTCGCCTAAATTCAGATTCTGGCAAAATATCAGTGCTGGTATTACTAGATCTCAGTGCTGCGTTCGACACTGTCGATCATAACATTCTTTTAGATAGACTGGAAAACTGGGTCGGGCTTTCTGGGATGGTTCTCAAATGGTTCAGGTCATACTTAGAAGGGAGAGGCTATTATGTGAGTATAGGAGAACATAAGTCTAAGTGGACGTCCATGACATGCGGAGTCCCACAAGGCTCAATTCTAGCGCCTCTGTTGTTCAGCCTGTATATGCTCCCACTAAGTCAAATAATGAGAAAGAACCAAATTGCATATCACAGCTATGCAGATGATACCCAGATTTACCTAGCCTTATCGCCAAATGACTACAGCCCCATTGACTCTCTCTGCCAATGCATTGATGAAATTAACAGTTGGATGTGCCAAAACTTTTTACAGTTAAACAGGGAGAAAACGGAAGTCATTGCATTTGGAAACAAAGATGAAGTTCATAAGGTAAATGCGTACCTTGACGCTAGGGGTCAAAAAACAAAAAATCAAGTCAAGAATCTGGGTGTGATTCTGGAGTCAGACCTCAGTTTCAGTAGTCATGTTAAAGCAGTAACTAAATCAGCATACTATCATCTTAAAAACATTGCAAGAATTAGATGTTTTGTTTCCCGTCAAGATTTGGAGAAACTTGTTCATGCATTTATCACTAGCAGGGTGGACTATTGTAATGGTCTCCTCACCGGCCTTCCCAAGAAGACCATTAGACAGCTGCAGCTCATACAGAACGCTGCTGCCAGGATTCTGACTAGAACCAAAAAATCAGAGCATATTACACCAGTCCTTAGGTCCTTACACTGGCTTCCAGTTATGTTTAGGATAGATTTTAAAGTACTTTTACTTGTTTATAAAGCACTCAATGGCCTAGGACCTACATACATTGCAGATATGCTCACTGAATATAAACCTAACAGACAACTCAGATCACTAGGATCGAATCAGTTAGTAATATCAAGGGTTCACACAAAACAAGGGGAATCCGCTTTTAGCTATTATGCCGCCCACTGTTGGAATCAGCTTCCAGAAGAGATCAGATGTGCTAATACATTAGCCACATTTAAATGCAGACTCAAAACTCACCTGTTCAGTTGTGCATTTATTGAATGAGCACTGTGCTACGTCCGAACAGTTTGCATTATTTTATGTATAATCATTTTACTGTAATAATTAATTTGAAATCATTTTTTTTTTTTTTTTTTTTTTCTTTTTAATCATCTTAAATGTTCTTAATTTTGTTTTTATTGTTGTGATTATTATTTTAAATTTTTATGCTATTGTGATTTTAATTCCTTTTTATGTACAGCACTTTGAATTACCATTGTGTATGAAATGTGCTATATAAATAAACTTGCCTTGCCTTGCCTTGAAACAAAAAATAATCTGGAAACACTGATAAACTGAAGCATTTAGATGTTTCACTAAGTTACTGAGAGCTTTGTTAGGATACAGTTAATAAGTAAAGCATGGAAAGCCTGTACATACAGAAAATAAAAGTAATTTAAGAAAGAATAGGAGTCAGGCAAACAGAAATAATCAAAGAAATAAAAATATAAATCAAGTAAACAAGTATGTACTGTAAGTTAAAGTAAAAGTGCAATGAAAGTATGCAAAGCAACTACATTTAGACAAAGTACACAAGTTATACAAGACATTTTTAATTGCATGTCATTATTAGAAATGCAAAATACATACAAACATATGATTTATTCATTTATTTTTTTTATTTTTGCACTGTTTTTTCATCTTTTTTTATATTTGTTTGTCATCTTTGTATGAAAATTCTTTTAATAGTAACATTTATTTATAAAGCACATTTAAAATCAGCATTACAGTGACCAAAGTGCTAAATTAGTAAATAAACAAACAAACAAATTAAATAATTAATTTTACAAAGGGAAAATATTGTTGTTTTATTTTTGCACTGTTTATATTTGTATACTTATGTACAAATACATAAATATTTACTATTTATTTTAAATTAAATTATTTAAATATTTTTATTTTTAATGTATATTTAGTGAAATAAATAAATAAAATACATTTTACAAAGGTAGAAAAAGAAAAAAAAAGAAAAAACCTGTTTAATGATATCAGATGTTTTCGCATTTGCAAATATTGTTTGTTAGTTTTTGCTTTTATATTATTATGTTAAAAATAAATAATATTTATTTTAAATAATAAAATATTTATATTTAGCAAAATAGATACATTCAAAATAAATCAAATCAAATGATCAATTAGTTAATTTTACAAAGGGACAATTTAAAAGTTAGAAAAAAACCATCTAATGGTATCAGATATGTTTTTGCATATGCAAATACTGTTTGTTTGATTTATTTTTGCACTGTTTGTATCTTTATACCTTTTTATGTTTAATATAAATAAATATTTATATTTATTTTTATATGAAATAAATAAATACTAAATATTTTTATTAAGTAATAAAATATTTATTTATATTTAGCAAAATAAATAAATTTACATAAATTAATAAATTAATAATTTTTACAAATGGAAAATTTATTTTATTTTTGCACTGTGTTTATTTTTATTTTAAATTATTATTTGTATAATTATTATTTTTATTTTTATATTTTTGTTAGATAAATAAATAAATAAACAATATTTATTTATATTTAGCTAAATAAATACATTTAAATAAATAAATAATATTTATTTAAAAATATATATATTTAGCAAAACAAAATGAATTGAAATAAATAAATACATTTTTTAAAAGGAAAGTTTTAAAAAGAAAAAAACTGATCTAATGGTATCATGTCTTTGCACATGCAAATATTGTTTGTTTGTTTATTTTTGCACCGTTCTATTTATTTATAGAAAAAATATATACATTTAAATAGTATTTTAATTTATATTTCACAACAAAAATATATGTAAATAAATAAATAAATATTTTTTAATAATATTTAAAATAATATTTCTTCTAAATAATTAAATGTTTATTTCTTAGTTAGCAAAATTAATAACTTTAAATAAACAAATAAATAAAAAAATTTCAAAGGAAATTTTACAAAGAAAAAAACTGATCTAATAGTTTCAGATGTTTTTTGCACATGCAAATATAATACTATTTTATTTTTGCCCTGTTTTTATTTGCTTACTTTCTACATAAAATATATATAAAAAATTTGTCTGTTTGTTTTTTTTTTTTTGCATACTGCGTGTTGTTTTGCACTGATTATTTTGATGTTTCCAATGCAAATTCTTTGGCAATACAAATGTTTGCCATACCAAACACTACTTGTCCCAACAATAAAGTGCACTATGAAACTGAAAGAAGTAGAAATGCAGTATAAAAGAGACTGAAGTGTAGGACTAAAGCACTGGTGCAGGAGGAAGAAACGTCAAGTGTTTATTTCAGCCAGACACTAATGACAGACGAGTGTTTGGATGTGCATGTGGAAACAACACACCCTCACTCTTAAACTTATGCAATACTGCGCTGATAAACACATGAAGTGTTCCTCTGTCCCGCTGACACCTGTCACAAACTGAATCCTTCAGTACCATCAACAGGCTGTCCGTACAGTCTAAACTTCCCCTGATCTCACCAGATTTACTGCACCTAAAACCCAAAGCAGCCAGCGCCCAGAGCTTTCATCTGAGCGCTCCAGACGTAAACAAGCCTTGAACAGGATGACAGATCCATCATCGATGCCATCCATTTTTAATAGTTAACCATCATATCTAACTATCCATCACATATAACAATCTTTCATTATATCTAACATCCATCATATCTAACCATCTATCTATTATAGCTAACCATCTATAAATAATTTCTAACCATCCATCCAATGTATCCAACATATATATATATCATAGGCTCATGATTTTCAGTGCAAGTGGTTTTACAGGGCGATTATCAAACACTCACTTTCGAGCTTGCAAAAGGCCTCGGCAAAGAAACTGGAGGTGCAGAAGGTGATGATTTCATAGTTCTGGTAGAACTCGCTGAAGGACATGCCTAAGCAGTAATTCGGGAAGATCAAGAAGATCTTATCCAGGAGGTGAGACAGGACCACCAGCTTCAGATCTGAGGGAAGACAACCACAAAAAAATGAATACACAGTCTAACAAGTATTGACATGCGAGTATGGACGCGAACACGTGCTTCTCACCAGGTATGGTCATGATGGTGACCGCGAGGAAGGTGGCCGTGCCGCTGAGGATGTTAAAGATAGTAAGGCGTGTGTAGGCAGTGGCAGCGGTGGAGAACAGAAAGCTGAGCAGGTACATGAGAGGAATCACTGCCCAACCATACAGAAGCAGCAATAGCAAAACATCGACCAGGTGGTTTTCGGCCACAAATGCTTTCACTGAAAACAATCGGAAGACCACCTAGAAAAAACAAATCACCTTCATATATCCAGGTTTTCCAAATGACAGGTGTTGAGGGGGTTTTAGCTTATTTTAAAGCATCATACAGCACCCTTGCAACTGTGCTTGGGCTTCCAGATTAAGAACCGCAGACAGAACCTAGACAGTACATTTATACTGACCAGCATGAGCAGGCATGGCAACAGGAAGTTGATGAGGTCCCACAGCAGGGCGGAGAACCAGAAGTTGGAGAGGTAGACCCCGCTGACCTGCTGCACATGCTTGGACTTCACGGATCGCTCAGACACCAGGAGCAGGGCAAAGGTGCTGGCTAATGACGCCATGCCGTACATGAGGTTTATGGCAATTGCGAAGCCTGTTTGACTCCTGTAGAGACAAAAATTAGGATGAAAGACCAACTAGGTGTTCCAAGTTAACTCCACCTAGGATTCTGGGTTTGTTTTAATGGATTTCTTCACTTTCTAATTATACACCCATGTCATCCAAGATGTTCATGTCTTTCTTTCTTCAGTCGAAAAGAAATTAAAGTTTTTGAGAAAAACATTCCATGATTTTTCTCCATATAGTGGACTTCAATGGTGGCCAATGGGTTGAAGGCCCAAAATACATTTTCAGTGCAGCTTCAAAGGGCTCTACACGATCCCAGCCAAGAAATAAGGGTCTTATCTAGCGAAATGATTGGTCATTGGTCAAAAAATAAAAATTGATATACATTAAGTAATCACATTAGAAAGATCACGCACAGTTAGTTCTTAGCCCATGTACTTTGGTTAAAAAAAGTAGGGTAGGGCCAAAAACTCTCAAAAATCAAATTTTCTCCAACTTCAAAATCGTCCGACATTGTTTCACCTTTTTTTTTGTAAAGGGCAATTGACTTTTTTTGCATGTTTGCTTTGTAAACACTGGGTTGGTACTTCTTCCTATGTCATGCATGATCTTTCCAACGTGATTATGTAATGAAGTCAAGTCAAGCTAGCGCAAGATAAACATTTGTGGTTAAAAAGTAGGGCTGCCCCCTAATAGTTGACTAACCGTTAGTCAATGAGAAGAGGCTTAGTTGACCAAAATTTTATTAGTTGCTTATTTGCAGGAAAAAAAAAATCCACTGGAAGTGGCAAAGTCACACAGTCCGTGACAGACAGATCATTAATGGCTGGGCTATGTGGTAATATAGTACATCGGACAGGACATCCAAATGCTCATCATTTATTGACATCGGATATGGCTTTTCGTTTGAAATACGCAAATAGTAGCAACTTTACATGGCCGCTCAATCTAACATTAATATCTAATGTGCACTATTGAAGATCGGGTGCAGTCACTTGCTCTTAAAATACTCCGGCATTTTTGGTAATACAGATAAAAGTAATACACTTTTGAATCTGTAAAGACTCTGTGTTTATTTGTGTGCACTCAGAATAACAACAAAACGTTGTGCTTTTGTAAAATAATTAAAGCAAACAGGATGTGCTTTCTGCCGTCTCGGTCTTTTTGAACTTGAGCGCGAAACTTCGAAACTCTGTGTATACTTGCCTTACAGACATGAAAATATATCTATAGAGAAACTTGCATACCGGCGCATCCACTATTGTGGAGATGACGAGTCAGTGTCATAAGAACAATGAAATGAAAGCACTAGTTTATCAATAAGTTATTCAAATGTTAATGCAGTCTCCTTGCTGTTTTTTCCTGACATTATTATATCTGCCGGTACGCTGAGGCAATTAAATGCTCATTATTATGATTTATATGGTTTATTAATAAACGTGCAACTAATAGTCGACTCGTATTTGAATAGCCAGTAGCAAATTCTTCAAATATGAAAATGTACTTAACAGGCTGTGAGCCAGATGCACCAGACTTTCTTTGCAAAGTTGGAATTGCCCCACTATAGTGTTCACAGCCACATTGTAGGCTACTCTCTCATGTTCAGGAAACAGTCCTCTGTAAAATGAGCTGCACAAACTAATATTTGTCCTGTTCTGGAACAGTGTTGTAAATTAACTTAACCACTGATTTCTAGTTGTGTACTCATTTGGAAGGCCAAACAACGTACTTTCACTTTCGAAATGAAACACACAGTGTCTCCACAACATTGCGGTGGCTACAACAATACTGCAGAATAAAAGTTTAGTCTTTTTCCTGGTGTTATGCAAATCTTCCCACACGTGACGTCGACATGTTGGGGTGTGTTTGAATGAGCTGTTTTAGGAAGGCGTGGCAGAGTCTTAACTTTTATAAAGAATATCTCTTTGGGTTTCAACTTTACAGATCTTACATATCCATAAAAAGTTTGTAACACTTCACTAGATAAGACCCTTATTCCTTGGCTGGGATTGTGTAGAGCACTTTGAAGCTGCATTGCATCTGCAATTTGGACCTTCAACCCATTGGCCACCATTGAAGTCCACTATATGGAGAAAAATCCCGGATCTTTTCCCTCAAAATCCTTAATTCCTTTTCAACTGAAGAAAGACATGAAATTTTGGATGACATGGGGGTGAGTAAATTATCAGGAAATTTTTATTCTGGAGTTGAACTAATCCTTTAAATTGATGTAGTGTCTTATCTTAAAATGAAAACATACAGTTCAAGAAATATTAAAAGTAATAACATACTCAGAAAGCTGGCTCTGGGCAGTCTCTGACATGTTACGGGGCATGGGGAAATTTCCAGTCTGGATGGAGGCGTCTGGTCCGGCTAGTAGCTTGAAGAGAGCATTGTCAACCAGCATGAGTGCCGTAGCGGGGGTGTGATAGCCCTGATTGTTGAAGTAGCCAATGACATCAGTTCTCTTCCTGGATCGGCTCCTGAAAGCCACGCCCACCACGCAGTGCTCGTTAAAAGCTCCACCCTCCCTTACTGCATTATAAAGCACGTACTCCGACAAATCTGATTAGAAAAATGACATGTTAGGATGTTGTTGAGACAGCTATTGCTTATTTATTTATTTGTTTGTTTATTACCTGTTATATTAGTGGCAGCTATGGCATTCTGGGAAGGCAGCTGTGCGGCGTAGATCTCAGCCAGGGCTGTAGTCAACGGCCCAGCGTGGGTGTCTACAGCTACAGGTACGCGAGTAGGGCCATACTGTTTTAGCGCTAGGCGTAGCTGGGGTGTAATTTGGCTCCCAGGAAGGGTACGAGCCACTACGAGGGCCAAGATGGTGAAAATGAGCGGCACCAGAAACTGAGCCACCATTACTTTCCAGTTGCGCCAGCTGTAGAGCGCCCTCTTTAGGAACATAGCATAGAACTGCTGCATATAGAGCCTGGCCTGAGGATGAAAATATGCAGAAAATACTTAATTATCTGTCTAAATAAATAAATGTAAAATATTTAGTAGATTTCTTTTTGACATGAAATGTGATGCTGGAGACTGGAGTAATGCTGCTGAAAATTCAGCTTTGCATCACAGGAATAAAATACATTTTAAAATATAAAAATAGTAAACAGTTTTTGATCAAATAAATGCAGCCTTGGTGGGCACAAGACTTTCAAAAAAAAAAATAAATAAACTTATTTGCCCAAACAGTATTGGCAAAACATTATTATAACATGATTTCCCCCCAACTAAATAAAAGAAAAAATAACTATAAAACTACACAAAACAAATACATGAAAACAATTAAACATAAATATATTTCTTTACTTTATGAAAAAAAAGTAAATTAATAGATACAAACCAGCTAATCCCTACTGAGAAATAGCTTAATTTAGGCTAGATCTGCACTTGCAACCCCGTTAGCCATACTGGCATCTTAATTTTTTTATTATAATGTTAAAATTACGAAATAAAAAAAATCTAATTATATATATATATATATATAATTAGATTTTTTTTAGTCATAAATAGTCATAAATATTATCATGTATATTTAGTATATCATTTCTATATTATTTCTCTAGGACCTGCAAATGCCACTGTAAGTCAGTATTTATATATATATATATATATATATATATAAATACTGACTTACAGTGGCATTTGCAGGTCCTAGAGAAATAATATAGAAATGATATACTAAATATACATGATAATATTTATGACTATGTGAATAGTGCTTGTCTAGACAAGTCATAGTCAGGATATGAAGTCAAAAGAGTCTCTATAATATTCTGAATCTTACAATATCAATCAGTAGGGTTTTTCTTCAACTGTTTTAGGTCGACTACTAAGAAAAGTAATAGCACCTAATTTCTAAAATATGTGAGAAGCACTGAAGTCACTGACCCCAGTGTTGAGTTTGATGTTAGAGCCATCCTCTGAGATCATCGTGCCACTGTCGGTGAAGTCCGTCACATCCGTCATGCCGCTGATGCTGCTGGAGTCGTCCATGGTCCAGTCATGTGACCGCCGTTCATGCTGGTACTGCAGAGCCGGAAGCTGAATGGCCTGAATATCCAGACTGGAGTCCACGAGCTTCCCGACCCTGAGAGTACGAGCACAAAGAAACGAACGCTTACATAAAAGATGACACATACATGAGGATCTGCATGAAAAAAGTTACTGGGACACAGCTGGGCGACCATTGTCGCACGTCCTACACAAAAGTGCTTATGTAAAATGTAGAAGGGTTTAAAGAAACGACAGTGAACAAGAGACAGCATTGAACCTGTCAATCTGCGCTCCGTCCTACAGATAATGGCTGTTTAAAGTAGGACACAGCTCTCCAAAACCATTACGAAAAACGTTGTGGAAAGCAAAAAGGAGCGGTGGTTAAAAAGGTTCTTGGGAAATAGCACACTAGGCACTGAGCATGTTTCAGCAGGGTGTGTTTTTAGAGCACAGGTCTGCAATTTAGTCCGGCAAAATCACACTTCTCAGTTCCCCGTAGGGTTGAGAAGTCCTCCAAATCAATTCAGTTGCTTTAGACTTTTCTGAATGAGCATTTAAAATCGGTGGCATGATTTGCAAGCCTGGAGCACAAAACCAGTCTTAAGTAGCACAGGTATATTTGTAGCTTGTAAGTTTCTTGTAATGAATGGACTGCAGCCTAGGGCACAGGTTTTCAAACCTGTCTAAAATAGGTCACCAGGATGATGGATGTAATGTAAGTTACAATGAAAATAAAATGTGCTGTCATAAAAATAAAATACAATCACTGTCTGTATATGAAAGGTATATAATGGAAAATATATCTGACTTAACTAATTAACAGATTTAAAACAGATGTCGCTGCGCAAACAAGTTCACGAAAAGGAAACCGAGAACCGAATTGACCGGATTGCTTTATTTTACAAAAGCACAAACGTTGTGTTTTTACTGTGACTGTGCAGAAATAAAAGTAATTATGTCCTAAGAGTGTGCCCATACATATGTGTTTCAAATTTGGTGAAAATATCTCATTTTGTTTTAGTTACAGACATTTTTATATATGAAAAGAGAAAAAAAATAGAGCATTTTACTACCAAATTCAAAATGGTCAACACCCAAAATGGCTGACATGGGGAAATTGGGCCATTCGACTCAGCATGATGCACCAATTTTTGGCCAAACCATTCAGAAGTTATAAGCAAAAATAGCAATTTTTCATATATCCTGACCACTAGGTGGCGCTGTGCCGAAACACTGCAGGAAGCCTCAGGTCATGCTTGTTATAACACACACCAAATTTGGTCTCAATACGCTAAACCGTTGCGGAGATATAGCCTCACATCCATTTTTGCGTGCTTTTCATAGAATTCGTTATTCGTAATTGCGTTATTCGAGAACGGTTTGACTAATCAACTTGAATTTCATAACTTTTTGCCAGCATGGTCTGAAGATGATCTGTGCCAATTTTGGTGAAAAACAGACAAACCGTCTAGGACAAGTTAGGAAAAAGTAGGTTTTACAAACTATTAAAAATAGAAAACAAAATAAACCTTAGCCAAGGATTCAGAGATTTTGATTCTGTGCCTTACGGTTCGGAAGTTCTTAGCATAAACATGAGTGAAACTTTGGACAACTGGTGGTGCTAGAGAGTTTAAGTTAGAGACTCCAAATTTCCTATGGTGACAGTTCAGACTGTACTCTATCAGAGTGCCAAATTTTTCAACTTTCCCTCAAGCATTTCTATGGGCTGGTATAGAAGAAGTGGTGGAAGAAACGGAAGAGGAAGAAGAATGCCAACAGATACAATAGGTGCCTTCACATCTTCTGTGCTTGGCCCCTAATAATACAGCTAGGAAAAAATAAAGCTCTGTGGAATTAGGTTACACAAATTAGCCACTTGCAGACCTCAAATTCATTCAAATACATAAAATTAAACAGTGTTAACCTGTTTGCACACACTTTAAGAGGAGCTTGATGCTTGTAGAACTTCTAGCAACTTTATTTAATAAAATAGGAGTAAGAAATAGGAGTAAGGAGGAGTTTTTGCTGCACAGATTTGATCAGCAGCAGATTTTATAGTTGGCTATACAGCCAACTAATTTAGAACAAAATATCTTTAGAGATTCTTCATTTTTTGTGGTGGTCCAGTGGTCAAATACCTGAGAAAAACCTCCTCCATGGTGGTAACGGATGCTCCATAGCTGGCAATGCCCAACTCGTCTCGATTCATCTCCAGCTCAGCAAACAGCAGCTCAAACCTGAGGAGAAACACCAGATCTAAACTCAAACCTGAACATGCATGAAAATCAATAACTGCTCAGACGACTTCTGCCAAATCCATTCACATTTGTTCATTTTTATTTCATTTTTCATCAGCTCAACAAAATGTCCCTCAAAATTTGTATGAAGTACCTCTAACTAGAAAAGATATTATTAATAAGCTATAGTCAAACCAAAACCTTCAACATTTCTCACATTTTGAGGAGAACTATTTCTTTTAAGACATGCTTTTAGGATGTTTTTCTCTCACTGGTGGCATTTTAGACAGTCTGTGAGGAGAAATGCATGTGTCTGATGAACAGAGCAGACTGTTGTTGAGACCTTCACTAAAAAAAACAGATCAATGGGTAAATTTAGTCCGTCTGTTGCTACGGCAGCTCACAAGAACCAGATCTAAGATATCTGGATACGTCAAACCATTTTTCATTATATTATTGTCTCTTGTAAGACTTTGTGCAATCAAGGTTATTGATATTCAAATTCCAAAAGTTTTCACCCCTCGGCGCTTATTGCATCGTTTTCTCTTTCTAGAGCATCAGTGAGTGTTTGAACCTTCTGTAATAGTTGCATATGAGTCCCTCATTTGTTCTCAGTGTGAAAAGATGGATCTCAAAATCATACAGTCATCGTTGGAAAGGGAGTTCCTAGACCTAAAGCTCTACTGGGGCACAGGCCCCCCATTACTCGTTAATTCAGTTGTTTCATGTAGTTTAATGTCTTTATTTTGGGATTATCAATGTAAATTATAACTCAAATTTGAGATTTTACTGGGGCACAGCATATTTTTACTGGGGCACGTGCCCCAGTAAAAAGGGTCTAGCAACGCCCCTGGGTTCAACCACATAAAAATGCTGGAAAACCAAAGAATTTGTGGGACCTGAAGGATTTTTCTAAAGAACAGCGGGCAGTTTAACTGTTCAGGACAAACAAGGGATTCATGAACAACTATCAGTAAACAAACTAACAAAAACACATCTGTGGATTATTTAGGTAACAACACAGTATTAAGAATTAATTGTATGTATACTTTTGAACAGGGTCATTTTTTATAAATTCAACTATTATTTTCTCTTGTGGACTACATGAAAACATCTTTCATGTGAAATATCTTATTTAGGTCAGTACTGAATAAAAAATAACATGCATTTTGTATGATCCCTCTTATTTTGGTCAAATAAACATTTGATCTCAACTGTGCATGCAGTGAATAACTGGATGACCAACTACTTTTGCCAAATGTACACTGCATGAAATCATATCCCACAATGCAGTGTACCTGACTTGACTCATTATTTAATCAGACACAAAACTAAACTAAAAATGCAAAATAAGTCTTAGTTTCTGAAATAACAGCATGCTACTTGCTGTATTAAACGTGCAACATAATTTAAGTGATACTGCTTACTACTGTTAGAAATGCACTGTATAGAAGTTTTACTATTTAAAAACAGTGCACAATACACTATATAGCAGATATGTAATGTTAGTATTGTCTTACCGGCTGGTGCTCTCTTTAGGCAGTATGTACGAGAGTTCAGCGCCTGCACTGCTCTCTAGAGTGGCATCAGGCACATACATGTGAACTAGACGGGTGATCTCTGACACGTTACAAAACGCATCTTTAACTATAACCATGTGGTAACCAGCACCTGTGGGGAAAAAAACAAAAACAAGATTAAATCAGAAAAATATTTTTCGGCACTACTAGCTAGAAGCAAAATCCTGGAGCAAAACACTACTTTTAAAGGGGTCATGAACTGAATTTTTTAAAAATGATTTTATAATGTTCTCTCAGGTCCACTTATAATTTTTTACATCCAAAAACATCAGAATTTAGCAGTAATGGGCTATGTTGTGTCCTGCTTTTGACCTTCTCCGCAGAACAACCTGTTTTTATAGGCGAGGTGCTTTCAAGTAAATGGAAGTACAGTTTTGCAAATTAAAATCTGATGTACCCTGAAAACAACATGGGTTATTTAGGTTAAAAGCGTATCAATATTCTGTACCAGTGTTGAGGCGCATTACAAGTAACGCAAGTTAGGTAATAATATTACTTTTTCCAAGTAACTAGTAAAGTAACTCATTGCTTTTTAATTGACAAGAAAATATCCGAGTTACTTTTTCAAACTAACGCCAGTCCCCCCCCCCCCTCCCCCCCTCCATTTATTGATCAAAAGCTGTCCTGTCCCCATGTTGAGAGAAATTGTGAGTAAGATGTTACTTTAGTTCTAGAATAAATGTGAATTAATACACATTGCATTTATTCATCTCACTTACTAAAAAAACAGATACAGTGTTCCTCAAAATAAATTAAAACAGTCAAATTCAACGCAGACCTGCAATAATTAAATATGTTAAATAATACAAATATCCTTTATGTATTTAATCCCATTTTATTAACCAATATCTTTGCTGCCGACCTTCGATGATCTAATTCATCCATACTAATAAGCAAAAATGACTCAAGATAATCTAACATATGTTTTCCTTTTTTTATCGCTGAAGAGTTGACATTTTTTCTTCTGCGGTCTACTGAACAGACGTGAATTTACTTTTCTCTAAGCCTGGGGCTTTTGATGTAAAAAGGCTTTTACATTTGCCAAAAATAAAACTTTATATATTAAAAACAAACAAACAAGCCCTGCCCAGATTTAAAAAGTAACGTAAAAGTAATGTAACGCATTACTTTCCATATAAAGTAACTAAGTAATGCAATTAGTTACTTTTTTAGGGAGTAACTCAATATTGTAATGCATTACTTTTAAAGGTAACTTTCCCCAACACTGTTCTGTACATATCATACTGACTAAAGACAATAGAAATATAATGTAAAATTATCCTGTGTTATGATCTTGCAGCACTCTCACCGTATTTGTTCTTGAGGAAAAGCGGCGAGCCACAACACTGAAGCTCTCCGCTAGCCATGATAGCGATCCGATCTCCCAGCAGGTCGGCCTCGTCCATGAAGTGTGTAGTGAGCAGGATGGTGCGGCCGCGCTTTTCGCCTTGCAGCAGGTCCCAGGTGGCCCGGCGGGCTGAGGGGTCCATTCCGGAGGTGGGCTCGTCCAACATCACCACCTACAGCAAAATAAATGAATGCACATGGGCTGTGTTTGCATGGGAAACCTTTACTTACTGATGGAAAATCCAACACGGAAATGACATAAAATGTAGTTTAAAGGAGTAGTTCACTTTAATCTTCAGACATAAGAAAATTATGTTTTTTGAGGAAAACATTTCAGGATTTCTCTCCATATAATGGACTTCTATGGTGCCCCCAAGTTTAACTTCCAAAATGCAGTTTAAATGCCGCTTTTATAGGGCTCTAAATGATCCCAGCAAGATGAGGCAAGATGAGCATCAGAGGATAAAAAGTATATAAAGTATATTTTTTTTAGAAAATAACAGATCATTTTGCTATATAAGACCCTTCTTTCCTCGGCTGAGATCATTTAGAGCCATTTAAAGCTGCATTTTGGAAGTTCAAACTCGGGGGCACCATAGAAGTCCATTATATGGAGAGAAATCCTGCAAAGTTTGTCAAAAAACATAATTTCCTTATGACTAACAGATCGTTTTGCTAGATAAGACCCTTCTTTCCTCGGCTGAGATCATTTAGAGCCATTTAAAGCTGCATTTTGGAAGTTCAAACTCGGGGGCACCATAGAAGTCCATTATATGGAGAGAAATCCTGCAAAGTTTGTCAAAAAACATAATTTCCTTATGACTAACAGATCGTTTTGCTAGATAAGACCCTTCTTTCCTCGGCTGAGATCATTTAGAGCCATTTAAAGCTGCATTTTGGAAGTTCAAACTCGGGGGCACCATAGAAGTCCATTATATGGAGAGAAATCCTGCAAAGTATTCCTCAAAAAACATAATTTCCTTATGACTAACAGATTGTTTTGCTAGATAAGACCCTTCTTTCCTCGGCTGTGATCATTTAGAGCCATTTAAAGCTGCATTTTAAAAGTTCAAACTCGGGGGCACCATAGAAGTCCATTATATGGAGAGAAATCCTGCAAAGTTTTCGTCAAAAAACATAATTTCCTTATGACTAACAGATCGTTTTGCTAGATAAGACCCTTCTTTCCTCGGCTGTGATCATTTAGAGCCATTTAAAGCTGCATTTTAAAAGTTCAAACTCGGGGGCACCATAGAAGTCCACTATATGGAGAGAAATCCTGAAATGTTTTCATCAAAAAACATAATTTCCTTACAACTGAAGAAAGAAAGACATGAACATCTTGGATGACAAGGGGGTGAGTACATTACCTCTAAACTTTTGTTCTGAAAGTGAACTACTCCTTTAAATAAAGCTTGTCTGACCTTTGAGTCTCCAATCAAGGCAATGCCGATGGAAAGCTTCCTCTTCATGCCTCCAGAGAGAGTTTTGGATCGCGAATGATGCTTATCCTCCAAATTCAGGATCCGAAGGATGCGGTCCACCTCACCAGGGATCTTTTCGCGAGGATAACCCTTCAGCTGAGCAGAAGAAACAAGACAACAAGATCCATCTCAATGCTGAATACAGTGCAAATCCCTTTCAATTTCTCATAATCACTTAAAAACTATTAAAAACAGGCTTATTGTGAGCTACAAGGTTTTTAATCGATGGAATATATTTTTGTTGAAGCAATTAGCACACATTATTTCAACTTATTAACCTAGTAATCATGTTTAGCAGCTGAATTTCAGGTGAAAAATTATATTATCTGAGATTCTGCAGAGAAATCAACCAGTCAGAGAATCTGAAGTAGCAAATCACACCAAAAAAAAAAAAACACACTTTATCCCATTAAGAGCTATAAATGGCATAATCATGCCTGTTTCTTAACGCTCTCAAACTACTTCAAATGTTCGAATATTTATTTGTATATGCATATTTTGCAATAAGCCTAAAATATATATTTTTTCTCTCTCTTGTTATCAATTTTAAGTGTATTGTTTATTATATTTCAATTTTTTATATATATTTTGATTCACCAAAGCATTAAAAACAACTTTTGGTACTTAGAACAAAGTAAACTTTAACTGAAGTAAATATGTAAAAACATATTTAAAAAAAATATTTTTAAAAATACTTATTTTTTGCCAAGGCAACATTATTTAGTTTAACTTGATGTATTAAAATAACTAAAACTGAAATAGAAAGAAAGAAAGAAAGAAAGAAAGAAAGAAAGAAAGAAAGAAAGAAAGAAAGAAAGAAAGAAAGAAAGAAAGAAAGAAAGAAAGAAAGAACAAATAAAAGCTTTTGAATGGTATAGTGAATATTGTTACAAAAACTTTGGATCTTTCGATTCATCAAAGAATTCTGAAAAAAAAAGTACAACTGTAAACAAAAAGTCAACTGTTTTAAATATTGATAATAATAATAATAATAATAAAATGTTTCTCGAGCAGCAAATCAACATCTTAGAATGATTTCTGAAGGATCGTGTGACACTGAAGTCTGGAGTAATGAAGCTGAAAATTTAGCTTTGATTACAGAAATAAATTACATTTAAAAATGTATTTAAATAGAAAACAGTTATTTTAAATAGTAAAAATATTTCACAATTTTATTGTATTTGCTGTACTTTAGATCAAATAAATGCAGGCTTGATGAGCAGAAGAGACTTTTTTAAAAACATTACAAATCTTACTGTTCAAAAACTTTTGACTGGTAGCAAAAGTCACTAATAATGTTGTTGAAAATCCTGTTGAAATCCACTCTATTACAAGAAAAGTTAATTTAAAATAAGACAATGTAGGACATTTGAAGAGAAAAATAGATAACATATATCATGATCACAGAGTTAGGTGTTTTATAGACGTCCTCGATCAGCATCTACCTGTGTGTAGAAGAGCAGATGCTCTCGGACGGTGAGGTTGTCGAAGAGCACATCGTGCTGCGGACACAGTCCCAGGCTGCGGCGGATCAAAGCCATATCCTGACATATGTCGTAACCATTAATATACGCACGACCACTGCTGGGTGGGAAAAGGCCTGGGAATGAAAAGAAAAAGAGAGTTCAAATGGTGTAAAGAAGTGATAAACTCTGACTGACCTCCATTATCACTGTTTACAGTTACAGCTGAATCAATGGTGTAGCTTCTAGCTATAAGAGATAACATCTAGCTTTATTTAGAAAGAAAGAATGTGTGCAATCAGAGAGTCGTATTTAAGTAATACATTTATCTATAGAAGACAATATAGATATGATTCAAATGAATCAAGTGAGTCATTTATTAAACCAGTTCATTCAAATGAACCATTCAAATGAACTGACTCGTTGAAATGACTCACATTTCCTACAGCATTTTGAGAGGGATGGTCACACTTCTTTATACATAAAACTATAGTGGTGTGAAAAAGTGTTTTTTTTATTTTTTTGCATGTTTATCACACTTTAATGTTTCAGATCATCAAACAAATTTAAATGTTAATCAAAGATAACACAAGTAAACACAACATGCAGTTTTTGAATGTTTTTTTATTATGAAGGGGAAACAAAATCCAAACCCACATGCCCCTGTGTGAAAAAGTGTTTGCCCCCTAAACTTAATAACTGGTTGGGCCACTCTTAGCAGCAACAATTGCAATCAAGTGTTTGCAGTAACTTGTCTGTTACAGCGCTGTGCAGGAATTTTGGCCCACTCATCTTGACAGAATTGTTGTATTTCAGACACACTGGAGGGTTTTCGAGCACGAACCACCTTTTTAAGGTCATGCCACAGCATCTCAACAGGATTTAGGTCAGGACTTTAACTAGGCCACTCCAAAGTCTTCATTTTGTTTTTCTTCAGCCATTCAGAGGTGGATTTGCTGGTGTGTTTTGGATCATTGTCCTGCTGCAGAACCCAAGTTCGCTTCAGCTTGAGGTCACGAACAGATGGCCGGACATTGTCCTTCAGGATTTTTTGGTAGACAGCAGAATTCATGTTTCCATTTATCACAGCAAGTCTTCCAGGTCCAGAAGCAGCAAAACAGCCCCAGACCATCACACTACCACCACCATATTTTACTGTTGGTACGATGTTAATTTTCTGAAATGCTGTGTTACTTTTACACCAGATGTAATGGGACACACACCTTCCAAAAAGTTAAACTTTTGTCTCATCAGTCCACAGAGTATTTTCCCAAAAGTCTTGCGGATCATCGAGATGTTTTCTGGCAAAACTGAGATGAGCCTTTATGTTCTTTTTGCTCAGCAGCGGTTTTCGTCTTGGAACTCTGCCATGCAGGCCATTATTGTCCAGTCTCTTTCTTATGGTGGAGTCATGAACACAGATCTTAACTGAGGCAAGATAGGCCTGCAGTTCCTTAGATGCTTTTGTGGGGTCTTTTGTGACCTCTTGGATGAGTCGTCGCTGCGTTCTTGGGGTAATTTTAGTCGGCCAGCCACTCCAGGGAAGGTTCACCACTGTTCCATGCTTTCATGTTTCATTTGTGGATAATGGCTCTCACTGTGGTTCGCTGGAGTCTCAAAGCTTTAGAAATGGCTTCATAACCTTATCCAGGCTGATAGATCTCAATTACTTTCTTTCTCATTTGTCCCTGAATTTCTTTGGATCTCAACATGATGTGTAGCTTTTGAGGATCCTTTTGTCTACTTCAGTTTGTTAGGCAGGCAGGTCCTATTTAAGTGATTTCTTGATTGCAAACAGGTGTGGCAGTAATCAGGCCTGGCTGTGGCTAGAGAAACTCAACTCAGGTGTGATAAACCACAGTTATGTTTTTCACACAGGGCCATGTGGGTTTGGATTTTGTTTTCCCTTCATAAAAACCCCTTCATTTAAAAACTGCATGTTGTGTTTACTTGTGTTATCTTTGATTCATATTTACATTTGTTTGATGATCTGAAACATTAAAAAGTGTGACAAACATGCAAAAAAAAAAAATAATAATAATCTGGAAGGGGGCCAACACTTTTTCACACTACTGTACACTGTCGTGTTTATATAACTCTCACCTGTCAGCATTGATAGCGTGGTGGTCTTGCCCGCTCCGTTGTGACCCAGCAGGACAGTGATCTGCCCTTCGAACATGTTGAGCGTTAAATCCCTCACTGCCTCCTTGGTCTTATTTCCCACTTTGAACACCTGCGACAGAAGGATCCAACAGTTTCTACAGGTGATCCATGTCTCTGTCACACTGGCCTTGCACACACAGAGTCTACCGTCTGTCCCGTATGAATCTAATTTACTTAATTGATCTAATACCTTTGCCAAACGTTTGATCTTGACCCCTGAGACCAGTCCAGCTGGCTCCTCTTCGATGTATTCACCCTTCGACACCTTCTCGGCCTCTTCCTCTTCTTCCTTTTCCTTCAGCAGGGCCACACGAGGGCTGCTGCACCAGTATGAGGGCTGAGAGCAGATGAGGAGGAGAAAAATATTAGAAAAACACAACCATAACATGAAACCACAATGGATAAATGTCCCCTGTTGGTGTTATAAACATTCACATAATGTTCTTTCTCATAAATGTAAATGAGCAAAAAGATCCGTTCACGTTAAAGACAATAATTATAAGATGATGATAACTATATTAGTGGATTCCGGTCCACGGTCAATGTTTTTATCATTCATCAGCTACAAAATAATATTCTGAAAGTGATTCCAATGATTTTGTTCGTCTTTGTCGTTATCGTTATAGTTTTGGTGTGGAGTCCTATATACACTTATAGGGATAGTTCATCCAAAAATGTAAATTCTATCATTAATTACTCACCCTCATGTCGTTCCAAACCTGTAAGACCTTCATCTTCAGAACACAAATTAAGATATTTTTGATGAAATCCTAGAGCTTTCTGATCATGCATAAACACCAACAGTACTACCATGTTCAAGGGCCAGAAAGGTAGCAAGGACATTGATAAAATTGTCCATGTGACACCATTGTTTCAACCATAATGCTATGAAGCTATGAGAATACTTTGTATGACAAATACTAACACAGAAAAGAAGAAATTATTAAATAAAGTTGTCATTTTTGTTTACTTTACACAAAAAGTATTCTTGTAGCTTTATAAAATTACGGTTGAACCACTGATGTCACATGGACTACTTTAACAATGTCCTTACTACCTTTCTGGGCCTTGAACGTGTCAGTTGGGTTGCTGTCTATGCAGGGTCAGAAAGTAAAAAAATAAATAAATGGGCAAAATAATTATGGAACACTACAAAACCAGTCGAAAGTTTTCAAACCGTATGATATTTTTAAGTTGTTTTTTTTTTAAGAAGTCTCTTCTGCTCACCAAGCCTGCATTTATTTGATCCAAAATACAGCAAAATCATTAATATTGTGAAATATTTTACTATTTAAAATCTCTTTTCTACTTGAATATATTTTAAAATTTAATTTATTCCTTTGAGTTAAATGCTGAATTTTTAGCATCATTACTCCAGTCTCATAATCCTTCAGAAATCATTCTAATATTTTGACACGTGACAAATACTGACACGGAAAAGAAGAAATTATTGAATAAAGTCGTTATTCTTGTTTTCTTTGCGCACAAAAAGTATTCTTGTAGCTTAATAAAATTACGGTTAAACCACTGATGTCACGTGGAATATTTTAATGATGTCCTTACTACCTTTCTGGGCCTTCAACATGTCCGTTGCATTGCTGTCTATGCAGGGTCAGAACGTTTTTTAAAAATAAATGGGCAAAATAATTTTGGAACCTACAATACCAGTCAAAAGTTTTTGAACAGTATAATTTATTATGTTTTTTTAAAGAAGTCTCTTCTGCTCACCAAGCCTGCATTTATTTGATCCAAAGTACTGCAAAAACAGTAAAATTGAGCAATTTTTACTATTTAAAATAACTCTTTTCTACTTAAATATATTTTAAAATGTAATTTACTCCTCCAAGTTAAATGCTGAATTTTTTGCATCATTACTCCAGTCTCATAATCCTTCAGACATCATTCTAATATTTTGACACGTGACAAATACTGACACGGAAAAGAAGAAATTATTGAATAAAGTCATTATTTCTGTTTTCTTTGCTCACAAAATGTATTCTTGTAGCTTTATAAAATTACAGTTGACCCACTGTCACATGGACTACTTCATCAATGTCCTTACTACCTTTCTGGGCCTTAAATGTGTCAGTTGCATTGCCGTCTATGCAGAGCTAGAAAGTTTTTGAAAAATAAATGGGCAAAATAATTTAGGAACCTACAATACCAGTCAAAAGTTTGTGAACAGAAATTTTTTTAAATGTTTTTTTAAAGAAATCTCTTCTTTAGACTATTTTATCAATGTCCTTACTACCTTTCTGGGTCTTGAACGTGTCAGTTGTGTTGCCGTCTATGCAGGGTCAGAAAACTATTGGATTTATCAAAAATATCTTAATTGTGTTACAAAGATAAACAAAGGTCTTACAGGTTTGGAACTACATGAGTAATTAATGACAGAATGTTCATTTTTGGGTGAACTATCTCTTTAAATTTAGAATGATTTTTAAAACTTTATCTTTATAGTTAATGTTGTCCTTAGTTCACTTGACCAATTGAGCCAGTTTCATAAATTTATGATTGTGTGGATCGGAAAAATAAACAAAAACTGGATTTTGCCAGTGAAAATTCGCTCAGCAATGCTAAATGTAGGCGCAGTTTTAGCATTTTAAGTCTGTCAGGATTCGCATTGAAATGTCTGGATTTCATAGAAATTTGTTAAAAAACAGTATTTTTTTTCACTAGTTTTACTGAAAACTGCAAATCTGCATTGCTGAAAAACATACTTAAACTTAAGCTGGTTTAAGATGTTCATTTCAGCATGTTGATCAGATAAAATAACACATCTCTTCAACAAGCTGCAAGATCTGATGTAACATTCATAATAAACTGTCAGTTAAAGTTAAACTGTAAACAACAGCAATAGTGATGCTTGCCTAATAAAGCCACTAAAAACATACTAAGTTACTAATTAACTGTAAGAAACTCCTTTAAACCCATAAATCAGTGAAAACATTTACAGATAAGCTCAAAAACCAGGTCATTCATTATGTTACACTATATGAATGAGAGCATTTGTGTATTAAGTCAAAGGTGTGACTGAGAAGACCATTGTTTCTTATCACTTTCACTCTGAAGGGGTCTTTATTGCCGCCCCGTTGATAAGCCTGTTTGCAAACACAAGCACTGACGCAGCGGGTGTCCTCATATACAGTCGTGGCCAAAAGTTTTGAGAATGACACAAATATTAGTTTTCACAAAGTTTGCTGCTAAACTGCTTTTAGATCTTTGTTTCAGTCGTTTCTGTGATGTACTGAAATATAATTACAAGCACTTCATACGTTTCAAAGGCTTTTGTCGACAATTACATGACATTTATGCAAAGAGTCAGTATTTGCAGTGTTGGCCCTTCTTTTTCAGGACCTCTGCAATTCGACTGGGCATGCTCTCAATCAACTTCTGGGCCAAATCCTGACTGATAGCAACCCATTCTTTCATAATCACTTCTTGGAGTTTGTCAGAATTAGTGGGTTTTTGTTTGTCCACCCGCCTCTTGAGGATTGACCACAAGTTTTAAGATCTGGGGAGTTTCCAGGCCATGGACCCAAAATTTCTACGTTTTGGTCCCCGAGCCACTTAGTTATCACTTTTGCCTTATGGCACGGTGCTCCATCGTGCTGGAAAATGCATTGATCTTCACCAAACTGTTGTTGGATTGTTGGAAGAAGTTGCTGTTGGAGGGTGTTTTGGTACCATTCTTTATTCATGGCTGTGTTTTTGGGCAAAATTGTGAGTGAGCCCACTCCCTTGGATGAGAAGCAACCCCACACATGAATGGTCTCAGGATGCTTTACTGTTTGCATGACACAGGACTGATTGGTAACGCTCACCTTTTCTTCTCCGGACAAGCCTTTTTCTAGATGCCCCAAACAATCGGAAAGAGGCTTCATCGGAGAATATGACTTTGCCCCAGTCCTCAGCAGTCCATTCGCCATACTTTTTGCAGAAGATCTATCTGTCCCTGATGTTTTTTTTGGAGAGAAGTGGCTTCTTTGCTGTCCTTCTTGACACCAGGCCATCTTCCAAAAGTCTTGGCCTCACTGTGCGTACAGATGCACTCACACCTGCCTGCTGCCATTCCTGAGCAAGCTCTGCACTGGTGGCACTCCGATCCCGCAGCTGAATCCTCTTTAGGAGACCATCCTGGCGCTTGCTGGACTTTCTTGGATGCCCTGAAGCCTTCTTAACAATGCAGTGGAAAGTTTTTTTTTTTTCGGGATTAAGTTAATTTTCATGGCAAAGAAGGACTATGCAATTCATCTGATCACTCTTCATAACATTCTAGAGTATATGCAAATTGCTATTATAAAAACTTAAGCAGCAACTTTTCCCATTTCCAATATTTATGTAATTCTCAACTTTTGGCCACGACTGTACAATAGCTCTGTGTAAATCACGCCACTGTTCTTCGTTCCTTCCCTTCCTTCTTCACGCCCTACAGAAAATCCTGTATGTCGGAAGATAAGGCTGCGTATGCACTTCCTGGCCGTCTTGATGACATAAGCATGGTTTTCCTGCTGAGACCAAATGCTTCCCGTCTTTAAGGAGGCTGTCGGTCTAGAAAAGACACTCAAGTTCTCACTCTCTTGCACTTGGGTAAACCTACTTTGACCAGTTTCGCAAGAACACATGTGATGCGCACGAGGAAGTTTTAGGATTGAGGAAACAATTGCTCAAAATAAACACTGTCATGGTCAAAAACATTGAGGAGAGCCATACTTTTAAAGGCTTGATTCACAAAACATTGTGTTATTTCCTAAGAATAAAGCTAAGAATATTTTGCACTGCAAAAAACTTTAAAGCAAAACTCATAAAAACAATGTTCTTAAAAATCACCGTAATTAACTTTTAAAGTCGGAATAACCTTCAAATTCTCTTAAAGTCTCAAAAGGAAGATGTTTAACAAACGTGTTGGGTTGTTTCAAATATTTAGCACTAAAACAATGTTAGTGACATACATTATGATTACTAGCCATGTGCATGAGTTGAAAGTGGTTATATAAACAATGATCAGATTTACATTTAAAAAAAATTATTGCATGCTATTTTTGTCTTTATAAATCCTGATTTTCTGACACAGAAAATCGTTTATCTGGTCGTTTATTTGAAACCTATATATTGTCAATTAAATTACTTATATAATTAAATTAATTCATTTTGTGTCTTTGTTGTTTGTTTAAAGGCTGAAAATATTTTTTTTAATATTTCATTAATAGTTAATTAAATTATTTTAATAGTTTATTCAATTGTTTATATAATGAATATTGTAATAAAAATTCAATAAAAGAAAACATTAATTAACGTATACATTGTCATTATTTTATTATTTAAATAATAATTCATTAAATTAATGAATTACATTATTCATTCATTCATTTTGTGCCTTTGTTGTTTGTTTAAAGGCTGAAAACATGCATATTTTATCTGGTTGTTTGTTTGAAAATAAAAGAAAATATTCACACAAGTATATATTGTCATTTGTTATATTTAACTACAAATTTACATAATTATATAATTAATTAAATTAATATGCTAAAAATATGTAAATTTTATCTGGTTGTTTGTTTGAAATAAAAAGAAAATATAAACAAAAGTATATATTCTCTTTATGATAATATTTCATTAATAATTAAATAGATTAATTATATAAATAATTTAATTCATTTTGTGTCTTTGTTGTTCGTTTAAAGGCTGAAAATACAGACATTTTATCTGGTTGTTTGTTTGAAAATAAAAGAAAATATTCACAAATGCATATATTGTCATTATTTTAATATTTAACTAATAATTAATTATATAATTAATTACATAAATTAATTTTGTTTCTTTGTCATATATTTAAAGGCTGAAAATATGTAGTTTTACTTGATTGTTTATTTGAAAATAAAAGAAAACATTTATGAACGTACACAGTGTCATTATTTTAATACTTAATTAATAACTAATTAAATTAATTACATAATTAAATAAATGTATTAATTTTGTGCATGAAGTCTGAAACCATGTATGTTTTTATCTGGTTGCTTGTTTGAAAATGAAAGAAAATTTGCAAAGTATATAATGTCATAATTTTAATATTTAATTAATAATATTTTAATTAATTTATTTTATGTCTTTGTTGTTTGTTTAAAGGCTGAAAATATGCACATTTTATCTGGTTGTTTGTTTGAAAATAAGAAAATATTCACAAACATATATTGTTGTTATTTTAATATCTAATTATTAATTAAATTATTATAGAATTAATTTTATTAATTCATTCTGTGTCTTTGTTGTTTGTTTAAAGGCTGAAAATGTACATTTTATCTGGTTGTTTGCTTGAAAATAAAAAAAATTATTCATATATACTGTCATTGTTTTAATATTTAATTAACAATTTAATTATTCATGTTTTCTCATTATAATAACGAGAATTTGGAGAGAAATATATTAAAGTCTAAATTTTGCTTCAGGTAAAAGAGGCAACAAATACTACAATTCTATAATAATTTCATATTCAAGTAGTATTTATTTTTTAAATTTATGTTATTTTTAAAGAATTAAAATAATTTAATTATTCATTTTTTCTCATTATAATAATGAGAATTTGGAGAGAAATATATTAAAGTCTAAATTTTGCTTCAGGTACAAGAGGCAACAAATACTACAATTATATACAAATAATTTCATATTCAAGTAGTATTTATTTTTAAAATTTATGTTATTTTTAAAGAATTAAAATAATTTAATTATTCATGTTTTCTCATTATATTAATGAGAATTTGGAGAGAAATAAATTAAAGTCTAAATTTTGCTTCAGGTACAAGAGGCAACAAATACTACAATTATTAGCTTAATAAATAATTTAATATTTAAGTAGTATTTATTTTAAAGATTCATTTCATTTTTTTAACATTTAAAACAACATTTAGTTATGCATTTTTCTCATTATACTAATGATAAATAATGAAGAAATATATTAAAGACTCAAATTTGAAAAAATAAATAAATAAATACTACAATTATTTATAAATAAGTAGTATTTATTTTTAAGATTTACTTTATTTTTGTAAAGAATTAAAGAATTAAAATAATTTAATAATTTATGTTTTCTCATTATATTAATGAGAATTTGGGGAGAAATATATTTCAGTCTAAATTTTGCTTCAGGTAAAGGGGCAACAAATACAAATAAAACCAAATAAATGTAAAAATAAATTAAAATAATACAATTCTAATGTCATTTGTTTAAAGATTGAAATTAATAAGAAAATATTCACAAACGTATATACACTGTCATTATTTTAATATTTAATTAATAATTAATTAAATAATTAATTTAATTCATTAATTTCTGTCTGTCGTTTGTTTAAAGTTTCGATAACCAAATTTTTCGTCCATACAATGGAAGTCAATGGAAACCGAAACTTTTGAGTTACAAACATTCTTCAAAATATCTGCATTTGTTTTCAGCAGAGGAAATAAGATTTCCACAAAAGACCGAATTTTTCTTTTCGGATGGACTATCCCTTTAAGAAACAGCCTAACTTCTTCATGAATTCGAACCCATCTTATAGTGGCCAAAAATATGGCTAGAGACGTACCAGGACGAAGAAGTACCACGGACGAGGCACTCCATATTCTCCCGGAAACACAGCCTCCACGTACCAGGCCACCAGACCGTACAGCAGAGAGTCCAGCAGCAACAAACCCAGCACTTGAGCCAGAGAGAAGTCATCGTCCACCGTCACCGGATCGAACATGTTATGCCACTGGATGCCCGTCCCTGAGGACGACACAGGACATGAGCGTCAGTTTTAGTTGTGAGAACAGAACAACAGCAGTGTCTGCTTCAGTCGGACCCCTCACCTTTGCCCTCAAACATGCCGATCAGCTGGGCTCCCATAGCCATGGCCACGTTGGAGATGAGACAGGCGGACACTTTCTGTGCGTGTGACAGCAGGTCATAGCGAGGCCACAGGAAGATGTACGGCAGGTAGCTCAGGAAGTAGATGAAGCCGCCCGCTGCTGCCGCCACGTTCGCTACGGGAGAGAAAGACATTGAATTCTTTCATTTGCTCTTTTTCATCAAGTCATTTTGCACTGCAAAATCAAAATAGAAAAAATTTAAAAATATATAGATATTTTAGATGTTTTGCATCATGTTATTGGTTTTATAAAAATTAAAGTCACTTCTAAAGGATATGAACATGTGTTTTTAAATAATGTTCAGCTATTCCCAATGGTGATTCTCTAAGTAAAATTGTAAATAATATAAATAATATAACTATTGTTATTTATAAATACTTTAATATTTATTTTTATGTTTTATTTTACTTTTTAACATTATATTAATGACAATTTGTTAATGATAATTTGAGATTGTGCCTCTGGAAAAACAGTACTTGTACAAATTAAAAGAATAAAATAAGAAATAAACACTGAGATGTATACATGCTTTTGCATTTTCCATAACTTACTATGGTTATTTTCTAATTAATAATTGTAATAATTTATAATTTATCATCATTTATATGATTTATTAATTTATTTAAATGAAGGCAACAAATATTTGAATTAATATTTAATAAAAAAATCATAATAAAATTGGTAATTGTATAAGTTATATAAAATACACAGTGAAAAAAATTCTTTATATTGATTCTCTAAATAAACATATTGTTATATAATAATTTATGCTGATTTAAATAAAAAAGCAACAATAAATACAACCTTAATTTAAAAATATTTTAATATGTAAATAATATTTATTTATTAATTTATTTTAGGTGAAGGCAACAAAAAATACTATCATTATTTTAGGACACTTTAATATTGAAATAATATTTATATTCATGTTCTGTTTTTATATATAAAAATAAAATAACATTTCATTATTTTGTAATATTATTTTCATATAGAATTCTAATAAAATAAGTAAGAAATGACAAATTATTCTCTATCATGATTCTCTAAATAAAAATCCTGATATGTAATAATTTACGATAATTTAAATACATGTTTCTTAATTATTTTATTTCTTTATTTGTAAAGGCAACAAAACCAGTACTACCGTTATTTAAGGATATTTTAATATTGAAATTATATTGAAGCATATATAACATCTAATTTTTATGTTTCGTGTTTTGTATATAAAAATAAAATAACATTTCATTATTTTATCATATTTTATTTTAAAAAAGTCTAATGAAATAGGTTTTCAGGTTTTCATTTTCAGCACTTGGCTAAATGCTAACAGCTATAAATACACAACAGAACGCTTATCCCGATGGGGTGTTTATAGTGGCTGGTGATTTTAATCATGATAACTTGGAAGACTGTGCTTCCAAGGGGGGAACATTCCTAAAGCTTTTAGAGCATTGCCCCTCCCTCAGGACCTGGATGAATATACAGTCGTGGCCAAAAGTTTGGAGAATGACATAAATATTGGAAATTGGAAAAGTTGCTGCTTAAGTTTTTATAATAGCAATTTGCATATACTCCAGAATGTTACGAAGAGTGATCAGATGAATTGCATAGTCCTTATTTGCCATGAAAATGAAATTAATCCCCAAAAAAACTTTCCTCTGCATTGTTAAGAAGGCTTCAGGACATCCAAGAAAGTCCAGCAAGCGCCAGAATCGTCTCCTAAAGAGGATTCAGCTGCGGGATCGGAGTGCCACCAGTGCAGAGCTTGCTCAGGAATGGCAGCAGGCAGGTGTGAGCGCATCTGGACGCACAGTGAGGCCAAGACTTTTGGAAGATGGCCTGGTGTCAAGAAGGGCAACAAAGAAGCCACTTCTCTCCAAAAAAACATCAGGGACAGATTGATCTTCTGCAAAAAGTATGGTGAATGGACTGCTGAGGACTGGGGCAAAGTCATATTCTCCAATGAAGCCTCTTTCCGATTGTTTGGGGCATCTGGAAAAAGGCTTGTCCGGAGAAGAAAAGGTGAGCGCTACCATCAGTCCTGTGTCATGCCAACAGTAAAGCATCCTGAGACCATTCATGTGTGGGGTTGCTTCTCATCCAAGGGAGTGGGCTCACTCACAATTTTGCCCAAAAGCACAGCCATGAATAAAGAATGGTACCAAAACACCCTCCAACAGCAACTTCTTCCAACAATCCAACAACAGTTTGGTGAAGAACAATGCATTTTCCAGCACGATGGAGCACCGTGCCATGAGGCAAAAGTGATAACTAAGTGGCTCGGGGACCAAAACGTTGACATTTTGGGTCCATGGCCTGGAAACTCCCCAGATCTTAATCCCATTGAGAACTTGTGGTCAATCCTCAAGAGGCGGGTGGACAAACAAAAACCCACTAATTCTGACAAACTCCAAGAAGTGATTATGAAAGAATGGGTTGCTATCAGTCAGGATTTGGCCCAGAAGTTGATTGAGAGCATGCCCAGTCGAATTGCAGAGGTCCTGAAAAAGAAGGGCCAACACTGCAAATACTGACTCTTTGCATAAATGTCATGTAATTGTCGACAAAAGCCTTTGAAACGTATGAAGTGCTTGTAATTATATTTCAGTACATCACAGAAACAACTGAAACAAAGACCTAAAAGCAGTTTAGCAGCAAACTTTGTGAAAACTAATATTTGTGTCATTCTCAAAACTTTTGGCCACGACTGTACATCTACTGTGCTCTTCTATATCAGATGCTGTGTGGAAGTTGTAACTACTGGTAAACGCATCCGTGTCTACCCAAACAGGAAGCCATGGATGACAAAGGAGGTTCAACTTCTTTTGAAAGATCGTAATGTGGCATTCAAGTCTGGTAACAAAGAACTGTACAGTGCTTCTAGATGTAACCTCAAGAAAGGGAAAAAAAAATAGCCAGAGCTGCCTATAAACAGAAGATAGAGGATCACTTTGACGCAAAGAACTCATCACGCATGTGGCAGGGTCTGCATCATATAACAAACTGCGGGGGAAGTAGAGAACATATGACAGCGAGTAGTCTCACACTGACTGAGGAACTGAACTGTTTTTTTGCCCAATTTGAGAGGAAATCAGACAACGCAGTTTCACTACAGCTGGAGCCTGTTGACCACTGCTCATCTTCCAGACTCATCAGGTTAGGCAGGTTTTGAAAACAACAAATGCAAGAAAGGCGGCTGGACCGGATGAAATCACAGGTAGGTCCTCCGGGTCCTCCGGGACTGTGCACATCAGCTTGAAGATGTTTTTACAGACATTTTTAATCTTTCACTGGCACATACTGTTGTTCCAACCTGCCTCAAAACGGCCACTATTATTCCAATACCTAAGCAGTCCAGTATCACTTCTCTAAATGATTACAGGCCAATAGCACTAACTCCGATTATATCTAAATGCTTTGAAAGACTCATCCTGGGATATATTAAATCTGTCCTCCCCCCTACATTTGACCCACATCAATATGCATACAGGCAAAATAGATCCACAGAGAATGCCGTTAATACAGCACTTCATATTGCATTGGAACATCTGGAACAGAAGGATGCTCTTTGTGGACTATAGTTCTGCCTTTAATACTATCATCCCTAGCAGGTTAGTCATAAAGATGCGGGATGTGGGTCTCAGCAACCAAATACTGTATGTTGGTGGACCAGGAACCGGTCACAGAATGTGAGATTAATTTCGCATACCTCCACAAGTCTGACTCTTAGTACTGGAGCACCGCAGGGATGTGTGTTGAGCCCTTTGTTATACTCTCTCTATACACACGATTGTACAGCAGCACACCCCACGAATGCAATTATTAAGTTTGCAGATGACACAACACTTGTGGGGCTCATCTCACAGGGCAATGAAGCTGCCTATAGAGATGATGTGTTCAGGCTGGTTGAGTGGTGCTCTGACAACAGTTTGTCTCTTAACATCAAGAAGACAAAGGAGTTGGTTATAGACTTCAGGCGACATCAAGAAGAACTCCAGGCCTTGGTAATAAAGGGAGAGGAGGTGGAAAGAGTTTCTGGGCATCCATGTCAGCGAGGACCTTAAGTGGACAGTCAACACTAATGCTCTGGTCAAAAAGGCCCAACAGAGACTTTACTTTCTATGAACTCTGAGGAAGGCCCATCTCTCTGCCAGACTGTTGAAATCATTCTACCACTCTACAGTACAAAGTATATTAACATACTGTATTACAGCATGGTATGGGAATTGTTCTGTGACCGATAGAGCTGCACTTCAAAGGGTTATTAAAATCCCCCAAAAGATTATTGGACTTCCACCGCCTCACCTTAAGGACATATAGAGGCTTCGCTGTCATTGCAGAGCCTGTACCATCATCAAGGACAATACCCATCCTTTTCAAAACCTCTTTGCACTGCTCCGATCTGGGAGACGTTATAGGGTTTTAAAAACTCGCACCTCCAGATATAGGAACAGTTTTTTTTCCAACAGTAATACGTGAACTGAATTCCTATCTTTAGGGTTGCCTTCTACAGATTCTTATCATTTTGAAAGGATGGACTGAGCACATTAATGAAATGCACAAGTCACTTTAATATTGGTGTTTTTGAATGTATGTGAATATAGTTACCTTCTTATGAGTGAGATGCAATTTCGTTGTATGTTAACATGCAATGTCAATAAAGGGATATTGATTGATTGATTGATTGATAACATTTAAATATTTATTTTTCTCATTATATTAATGAGAATTTGTGAAGAAATATATTAAAGTAAAAAAAAATAAAAAAAAAAAAAAAGTACAATTATATTGTTATTTATTTATACCATACTGGAATAAAACAATAAAGACGCTTCTCTGGAAGCCAGTTATAAAATAATAAATCATTTTTGGGACACTGTGACCTGGACACTTTTGTCGCATTCAGCCTCTCCAGCATAAGATTCAGTGTGAGATTAAAGACGGATGTGTGAAATGAATCCATGAGTCCATTATGAGGCTCCAGAATCAAACCCCTACTCTCACTCACTCACGGCCTTGAGCTACACTCCCCACGACCCTCAAAAAGACACAAAAGAGCGGATGAGAGAGAGGCGATATGAGAAAAGAGCAGTGGAAAGAGTGGCAGCACCGCTCAACAAATGGAAGGAAATGACACACAGGGCTATTTTTTGTATTTACATCTCAAAAGGACGCAGAGATGCGGAGAACCTCTTCACACTCTACAATATGTCATTTGGGCTTTAAATGGGCCGGACCGAGAGAGCAGGACGTGTTGATTAAAGTCCATTTTCAGCCTTTCTAAACCTGAGAGGACAAGTCTCTATGGGCTTTTGAATAAAGGAGGTCACTGAACCGCACTGACTCCATTTCAGACCTTAAGAAAAACAGCCGATCCTGTTCTGAATCACATATATCAACAAGAAATTGTAAATGGTATAATGAATGAAATTAATAAAATGTACAGGTCATACTTCACACCTTTAAAACAAAACCAAACATTGTATATTGCTTAAAGAAATGCAAAAATTAGTTTTTGCATAGTTTTGCACCTGTAATGCAAAAAAAGAGATGAAATCGTAATGAAATTGTTGATATTTTGTATACATTATGATAGTATTTGTCATACTGGTTTTACTTAAAAATAAAAAGAAGTACTTATAAATAAATAAAATGAAAATAAAGAATAAAACATTATGGTAGTATTCGTCATACTGGTTTTACTTTAAGATAAAATAAATAAAAAAAATACTTATAAATAAATAAAATGAAAATAAAGATTAAATACATTGATTTATTTAATCAACAAAAAAATGATTATTAAAAACAAACAAACAAAAAATCTAATATAATAAATGAATTTTCAAGAATATTAATAATATGATAGTATTTGTTGTACTGGATTCAATTTAAAATAAAATAAATAAAAATACTTATATAAATAAAATGAAAAAAGATTAAAATTCATTTATTTATTTAAAAAAATAAAAATACATTATTAAAAATAAATGAACAAAAATCTAATCTAATAAATTAATTATAAAGACTAAAATTTACAAATTTACAAAATTTACATTTACATTCAAATTTACATTCTACAAAGGAAAGGAAAGGAAAGGAAAGGAAAGGAAAGGAAAGGAAAGGAAAGGAAAGGAAAGGAAAGGAAAGGAAAGGAAAGGAAAGGAAAATTGTGCATCTGTAATGCAAAAAAGTTAATTGTTGATTTTTTTATACATTATGGTAGTATTTGTTGTACTGTTTTTAATTTAAAATAAAATAAATAAAATAATAAATACTTATGAATAAATTAAATAAAAATAAAGAATAAAACACATTTATAAAAAAAAATAAACAAAAACACATTTTTTAAAAATCTAACATAATAAATCAATTATAAAGACTATAATCTACACTGAACTGGTTCTATCAGCATTAACATTGGCCTTGACAAAACAAGCTAACATTTCTCTTTAAAGCAGAGAGTTTTTGCTTAGTTTTGCATCTGTAAATGCAAAAAAATGTTAATTGTTGATTTTTTAATGAATTATGGTAGTATTTGGTTTTAATTTAAAATAAAAGAAATTTAAAATGAAATACTTATAGATAAATAAAATGAAAATAAAGAATAAAATACATTTATTTATGCATAATTATTATAATAGATTTTTGTTTTGCATCTATAATGCAAAAAAAAGTGAATTGTTGATTTTTATTTACATTATGGTAGTGTTTGTTGTACTGGTTATAAAATAAAATAAATACTCATAAATAAATAAGATGAAAATAAATAATAAAATACATTTATTTAAAAAAAAAAAATCTAAGATATTAAATGAATTTAAAAAAATATATTTTAAACTGAACAGGTACATTTACCATTAACAATTGCCTTTAAAGCAAATTTCTCTTTAAAGCAGAGAGTCAGCTCATTTTTTTTTTTTTATTACACTGGACAACATATAATATTATATTTTCTGCTCGAGGCAGCAATACAGACATGCAGTGCCTCATTTCCACCTACACATAATGCTATGTGTCACAATTTAATGCCAGAGCGGCTGGAAATGTTTTCAAAACTGCCCTTTAAAAGGATTCTCGCTCATGTTTTTTTATTAATGCATCAGCATGTTTGGGCCTTTTTAATGCTATTTACTTAACAAATCCTCTAATGCAAAATAGAAAACATTAAACGTGTCGTGCCAGGTTTGAAAATGCAAAAATGCGAACTAGACTGGACAGAGCATGGACCATTCTGGCTTTTAGAAAGCTAACATGGCACAAAAATACCTAAATAAATAAATCAATTCAATCATTTTCTCACTCAGTATTTTTGTCTTGTTTTCCAGTTCAAATATTGACACTTTTTTTTTGTTGAAAAAAGCTATCAACAAATAAAATAAAAAAAATTATATTTTTTTACTCAGTATTTTTTTAATATTTAAATAATTTTCTTAAGATTCTAAGACTAATTTTCTAAAAGAAAATCAATAAATAAAATAAAATAAAAAAAATAATTGTATTACTTGCCATTTTTTTTATTTTCTACAAATATCTACACATAAAATAAAATAGCATAATTTTCTTCAGATTTTCTTCTAATTTTCTGAAAAAAGTATCAATAAATAAAAGAAAATAAATTGTTTAGTATTTTTGTCTTGTTTTCCACTACAAATATCTACACATAAAATAAAATAGTTTCTTACTTAATATTTTTGTCTTGTTTTCCAGGTACAAATATAAACATATTAAATAATAAAATAAATTAAAAATAAAACAATTTTCTTTAGATACTTTTTCGGGGAAAAAAGTATCAATAAATAAAATAATAAAATAAAATAATTTTCTTACTTAGCATTTTTGTTTTGTTTTTCAGTACAAATGTCTACAAATAAATAAATAAATAAATAAACAAACTAAATAAAATAATTTTCTTACTTGGTATTTTTGTCTTGTTTTAATGAAATGAAATGAAATTTAAAATAAAATAATTTTCGTCAGATACTAAGTCTAATTTTCTGAAAAAAGTATTCATAAAATAAAATAAAGAATCAGTAATACTCAGTATTTCTGTCTTGTTTGCTAGTACAAATATCTACACATTCATAAATCAAGATTAATTTATTAATTTAAGATGCAAAATAACGTCAAATACTAAGTCTAATTTTCTGACAAATATTTGTCCTTAGTTTAAGCATTTTTTTTTTCCAGAAAACTTGCTTCTCAAGTAAACTGTTAGATATTTGCATTGGAAAACTAAAAAATATTAAATAAAAAATGATTTTTGCATATTTTTTGCAACATGTGGTTGAGTAAATAATGACTGGGTTACAGCTTTAACTCAAAATCAAATCAGTGCATTTTCCAGAATCAGTCATTTATGAACACAATACTGAAATGAAACACCATTGCTCATTTGATTTCCTATTCTTTGTCCCATCAAGATGAAGAGTACAAGCGTGATGAATCCGCTCCTAAAGCAGGTATGAACATCAACACATCTTATTATTAGCTCACCTGAGGGCCAATCAAACCCAGACACGACTTCTGCCATCACTCGCTAAAAGCATTTCTAGCATCAAAAAGGGTCAATAACTGCAACCTGAACATTTTCCACAGCTGGTTACCAGCTTTAACACACAGTTTGCGGTAATTGGAGGTTTTTGTTTGGCAGAGAAAAGAAAAAAAAGTGCAGGTTATGGACAAAGGAGCACTGATTTCTGAGTTTAAACGCAGCTCATTTGCCAAAAATACAGCAGGTATCTCCGGTTTTGTACCTTTGTTTCTTTTGTCACCTCTGCTTTCTGTCCATTTATCTTGTATTATCTCCATTCTTTTATTGTGAGGCTTTGTTTCTTACTAAAATAAAGCTGCTTGATTGAAGCGCTATGTACAGTTTATACAGTATACATCCTATAAATGCACACTATCAGAATTTTCGAAAAAAAAAAAAAAAAAGTATAAAATAATTCTCTTACTAGTACAAATATTGACACATTTTTCAATTTTAAATTCTGAAAAAAAAAACCTATCAATAAATATATTAAAATAATAAATTTGTATTCCAATACAAATATCTATACATTGTTTTGTTTTTTTAATTCTGAAATAAAATAATTTTCTACACATAAAAAATAAATAAATAAAAATAAAATAAATGATAAATAATTGACTTAGTATTTTCTTTTGTTTTCCAGTACAAATATCTATACACAAATAAAATGTAATGTATACATTTTTATTTTAAATAAAATTAGACTTAGTTTCTGAGGAAAATATTTAATTTAATTTATTACAAAATAAAATTAAATAAATAAATAATAATAAAAAAAAATCTGTAAAAACAGTATCAATAAATAAAATAATTTTCTTTCTTAGTATTTTTGTCTAGTTTTCCAGTACAAATATATACACATAATAAAATAACATAATAAAAAAACTATAAAATCAATTAAAATAATTTTCTTATTTAGTGTTTTGTCTTGTTTTCCAGTACAAATATCTACACATAAATAAAATTTAATTTTATTAATTTTTAATTTAAATTAGACTTAGTATCTGAAGAAAAATATTTTAATTTCAATATTCTTATTTTAATATTTAATTTCATGTATTTAAATTTATTTAATTAAAAAAAGAAAAGAAAATAATTTTCTTACTTAGTATTTTTGTCTAGTTTTTCCGGTACAAATATCTACACATAAAATAACGAAATAAAGTAAAATAAAATATTTTTCTTACTTAGTATTTTTGTCTTGTTTTCTAGTACAAATATATACACAAAATAAAATAAAATGAAATAATTTTCTGAAAAAAGTATCAATAAATAACAAAATAAAATGTATAAAAAGTAGTGCAGGTTATGGACAAAGGAGCACTGATTTCTGAGTTTAAACGCAGCTCATTTGCCAAAATACAGCAGGTATGTCTGGTTTTGTGCCTTTGTTTCTTTTGTCACCTCTGCTTTCTGTCCATTTATCTTGTATTATCTGCATTCTTTTATTATAAGACTTTGTTTCTGAAATAAAGCCGCTTGAATGAAGCGCTATGTACAGTATATACAGTAAACATGCTATAAATGACAATACAGTGTAATGACTATTACGTTCTGGGATGAAAAGATAAATTGACAGATTAGAGATGAAGAGGTCACCTCTGGAGAAGAAGGCGCTGATCATGAAGCTGAAGCTGATGGTGGAGATGGCAAACGCCAGCAGGAAAAAAAACACCAGCGTGGGGTCGCTGTGGGTCAACACCGCTCCGTTAGGACTCACCTGACACAGAAACAACACAAACGTTAACTAATACGTTTCAAATTCTGTATTTCATGATACTGATTTCTGAGAGAATCTATTCATAGTTTATTGCACATTTATTTATTTATGTGAAAACATTTACCTTTTGGCTTCAGAGAATTGTGATACTACTACTACTACTGCTTTCATGATTAATGTTATTAATGATCATTTATTATGTATGAATTAAATAATCCATTATATAACTTAATATTAATTATTTTTACTTTCACTTATTATTATTATTATTATTATTACTATTATGATTATTGTTCACTATAAGTTATTCACTAATTATTTAATTCAGTATAGATTAACTAATATGCCTAATTATTAATTATTACTTTCACTTATTACTGTTATTATTATTATTATTTGTTATTAATAAATTATTATTTAATTATTATGTATTAATTAACTAATTATATAACTTATTTATTATTATTACTTTTACTTATTATTATTAAAATTATTGTTCATTATTTGTTATGAATTGATTATTATTTATGTATTAATTATATGTATTAACTTATCATTAATTTCTATTAACTTCACTTATTATGAGTATTAGTATTATTACTACTACTTCTACTTTTATAATTAATGTTCATTATTTGTTATTCATTATTATGTAAGAATTAATTATTATATAACTTATTAGTAATTATAATTACTTATTATTATTATTATTATTATTTGTTATTAATAACATATTATGTAATTAAGTATTAATTAACTAATTATATAACTTATTATCATTTCCTCCTACTTATTATTTTTTATTATTAAGATTGTTCATTATTTGTTATTAATTAATTATTCTTTAATTATTATGTATTAACTAATATACCTTATTATTAATTATTACTTTTTAATAATAAAGTAATACTTACTTTTTAATTATTCTGTACTATATAGTTTATTAGTTATTATTGCTTTCACTTGTTCATTATTTGTTATTAATTAATTATTATTCAATTATTATGTCTTAATTAACTAATATACCTTAATTAATTATTAATTACTTTCACTTATTATTATTCATTATTTATTAATTAATTATTATTCAATTATGTATTAATTAATTATATAACTTATCATTAATTGTTATTATTTTCACTTATTATTACTATTATTTGTTATTAATAAAGTATTATTTAATTATGTATTAAATAACTAATTATATAAACTAGTAATTATTATAAATTTCACTTATTATTATTATTATTATTATTACTACTACTATTATGATTATTCTTCATTATGTTATTAATTATTTTTATTATTATGTATTCATTAATTAATTATATAACTTATTAATAATTATTATTACTTTCACTTATTATTATTTGTTAATTAATTATTATTATGCATAAATTAATCAATTATATAACATTATTAATTATTATTACTTTCTATTATTACTATTAAATATTATTATTGTTATTATTTTTCTTTATTTACATTATATATATTTAAATACATTATTAAAACATTAATAAGTGTATGGGTTAGTGTACAAAAATTATTACAATTTATATATAATATCTTAAATACCTCTTTTTTGCTACTGTGGAAAAATGTGGGGGGTTTTTTGGCTTTATTATAACAAAATTATAATAAACTTTCTTATAATTTATAATTTTTTACATGCAAATTAACAGTTACATTTAGTTTTATATTTAACCATTATTGTTTTTTTATTTATAAGCAGTAGTATACATACCATATTTAATTGTATATGTTAACGTTTACTGAGAAAAAGGAGACCTCATTTGCAATTTGAAAATAATACTTTTAAAAATACCTTTTTTTAATTAAAGCAAAACTCTAAATGCATACTGCATCTTTATGTAAATGTTATCATGCAAACAAACATATCATTCAGTATCTATACCATCTGTATCTGTGGAAAAATGTAAATGCAAACACCATATTAAAATGCTCCGCTGCATTGATTTTTGTGCACCGAGTGTAACTTGTTTTGAATAAAACCTGGTTCTCATTTCTCAAGTGAGGTAAACAAAACACTTTCAAAGAGATGCAAACAGTATGTGGTATTTCTAGTAGCACAAGGAACTAGATAACACAAAGCAGTGTGTCTGTGTTTACCTTGATGCAGATAAGCAGAGTAACAAAGAAGACGGAGATAGAGAGGAAGAGGAAAAACATGAGGAACCAGGCGCTCCAGTGCAACCAGTTGCTGAGCCCCATCATGCGCATGTACTCCTGCAAAACACACAAACGGCTGCAGTCAAGCTTTATTACATCAAACTGCATCAGAATCCATGTTCATGCCCCTCTTCCAGTACCTTGAGTTTCCTCTCCTTCTCCTGCACCACAGAGCGGACGATATTCAGAGAGGTGTAGGTGAAACTGAGCACGAGCAGCAGCGGCAGCTGGTTCTGGATGGCCAGGATGAAGACGTCGTAGATGAACGCCGGGAAAGGGAAGCGGGCCAGCTGCACTTGGGCTCGCTTGAAGAGGGCCGCCGCGGCCGTGCTGTTGTAAGCCTTCATGATGGCCCTGTCCACCGCGTGCTGCACCTGCAGGAAGCCCTCGCGGTAATATCCTGTTTAGAGACAACAGAGACATACTCTACTCATTAGATACAATCAATCAAACTGAGGTTTTAATGGACTCTGATGAACTGAGAAGATTTATATTAAAGGAGTATTATGGCTTGAGCTGAATCGACAGCATGTGTGGTTTAATGTTGGATACCACAAATATTCATTTCCATTTGTCCTGTCGCTTCTTTAAAAAGCAGAAGTCTGGCTTCCAGTGAGGTTAATGCAATGTAAGTGGCAATTCTAACATTAAAATATTCATTGTTTCAATAGTAAAGTGACAAGCAATATGTGACCCTGGACCACAAAACCAGTCATAAGGTTAAATTTGACAAAACTGAGATTTATATATCATATGAAAGCTCAATAAATAAGTTTTCTATTGATGTATGGTTTGTTAGGATAGGACAATATTTGGCCGAGATACATCTATTTGAAATCAGAAATCTGAGGATGCAAAAAAATCTAAAAGACTGAGAAAATCACCTTTAAAGTTGTCCAAATTAGGTTCTTAACAATGCATATTACAAATCAAAAATTACATTTTGATATGTTTACAGTAAGAATTTTACAAAAAATCTTCATGGAACATGAACTTTACTTAATTTCTCAATGATTTTTGGCATAAAAGAAAAATCAAAAATTTTGACCCATGCAATGTATTTTTGGCTATTGCTACAAACATACCCCAGCGACTTAAGACTGGTTTTGTGGTCCGGGGTCATTAGATGGCCATTTTCCAGTTCATATGAATCTTAAGGGTCTTAATAAAAAGTCTGTAATATACTTTGGTTAAAAATTCTCAATAGTAGTGTAAAAAAAACACTCTTTTACCTTGTCAAAATCAGCTCTGCAAAATATCAGCTCATTTTATTGCATGGGCCCTTTAAATGCAAATGAGCTCTGCTCGCCCCGCCCCTCTCTGCTGTGGGATTATGAGCTGTAATGTTTACTTTAACCACATTTAGCAGTGTTTAGCTACCTTTAGCTGTGTTTATCTGTGAAACTTGCCAACAAGCACATTATTAAGAAAGGCCATTTGCAAAGATGCATAAAAAACCCTTATATTCACTTCGGCTGTGGGTGAAGCTGCATCAACGAATGATTCGCACGAGCATAGACGCATATGTAGATCGGTATCGGCACTTTCCTTTTAAAACCAAAAGTAACATTAATCCTCTGCGTCTTCAGCAGCTCAGATGTCAGGAGTAAATGACCACTGCTTTGTTCATCAATACATCCAACAACAGAACACCTCAATCGCTCAATTAGAGTCTTCCTCTGCACCTGAGTCACACAATGGCGATTGCATTCAGACAGTTTCAGCTCGGTGAGGGCGGGTCTAAGTTAAGACGCTCATCTCAATCAACTGTGTTTCGTCACAACGTCAAGAAGCTGAGAATGAACTGATTTTAAAAAGATTTAAAAAACACCACTGGGTGGATTTTTATCATTGTCGGGTGGTTGTGTACACAAACTACCAACACACATTAATGTTCAAACAACATGTAAAAGTTAATTTGGCACCTGATGACCCCTTTAATGGACTCTGATGAAAATACAAATAATGTTTTAAAAAAATATATGAATGCAAAAACTTTTATAAAAACTTTATTTCATATTTTTTATTCCTCAAAAGAACTGGAAAGTTAGATTGGCTTATTGAAACCTTAATCTTTAGTCATTTTAGACCAAAAAAAAAATTACATTTTGCTTTTTATAATTTTTTTGGTAACACTTTACAATAAGGTTCATTAGTTAAACATTAGTTAATGTACTAACTAACATGAACTAACCATGAGCAATACATTTATTACTGTATTTACTAATCTTCATTAACGTTAGTTAATGAAAATACAGTTGCTCATTGTTTGTTCATGTTAGTTCACACTGCATTAACTAATGGTAACAAGATTTTAATACCATATTAGTAAATGTTGAAATTAACATTAACAAAGATTAATAAATGCTGTATAAGTGCAGTTCATTATTAGTTCATGTTAACTAATGTGGTTAACTAATGTTAACTAAAGAACCTTATTGTAAAGTGTTAAAAATTTTTTAATTCATGTATGAAAATTGGAAATAAAAATAATGAATGGGAATTATGAAAACTACAGAGCATTTTTTTTACAGTCTACACAAAAAAGCCAAGTTTGAGGCAGTGAGGCACTTACAATGAAAATGAATAATTTAAATGCAAAAAAACGTACCTTTTTTATTTATTATTATTGATAGTGTTATTGTTATTGTTGTTATTATTATTGCATTTAGAAACAACTAAATGCACAGTAACAGTATTAAGAATCAAGCATATGTAAACTTAAATGGGGTCATTTTTATAATTTCAACTATTAATTTCTCTTATGGACTATATGTAAACATCTTTTATGTTGAATATCTTATCCAGGTCAATACTAAGTGAAATATAACACGCACTTTGTATGATCCCTCTTATTTTGGTCAAATAATTAACATTTTGAAGATTCTGCAAGGGGGTGTAAACTTTTGACCTCACCTGTATGTGAACAAAACTAAAAAAAGGAAGTAAACTTAAAAGGCAAAATGATCTTTAAAAAAAATAGTCACAATATGGCCAATTATCCACAAATCCCACAGCAATGATGAGGTTTAAACTTGAAAACACCTCTAATATTTCTTTTAGCTTCAGGTAGTTACAATTTCTCAAAGCTTAACCATTCACAGAAAATTCCTTGCCGCTCCATATGGCTTTGCAAACTATAATGACCCTTGAAGATCAAAACTCTCGCTGTGCATGTCTTTCACACTTGCACTATAAAGCAACTCAATGCAGATGAAAGGAGGACGCTGAAGCGTGAAAAGCCATGCAGCGCTCATGATTAATAACACACGCTGCTGGCGTTTTGAAGCCGCTGGCAGAGCTGGAGGCCATCAGGCGAAGGGAATGCTAACTAATCCAAATCACTTCCTAATCAATCGCTAGCACCATCACGGGAAAACTTCACGTACAGGAAGAGATCATTAAGGAAGCAGAGGAGATAGAACAAGCCGGTTTATCTCATCTGCTGATGGTAACTGACAGCTGGCGTTAACAAGGAAATCGATCAAAAACGAAGACGTTACCAGCTTCAATTTTGCACAGTGTTTAAGCCGTTTAAACAAGCATTGATGATGGATTTGTTTCTTACAAAGACGCAGGTTTTTTTTTCACAAGATATTAATTGATGCACTGAAGTTGTGTGGTGTTTTTATCAGCTGTTTGGACTCTCATTCTGACGGCACCCATTCACTGCAGGATTGGTGAGCAAGTGATGTAATGCTATATTTCTCTAAATCTGATTAAGAAACAAACTCATATACAGTCAAGCCTGAATTTATTAATAAATTATAAGTTGGTTTTATTCAACCATTTTTTGACTGGAAATAACACAGATGTCTCCCAGAAGATAAGAAGACGATGTACAGGAGGCATCATTGTGGAAAAAAAAAAATATTATTCATCTTTTATTTACATTTGAACAAAAAGTGGCATGTCCAAAAGTATTCATACCCTTCTCAATAATCAATAGAAAAGCCTTTATTGGCTATTACAGCAATCAAACACTTCCTATAATTGCTGACCAGCTTTTTGCATGTCTCCACTGGTATTTTTGCCCATTCATCTTTAGCGATGAGCTCTCCTTGCCATCACCCTGATCTTTAGCTCCCTCCACAGATTCTCAATTGGATTGAAGTCAGTACTCTGGCTGGGCCACTGCAAAACGTTAATGTTTTTGTCTGCTAACCATTTCTTCACCACTTTTGCTGTGTGTTTTGGGCTGTTGTCGTGCTGAAATGTCCACTGGTGCCAAGTTTCTCTGCAGACTGCCTGATGTTGTTGTTGAGAATTTTGATGTATTGCTCTTTTTTCATGGTGCCGTTTACTGTGATTAGGTTCCCTGGTCCACCGGCTGAAAAACACCCCCAAAACATTAGGTTTCCACCACCATGTTTGACAGTGGGGATGGTGTTCTTAGGGTTGAAGGCTTCTCCTTTTTTACGCCAAATGAAGGATACATCATTGTGGCCAAACAATTCAATTTTTGTTTCATCTGACCATAAAACAGAAGACCAGAAGTCTTCTTCTTTTTCCAGATGAGCATTTGCAAAGGCCAAGCGGGCTTTTGTGTGCCTTATCTGGAGAAGTGGTGTCCTCCTTGGTCTGCGTCTGTGGAGCCCAGCAGTGGGCAGTGTCTGTTGGACTTGAGATGTTGCCACCAGCAGAGCCCAGATTCATCAGGATGGCCTTGGTGGTGATCCTTGGATTCTTTTTTACCTCTCTCACTATCCTCCTGGCCAGCACAGACGTCACTTTTGACTTCCGACCACGTCCTCTGAGATTTGTCACAGTGCAGAACGTCATGTATTTTTTAATAATACTTTGCACTGTAGACACTACAACTTCAAAACATTTAGATATGGTCTTATAGCCCTTTCCTGACTTGTGAGCAGCCATAATACGCAGCCGCAGGTCCTCAGTGAGCTCCTTTGTCTTAGCCATGACTGTCCACAAACCAACAGCAGAGAGCTTCTGTTTTCACCTGTTGAGTTGATTAAAACAGCTGTTCCCAGTGAATCAGGGTAATTAGGATGCTTTAGAACAGCTTGGACTATTTGGAATGGTATAGAACTTTGGATTTTCCCATAGACTGTGACAGTTTGCAAAGGGTATGAATAATTGTGGACATGACACTTTTTGTTCAAATGTAAATAAAAGATGAGTAATATTTTTTTTCCACAATGATCATCTTATTATCTTTTGGGAGAAGCCTGTGTCATTTTCGGACAAAAAAATTAGCTGGTTAAATAAAACAAACTTTAAGTCAGAATTTGCCAGGGGTATGAATAATTTCGGGCTTGACTGTACATGTAGGTTGGCCTGGAATTCATGGCCTGTAATTTGCTTATGCTGGGTAGTATTTCCCACAATGCATTGGTGCGGACTGACCTGGCGTGCCTCCGCGTGGCTCGTGTTGTTCTCTGGGGCCGGGAAGCTGGAACAGCGGGAACAGACTAAGCGTGTGCCAGTCCATATCATTGTTGGGGTTGAACTCACTCTTCTCACGCGCCGGAGCATTTCTTGGGCTATATGTAAAGCGCAGATGATAGCTGACCTGAAACATACGAGATCAACGGTTGTTTAGTAAATGGTCTTTGTAAAATGTGACTTAACACTTCATGTAATTATTAGAGGGTCAAATCTTCAAAGTAACATGAGTGTCTTGATTACTGGAACAATAAAAATGTAATTATTGTGGGGTTTGAAACTACAACTTTACGTTTACAACAATACAAACAGACAGACAGACATTTAATTGTGATTATATATCACTAACTATATAAAAAATAAACATTATTCAAGACACACTCATATTTGACATATTTTTAAATCTCACATTTAATAAGTACATGATATTTAATGTGAGATTTAAAAACAACAAAAAATTTTTTAAAATGAAATAATAATTATAATTATAATAATAATAGTAATGGTTACAAATGTGTCCCAAAATTGTGATTATATATGACAAAGACTATATAATAATAATAATAATAATAATAATAATAATAATAATAATAATAATAATTACAATCTTTATTAAATAAAAACAATACACAATTGCTAACTGTAAAACGAAGAAATCAAGCCTTATAATAATAAGAAATATTTCTGTTGTAATATTTCATAGCAAAATAAAGAAAACTTATGTTAAAATTATGTAAAACGTAATAATAATAATAATAACAACAACAACAACTATTAAATATATTATTGTTATTAAATATTAATACTGGATATAAATTATTAAATTAGACAAAGTAATTTAATTGAAAAGTTCATATGTAATAATAACTATTACATTTATTATTATTATTTGTTATTAAATATTAATACTGGACATTACATTTTAAATATTAGACAAACTTATTTCACTAAAAAGTAAAGAAATTGTGTTCAATAATTTAAAAAACTAAATAAGAAATATTTAAATTGTAAAAATTTTACTGTAAAACAATTTTTTGTAATATTTACTGTAAAATAAAGAAATTTAGTTTATAACAATAATAATAATAATAATATGATGATGATGATAATAATTTAATATGCAATTATAATAATTAATAACAACAACTATTAAATATATTATTGTTATTAAATATTAATATTGGATATAAATGATAAAATATCAGACAAACTAATTTCATTGAAAAGTTAATATGTAATAATAATATTAATAATAACTATTACATTTATTATTGTTGTCATTAAATATTAATATTGCACTTATTAACATTACATTTAAAATATAAGAAACTCATTTCACTTAAAAGTAAATAAAATTCAATGATTAAAAAAACTAAATATGAAATATTTAAACTGTAAAATTTTTACTGTAAAAAAATTATTCTGTTGTAATATTTACTATAAAACAAAGAAATTTAGTTTGATAATATTAATACCATTGTAATAATTTGATATGCAATAATACTAATAATAATAACTATTGTATACATTACCATTGTTATTAAATAAAATACTAGAACAATATTTCATTGTAAAATAATCAAGTGTATAATAATTATAAAAACAAAAAAACAAAAAATAAATTTCACTTGTAATATTTCACTGTAAAATAAAGACATTTTGGTAATAATAATAATAATAGCTAAATAAATATTTCTATTGCAATATTACATAGTAAACATTAGACCATTTTACTATGAAAATACTGAATATTTAAAAGTACTAAGCATATAATCATAATGACAATTTTTTTTACAGAATATATATTAAAATAATTCTGTTGTAATATTTAACTGTAAAATAAAAAAGTAAATAATAATGAATTATTTTTTAGAATAAATGTAATACATTGTTGTTGTTGTTGTTGTGGTTATTATTATTTTAGTAGTATTTATCATTATAAATCAATAATAAATTGTGCAACCAACCTAATGGTTTTTGTCCACTGAAAAGATAAATCTCTAATGTCTCATCATGTGAATGACTGACAGACAACTTGACACGAATGGACTGAACGCACAGCCTTGTATTCATCTGAATAAAATTCAATTCAGCATCGACAGTAAATGTGATATTTATATTTGACAAAATAAATCAGCCATCTAAAGAAATGCAGCTACTGGAAATTTGAGGCAACAATGTGACATTTATGGCAAATTTTTGGCATAAGGAAAACAGGTTTTTCTGTAAGTCATTCAGAAAACTATTCTTACGTTAACCGTTCAAAAAACATACATTTTATGAAGAATTGACATAGAAATGCAGGACCTGCACCAGAGTGATAAACTCATTGAACCCTGGCGTGAGCGAGGACTGAGAGCTTTCATCATGAGAGATGATGATTCACTCGTGTCCTCATGAGAAGAAACCAGACCGGCCCTCATCTCTCCATTAGCACATGGAGAAACCTCAGCAAGTGCATCTCAGAGCGGCTCAGACGGCTTCAGCCTGAACATTCAGTGCTTCATAAACACACGAGCAGGCAGCGGAGACATGAAACCAATATGGTTTGAGGGTATTTGCTGCTAAAGCACTAATGGTCTGATTCCTCCTGCTAGATTCAACTGCACTCTTGACTTCAGTGGAAAACAGGTTATTTTGTCCTCAAATGTTCACAAAAGAACATTTCCTTCAGGAACACTGGCTTTAAGTAATGGTTAGCATCACGAAACGGCACGTAAACGGGCAACTCTCACTAAAACTGACAAGAATCCATTTTATTTCACACCAAAATCAAAAGAAAAGTGATTTTGCATGAGCAAATCTAAGCTTATTTTTAGGATAGTTATCATTTTTGTTAGTTATTTCTCCCCGATTCTCATTATTGTAATAAAAAAGAGAGCAAGAGAAAGAGAGAATGATGCAAATAAAATGTAATTCGCCTTTTAATAACTCTAAAAACAGAAATAAAGTGATTTTCATTACTGTGTAAGTACTATAGTTAATAAATACCGTGGATTTTATTGCATTGTGTTTAAACCGCATTGCAAAACTAGCTTTATAAAAAATTTTTTACAAAAAACGTTTTACAAAAATTTTCTTTATACAAAATATAACTAATTTAGGAATAATATTCCTAATTATTATTATTATTATTATTATTATTATTATTTAATATTTTAACCTATAATTAAATGTTATAAATTAATTAAAATTAATAATTGCATTTTATTAATAATAATAATAATAACAATAATAATATACCGTTTAACTTTTTTTTAATGATTTAAACTGTTGAGCATGCAGTTTTACAGGTTAAAATAGCATTATTACTATTTTTAGAGTAGTAGTAGTATTACTAAATAGAAATATTATCCAAAAATGGTATAGTAAAATAAAGAAATCAAATGTTTAATAATAATTATTATTACTAAACAATAATGTTAAACAATATAAGAAATATTTCTGTCATTGCAATTCACTATAAAAAAAATCTAGTATTTAATAGTAATATTATTATAATATTAAGGATTTATTTTGTGACTGTATTACTAATATTAGTAAATAGCATGGGATTTATTGCAATTTAAATATGAGAGGACAATGTATTTAATATAAAATAAATTATTAGCTTTATTTTCTTTGTGAAAAATCATTTAACTTCATAACATTAGTCATAATAATTTAATATATTTAATTTATAATTAAAATACTTATATAAATAATAATAACAACAACAACAATAATAATACTTATTATTATAAGGTTAATTATTACAATCATTTTATTTGTGATTTTTTTTCTTAACAATACTAGTAACAATAATTTCAAATATTTAACTTATAATTAAAACACCTCTATACATTTACATAATAATAATAATAATAATAATAATATTATTATAAGTAAATTATTAGCTTAAATTAATTTAAATTAATTATTTTAAATTAATAATGCTGGTAATAATAATTTCATTTATTCATTTCTAAGTAAAATACCTACATACTACTACTACTACTACTACTCATCATTTATTATTATACTTATTATTATTATTATTAGCATAATTTTCTTTGTGAAAAAAATATTTTACTTAACAATACTAGTAATAATAATTTCATATATTTAATTAACCATCAAAATACCTACATAAATAACCATAATAAAAACATATTTATTATTAGTATTATTTATTATATTTATTTTTATTATTATTATTATTATTATTATAAAAAGCAAATTATTAGCTAACTTTTTGTGAAAAATAATTTTACTTAATACAAGTAGTAATAATTTAATATATTTAATTTATAATTTAAATACCAATATAAATAATAATAATAATAATAATAATAATAATAATAATAATAATAATAGTAAATTATTAGCTTAATTTTCTTTGTAAAAAGTAATTTAAATTAATAATACTGGTAATAATAATTTTAGATATTAATTTATAAGTAAAATACGAATACACTTAAAAATAATAATAATAATCTATAACTATTATTATGTAAAGTAAATTATTCGAGTAATTTTCTTTGTGAAAAACAAGTGTACTTAAAACTAGTAATAATTTAAATATAATATATTTATATTTATAATAATTTTAAATATTTAATTTATAAATTAAAATACGTTCATAAATAATAATAATAACTAAAGGCTAGTAAAAACTAGTAATAATAATAATAATTTATTACATTCAACTCAATTAAATTAAACATTAATTTACGTAATTAAAATACCTATATAAATACTACTACTACTACTAATAATAATAATACAACTGAACAAAACATTACTAAATAAAACAATATAACATAATAACAATATCTTTATGCTATATTGTTTTATTTAATAATGCAGTAAAATACAGTAACCTTACTTTACAAAACTCTACATAACGATTTGAACTGTTCATCATGCAGTTGATCAGGTTGATCTGGGCTAATAGCAGGATGTAAACAAGAAGTTGTTGATTGGGAAAGCTAATTTATTAACACACAAGTCAGTCTGGTCCGTGGCGTCTCACCTGCAGAGGAAGCGGCTCATCGTCGTGTGTGAATTGGTGCTCAAACACAATGGCTGCCAAGATCTTTCCAGACTCTGGGTCATTTTTCACAAACTCCTCAAACTGCTCCTCTGTTTCAAAGCCTTGCACTGGAAAACAAGAACAAGACACATGCTTAATGCCACACTAGTTACTATAGCTCATACTTAAACACACCAGACAGGAAGAAAACACCTAAAAACAAACATTTGAGCACCATGACAGCAAAACAAAGATTTCTCAGAAAAATGTAAATTGTTTATAATTTTCTATGTTCATACTGTTACATGCGATCAATTCAGTGAGCAGAAAGTTTAAGGTTTAAACTGATAAAAATAGACGAATCGATGAGAAACGCAACCCTTTAAGCAATCATATGAAACCAGGTGACCTTCAAAGCAGCTGTGTGGACATTGGCTCACTGTTTGACCTTTAAATAATTGATTTTAGGATTTGTCAGCCTACTGGAAACATATGTTAATGATATCACCATCGCTTTTTTTCCAAGAGAAAATAATGTTAAAAGGAAAAGCTAATGAGACACTAGGCAAAACTGGGAATTCAGCCAGGTCACGACTGGGATTTACCAACTAAATCCAATTAAACACACACACACACACACACACACACACACACACAACCGGCATGCTTTAGACTCCAACAATATCTGAACAAAAATGAAAAGTCGGCTATACTGTTAACAAAAAAAAGGAATGTGTTCAAGAAGCATGTAATTCTTTGGATTCTTTGGTACTTTTTATTGTTGCTTTATCGTTCTTTATTTACAAAAACACATCACATGAGGGTGAAAAAATAATGAAATTTTTCATATCTGGGTCAAATGTCTATCTAACATGTAAGCAGCTGGTCTCACATGACTGTTTGTTAGTTACAGTATCTCTCTTACAGCATCTTTCTTTGTGAAAACATGAGGCGTCGGTTGAGCCGGTTAAACCGGCTCAGAGAGAGCAACACCTGTCTCCTGTAAGGTTTGCAGGGGTCTGTCCCGTCCTGAACTGATCTCACCGCACCTGGAGGATCAACAAGCAAATCCAACATTCCTTTAAAACGAAGCACAACCAGGAAGCATCTGTGCTATATGTGTCAGTGTAAACACAACAGAGAGTTAATAACAATAAATAAGCAATAAAGCCACTTTTGAAGTCCTGCTGAAACTGATTATTGTCTATGGTTGAAATAAAGAACCAGCTCTAGTTCTGAAACATTTGAGTTTTTCAACACTACTATTAAAAAAAAAAAAAAAAAAAAAAAATTTGATAACAGTGTCCTTATTGTTAACAACCAAAAAAGTGAGCACACCCCTCACTTTTCAGCAACCACTTTAGAAAATCTTCTCAAGGGACAAAACTATAGAAATGAAACTTGGATATATTTTACAGTAGTCAATGTGTAGCTTGTATAGCTGTATAGATTTACTATGCTCTGAAAATAACTCAACATACAGCCATTTATTGTCAAAATAGCTGGCAACAAAAGTGAGTACACTCTAACAGCAGTATGTTTTTTAACCATGCAAAGCTAGTTTTAAGAGGTTTTCACCGATCGTCAGTGGCCGTTCTGCACTCATGAACCCGCATGAGAGCAGTCTCACCTTGGCCATTTCTTCTGCTGGCTCTGATGTCTCTAAACTAATTAAACATGAGATATTCGTTTTGGGTGAATCTAATGGGCAGTCTTTGGTCTCACTAATCTATTATTTGTTCCAGAGCAAACAGTTTTGGTAAAATCTCATCATTCAATGCTGTATATCAGATGGCTGTCTTTGTACTTTGGACTGAAATGAATTTTATACTAAATAATAGTAGTATTTAAAGGTGTTTAGTATTGAGGAACAGTGTGTGATCGTGATGTTGAATTTAGTTGTATTGTTCCGCCATTAGATGGCGACAAGAGAATGTTTTACGCGTCAGCAGTAAGGACTTTTATATTGAAAAATAAAACGGAAATTACTTTCAGTTTCAACATCAGCTTAATGCAGCTAACAAACGCACTGAGCAGCTCTCCAGTAGGGGTTCGATCTTCAACTGGCTGGCAAGCTGAGATTTGAATCCATGGTGGAAGGAAGTAGTTCTGCACAAAAGAGGGTTTTTAAAGACACTCTGTTGATGTTTCCTATGCATTTAAAGACTCGTCAAACTGTTGTATAAACGCAATATCACACCTGTAGACTTGAGATATGGGTGTATACTGGCAAACTGTGCTTACCTACGCCTGAATCACAGCAGTGCTGATATACAGCCATATCTCACACCTACTTGTGTGATATTACTCATATATATAAAGAGGTGGCTGTCTGGTGCAGTATAAACAACCTGGAGCACAACACGCTCAAAACTGTAGAGATGTTCGTGGACTTTAGGAGAAACTCTAACTCTCCCCCCACTCACCATCATGGATAGCACTGTAACAACAGTGGGTATGTTCAGGTTCCTGGGGACCACAGTCTCTCAGGACTTGAAGTGGGACACTCACATTGACTCAACAGTTTTACTCTGCCATTATCGAATCCATCCTCTGCACTTCAGTAACATCTAGTAATTTTGCTACCAATTTTGACCTCAGAAAACTACGTCAGCTAGTCCAGACTGCTGAGCGAATCACTATTACAACCCTCTCTACTCTCCAAAAACTGTACTTATCCAGAGTGAGCAAAAGGGCTGGCAAAATCACTCTGGACCACTCACATCCAGCACACTCCCACTTTGAACTGTTACCATCTGGTACACCCAACACACACACAGAAGTAGAGTGAGATCAGATGTCTGATATTTTTTAAATTTTCTGTTATCCATAGAGCATAGTAAATTCATAAAACTAAGCATGTTTCCTCAGAATGCCTTGTTCTCTGTATGTTAAAAGGTTTCAAGTGTTTGGATGCTCAATTAAGGTTCCTCAATGTTTTGTCATGATGTAGACAATGTTTGGTGTGAACTGTATGTGTGGGCCTGTTTTTTTACAAAATTCACATTCAAACCAAAATAGCCAACTTCCTGTTCCTGTCTGTCTTGATGAGAACAATACATGTACCAAGTTTGGTGACTGTAGGAAAAACTAACCCCCTTCCACTTTTGTCAGAAAGGTGCTAAAGAGTGCCTCCTTCATGCCCATTTATGAGCTTTTGCCAGTGTCTATCATTAATGCTGATGTGTCGAGTTTTTGGAATTTTAAACAAGTTAAGAGCCTCAAAAACACCTGAAAAGAATATTAAAAGTTTGACACGTTGCCATGGCAACAAATCCCTTAGCAGTTTTACATCAGTTGTGATTTGTCATTATTATCTGTTGAAGCAAATCAGATAAAAATAAGCATGTAATTTCAAAGCATTTTTAAAAGAGACACACTCCCTGTTTTCAGTTGGTGACGTTACAACTTTGACTCCTAATAGTCACATTCATGTGATCGGCATCATACAATGGAAAAACTCATGAAGTTTGATCAAAATCAGATAAAGGATGCAAATTTTACTAGGCACTTCCTGTTTCTCATTTTTCACCATAATTTTGTCACCTAGTCACGGCCAAACTGTTTGAGATATCAAAAATCCCTTCACAATTTAGCATGCCCAATGTCTTGAGATCATGTTGACCGAGTTTGGTGGTGATCGGATGGAGAACCTACAAGTATATCAAATTTCACAGCATGCGTTTTTCACAAATCTTAGAATAACCAACTTCCTGTTGGGAGGAGCTAATGACATGTAGTGCGAAAATTGTTCAGATCGATGAGTTCTATACGTGATAAGAGTTTCATATGTGTAAGTGCAAGCATGTGTAATATATAGCCCTCCAAATTTCAGGGGGTGCTTTAGATTCATTTTGCTCACAAACAAATGACCTATTTTTATTAAATGAAATAGTCCAAATCAGTCAAAATGATCCATCTGACATGGTCAAATGACTCAATGAATCAAAATGTCTACTGCATTATCAATAATCAACTTATTAACTCGGGGGGAGTTGGAGAATGAGCCTATTTCCAAAAAAGTGGAGTGTTCCTTTAATTTATCCTCAAGCCATTGCTTTTTTTTTTTTTTTGCACAAAAAAGAAATACAACACCAAGGACATACTGATGCATATTAAGTGCCGGAGAAGGCAAAAAGCCAGTATGGCTTATCTAAAGCCTCCACCAAAGAAAGATAAAACTTAGCCAAAGAATGCAAAACACAATATAATACAACTCATACAACAAACAAAAAATATGTCACGATAATACTAGTGATAAAACAACAAGCATTTCACAGTAAAATGAAAATACACTGAAAAATATAGAATCAACTAATTGCACAAGCTAGTTCATCAGCAAACCTCTTAAAACTCTTTTAAAGCTCTCTATTGAGGTGCATTGTCTCGCCACATGAGAAAATCTATTCCATATCTGCGTACCTTTAAATCTTATTGAAAATTGGCCTCCACATGTGGTGAAATTTGGAGGATGGAGATCCATTACCTGCCTAGTATTATGGGCATGAACAGCTGAGTTAGCTTTAAAGTATAACGTGAATTGGCCAGGAATCTTTCCTTCCGATAAAAATTATTTGTACATGAAAACACATATTTGGAAGATGTTAATGTCAAAAATTGATAAAATCTGCAATTTCTTAAATAGCGAAGCTGAAGATGTGTGTGAATCTGAACGAGCTGCTATCCTGACAAACCGCTTCTGGAGAATTAGAATTCTATGTAGCTTTGTTGGAAATGTGCTCCCCCACACCATGTTAGAATATGACAAATAGGGATAAATTAAGCTATAATATAGGGTACGGAGACATTTTGTAGTAACAAGATGGCTAATCCGTATTATACCAATTGATTTATTAATTTTGCCACAAACAAAGTCTATGTGTCCTCTCCAACTCAAACCTTCATCAATAATAACTCCTAAAAATGTTGTTGTTGTTAACTGAAGCATCTCAGTAGGCCCAATTTTAATTCGCGCTAGTTCTTTATGGTATGTTTTTTTGCCACTGAAAATAACAAAATTTCATTTCTTAATATTTAAAGATAATTTATTTAACTTGAACCAAGCAGTGTAGGCAACTAGGCCAATATTTGCATTGCTCATTAACGTACTAAAATGTGAATGTGAAAGAACAAGGGTTGTATCATCCGCAAATATGATGGGGGAAAGCACATCCGAAACACTAAACATATCATTTATATAAATGAGGAACAACAGTGGTCCAAGAATAGACCCCTGTGGGACCCCGCATTGTAGTTTAGCTTTATTGGAAAAATAACCCTTAAAAGAAACAAACTGTGATCTATTTGAAATATAACTTGATAACCATTTATAAGTGATATCTTGGAAACCATATTTGTATAATTTAGCAAGGAGGATATTGAGATTTATTGTATCAAATGCTTTTGAAAAATCCAAAAAAATACTGCAGGTGAACTCATTATTTTCAAGTGCAGAAATAACCTTATCAATAAGATGAAGTAGAGCCATATAAGCTGAATGATTTTTTCGAAAGCCATACTGGTGGTTCTAAAGAATCATATTAGAATCTAGATGAGAAATTATCCTTTTATGTATGATTTTTTTCTAATATTTTAGAGAAACATGGCAAAATAGAAATGGGTCTATAATTAGTAAAACAACAAGGATCATCAGCTTTAAACAAGGGAATGACTTTAGCAACTTTGAACTCATCTGGCACAACTCCTGTTTCCAGAGACAAAGACATAATATGAGAAAGTGGTTGCAGAATGGATTGCTTCACCTGTTTGACAAGGTATGCTGAAATATTGTCATGGCCCGCTGCGGTAGGTTTTAACTGATCAATGATGTCACTTACTTCATGGCCATCAATAGGTTTAAATGAAGACATAACAGGAAATGACCGATGGATAAAATCCAAAGGATTTCCATCACTATCTGGAATTAAATTGGCTAATTTCGGACCAATACTGACAAAAAAATTATTAAAATGTTCAGCCATTTCCTTTGGATTACTTAAATAGTCGTCACCATTCTGAAAAACAGAGGGTAAATCATTAGTAGCTTTCATCATGTCCATCTAGAAATGAACTGCTACTTAAAGCTCTGTAATTTCAGATAAATGATGTGTTTGCCTGAAAGCTCCTCATCTCAACTATCCCACAAGCCTTGGCTCGAAATGTCAAAATCAGTGACTTTCATTACATCAGCCCCGCAGCAGACTCTTTCAAAGCAGGATATTCAGTTAGCGAGTCATTTGTGAATATTACACAGCACTTTAACACCATCAAGCTGTTCATTTTACAGTCAAAGTTGAGGCATCAGATTATGGATCTCCTCGCTCAGAGCGACATGAGGAAGCAAACAGGGTTCGGCATGAGTCACATGACCACGACGCTGCCCAAATAGTCATTTATTACGTGACTCACCACCTGCATATTTCCCTGCAGGCTTTTATGACAGCTCATAAACACAAGCATCAGGACAATTCAAGGGTCGGACAGAGGCTATTTATGTTGGGGAAAGAGGCCATGAGGTTTTCAGTAGGGTCATGATGCTATTTATTCACAAAACCTCAATATACCCTTTTTATTTCTTTTTTTTTTTTTGACAGTGTAGGTAAAATACAACAAAAAATAAAGATCTATAACAAAATAAAATAAATATTTTATGCATGTTATATAATAGCTTTCTGGTTTTTGCCATTTTTGGACAAAAATAAATACGTTTTCTTTTTCCAACTTTTCCTTGTAGTCAGTTTGTTTCATGTTTATTTCATTTTTGACAGTATAAGTTGAAAAAAATCTATTTTTCTGCTATTATAATTTTTGTTGCATATATTTGCCGCTTTTTAATTTTTATAATTTCTTGACAGTATAAATAAAATACAAAATCAGAGCAGATTTTCCATGCAGCCAGCTTAATGCATGCATTATATTTGCAGTATATCTTTCTTTTTGTTATTTTTGACAAAAAAAAAAAAAATGTAATTAAATTAAATAAATAAATAAAATAACAAAAATTAAAATAAATTTCCTTGCTATTAGCGGATCTTCCATGCAGCCAATTTAATGCATACATTATATTTGCGGTACACATTTTTCTTTTTGTCATTTTTGACAATATTAATAAAAAATAACATAAAAGATAAAATTAGCAGATTTTCTGAAAATAAAATAATAAAAATCTAAATAAAATTCCCTGCTATTAGCAGACTTTTCATGAATCCAATTTAATGCATACCTTATATTTGCTATAAATATATATATATATATATATATATAGGTCATTATTATTTGGTCATTATTGACAATTTTAATTAAAAATAAAGAATACTAATTCTAATATATAAAATAAAACAAATTTACCTGCTTTTATCAGATTCTCAATGCAGCCGATTTAATGCATTTGTTATATCTGCGGTAGGCTACATAATTTTCTTTTTGTTATTTTTGACAATATTAATAAAAAAATAACAAAAAATAAAATACAATAAAAAATAAAATTCCCTGCTATTAGCAGACTTTCCATGCATCCAATTTGATGCATACGTTATATTTGCTGTATATATTTTTGTCATTATTGACAATTTTAATTTAAAATATAATACTAATATAATAAAATATAATATAAAAAAAAAAATATATATATATATAATAAAAAAAATTAAATAAATGTACCTGCTTTTATCAGATTCTCAATGTAGCCGATTTAATGCATATGTTATATCTGCGGTACATGATTTTCTTTTTGTCATTTTTGACAATATTAAAAAAAATAATAATAAATAAAATGTAAAAAAATGTAATAATAAAAATTTTAATAAAATTGCTATTAGCAGATTTTCCATGCAGACAATTTAATGCATAAGTTATATTTGCAGTATATATTTTTCTTTATGTCATTTTTGACAATATTAATAAACAAAATAACATAAAAAATAAACTATAACAAAAAATAAAATTTCCTGCTATTAGCAGACTTTATATATATATATAATTTTATTTTTGTCATTTTTGGCAATATTTAAAAAAAATATATTAAAACAATTAAATAAAAATGTAAAAAATGTAATAATAAAAATTTAAATAAAATTGCTATTAATTAGCAGAATTTCCATGCAGCCAATTAAATGCATGCATTACATTTGCTGTAAATAATTGTCTTTTTGTCATTGTTGACAATAATAATTAAAAAATAAAACATAATAAAAATAAAATAAATTATTTGCTTCGTCATGTTTCCATATTTTTCTGTCAAGTCAGTTTTGTTTCTTTTTATTTTGCTATTTTTAGAGACCATACAGAGACATGTGATAATGAGATCAGCCAATTATGCAAGCCAAACCAGACGTGCTAACCACTAGACCACAGCTCTGATGTGTCAGCTGTGTTCCTCAACACATTTCAATACTTTTAGCCCAAAAGCTCTCACCGCTTCTGATGCAGCCGGACAGACTCTGCTGCACGTCGTCGGTGATCTGCCGCACCACGCTGGCGTTTGAGGGCACGTAGGCCAGCTGCAGGCCCTGGTAGCACAGAGAGAGCGGCAGCTCGTTCAGAGGGAAGTTGTAGTAGTGCGTTGCATTAGGGTAGTTGATGAAGGACACCTTCTGCCGCAGGACGATCAGGATAGCTGAGAAGAGCAGCGGCAGAGCGATCTCCACCAGTGTGACCAGAATCTGACGCTTCTGCACATCGAGAGAAAGACGAAGTCAGTGAGTGGAAAAGAAGATGAGTGGACTGATGGAAGGGTAGTCGGAGATGCATGTATTAATGATGGATTATTATGAATAGGATAATGGTTATCTGTGGAGTAATAAAAACTTGAACAATATTTTGAATGCAATGTATGCTGCTTTGGATAAACGTGCCTGGCAAATGCATTGAATTAATTTAAATTAAATTAAATTATTAAACTTAATTTAATTTTCTTTGATTTTGTTTTTATGTTAACAACAAAATATTTTTATTCAAATAAAATATATGTATTTTTTTATCACAAAATTGCAAGTTAAATTAAAATGAAAACTGAAAATATACAATTTTACTCTAAATCGCAAAAAACTACAAAAACACAAAAATAAAATAAAACTAAAATAATCAGTAAAGTGACTGCTGCACTTTTTTGTTAATTAAAATAAAGCTAAAATAAAGCTAAAATACAAATCAATTAAAGCTAAATAAATAATAATAATAATAAATAAAAAAATTACAATCACTAAACTGAAAAGATAAAAATAAGAGGCAATTTAAAACCACATAACATTAGTAAAACATTAAATTAAAATGAATGGAAATATTAAAACAAAATTTTAAAAATAGATTTTAATATTTTTATTTTAAATAAAATAAAATTATTTTTGTTCATTAAAACAAAGCTGAAATAAAAAATAAAATATTAGATGAAGAACTATTAAAATATAACATTTTACTCTAAATCACAAAACTACAAAAACACAAAAATAAAATAAAACTAAAATTATTCTGGAATTGACGATTTTACAATTAAGTGATTGCTGGATTTTTAGGAATAAACTTCCATAGTTTAGACTTTTGTTATTTGTTTGCTTATTAAAATAAAGCTAAAATAAAGCTGAAATACAAATCAATTAAAGCTATTTAAAAATAATAATAATAAAAATAATAATAAAACTACAACTACTAAACGGAAAATATAAAAATAAAAAGGCAATTTAAAACCATATAACATTACTAAAACATAAAATCAGAGAAAAGATTTTTATTAGAAAGTTTTTATATTTTTATTTTAAATAAATAAAAAAAAACATTGGTTCATTAAAATAAAGCTGTAATTAAAAAATACATTTTTAAATTTTAGATGAAAATCAAAAATAACATCACTAAAACTGAAATAAATAAATTAAAGCTAAATAAAAAAAAAATAATAAATGAAAATGAAAATATAAAAATAAAAGACAATTTAAAATCACATAACATTATAAAACATCAAATAAAATTAGAAAAACATTAATCTAAATGAAAATGTAAATATAAAATCTTACTCTAAATTCACAAAAACTATAATCCTTATCATTAAAATGAATTATTAATGTGGTAAAACTAATAAGTTTACAATGAACCGATTGCTGCATTTTTATGAATAAACTTCCATAATTTTGATTTTTACAATAAAACAAAATATTTTTATTTATATAAAAAATAAAATAATAATATTTTTGTTAATTAAAATAAAGCTGAAATAAAAACCTTTAAAAACTTACAAATAGGAAATAATAAAAATAAATGTAAAACTTTTAGGAATAACAACACTAAAACTGACACAAACAAATTAAAGCTAAATAAAAAATTTATGAAAAAAAAACAAATAAAAATATTATGAATAGGCCATTTAAAATGACAGCTTTACTAAAAAAAAAACAAGGAAATATTAAAACAAAATAAATAAAAAAAATCACATAATTTACAAAATCTAAAAAATGAAATTATGCAAACTACAAAAACACAAAAATAAAATAAAAAAACTAAATAAAATAGTTAAAATTTTTTTCACAGAAAAAATTATTATTTTTGTGGTGAAATTCATAATTTTACAATACTACGCCACAGCTCTGAAATGTTATTTTTAAATGTATACTAAAAATAAACTTCCATAATTTAGCTTGCCAAAATATTTCATTTATATTAAAATAAAATTAAACCGTAACATTTATGAAAACACTTATAACAACATAAAACAAAAATTGCCACAAAAAAATATACATATTTTTTCTTTTTCTTTTTTTTGCATAGATTTGCTGTTTATATATTTTTATTGTTTGTTGCATAGATTTTCTGTATTTATTTATTTTTTTTACATTTTTGGCAGTATTACAACTAACATTTAAAATAAATGTAAAATTATTTTAAATAAAAAATGCTACTTAAAAATATAATTAACATATAAATCAATAAATACTAAAATTATTGTGTTGCCACAAAATTAAAAAATTATTAAAAAGTAAAATATATATATATATATATATATATATATATATATATATATATATATATATATATATAACAAATGAATTTTTTGTTGTTGTAGCCAATTTTTTGCATAGATTTGCTGTATAAATATAAATATTTTTGTTAATTAAAATAAAGCTAAATAAAAAATAAATGAAAAAACTAATAAAAAGATTATGAATAGGCCATTTAAAATGACAGCTTTACTAAAACAAAAAAGGAAATATTAAAACAAAATAAAATAAATAAAAAACAAAACAAAAAAACACATAATTTACAAAATCTTCAATAAAAAAATGACCTCTGAAATAAAAAAAATAGTTGTGTTGCGCAAACAATATTATATATATATATATATATATATAAAAACACACACAAATTCATTTTTTTGTTGTAGCCATTTTGTTGCATAGATTTCCTGTTTTTTTTTTGTTTGTTTTTTTGGCAGTTAAAACTAAACATTAAACATTGACATTAAAACTAACATTTCTAAATAAAAAGTGAAAATGCAAAGTGAAATGTAATCAACATATAAACAGATTTTTTAAAAGATTTTTTCGACTTGATGGTTGCACCACCTTGATACTAAAATAAAACAACGTTATCACCTTCAATGTACAAGCTTCCTGTTTGTATTAACAGGTGAACTACTCATATTCACATCGCAAATCTAGTGTCAACAAGCCAATGTGTGAGCAACTATGATCCCACAATGCACCTGAGGGCTTAATCTAGATCGATGGAGAACTTCAGACCTCTGATCTGGGTCAGAAAGGCAGCGGTGTGTGCCACAACGAGGCATGAACGGCCCAGTCTTTACGCCTCCGCTGGGCTTGGGTTTCCTAGCAACAGCTGGAGCCCAATAGAGTGCAAACAGCCCTCTATCAGAAGGGAATTGGGACGCTTCCCGCAGCACTCGATCCGGCTCATTCGACTGCTTAGAAAGCTCACGTCTGATAGACTTCACCTGCACACCAGCAACACAAGACGGCAAGTGTGCAGAGCAAAGGTCTGGCATAATAAGAGGCAAAAACACATGCAAAGCGGCATTAGACAGAGCTTCTGTTGTTTTGCGTTTATAAAAGAGAGTCTCATATCTAATCTAAATAAGGGAGAAGTCATTCAATACAGCCATGGTAAATCACTACAGCGAATGAGGTCAAAGAGGTAATCATTAAATTTGACTCCACGCCTTTGTTTTGCTTGAGCTTGAGCTTGAGCTCTTTTATCCGCTGCAAACTAGTTGACACATTTCCTTATTTCCTTAGGATGGTAAATGAGATTTGATTCTGTGTCTTGCTGTTTGAGGGCAAGATTGATAATTATTTGAACTCAAATATAGATTTGAGTCATTCCAAAGGGCTTTTCACACTTTGAATAGTTAACCTAGAGTCCTTTTTAATCATAATCCGGTGTTATCTTGTTTCATATTTCACATTGTTCTTACTCAGGTATTTAGGTTTCACATTACATTTGTAAATCCTGGGGTTTATAATCTTGTTTGAGCATTTACAAGATTAACTAGATCAACAAAGACTAACTTTAGGTTGGCTTTAGAAAGCCATAGCTTGAAAGTTTAAAGCAGCTGTAAAAGCTTAAAGTTTTGACATTTATATAGATGATTAGCATGTTGCTAACAAGTTTCTAGCATTATTAGCAAGTTGCTAACTTGTTTGTAGCATGATTAGCACATTTACATGTCATTTGCATGACTGACAAGTTACTAACATGTTTCTAACATGATTTGCAAGTTATTAGCATGCTATTAGCATGTTTCTAACATGATTAGCAAGTTATTAGCATGCTATTAGCATGATTGGCAGGTTTCTAGCATGTCATTAACATGTTTCTAACATAATTAGCAAGTTATTGACATGTTATTAACATGATTAGCATGCTGCTAGCATGTTTCTAACACATTAGCAAGTTGCTAACATGTTTGTAGCATGATTAGCACATTATTTACATGTCATTTGCATGACTGACAAGTTACTAACATGTTTCTAGCATGATTAGCAAGTTATTAGCATGCTATTAGCATGATTAGCCAGTTGCTAGCATGTTTCTAGCATGCCAATAGCATGTTTCTAACATCATTAACAAGTTATTAGCATGCGATTAGCAGGTTTCTAACACGTCATTAGCATGTTTCTAACATAATTAGCATGTTATTAGCATGTTGCTAGCATGTTTCCAACACATTAGCAAGTTGCTAACATGTTTGTAGCATGATTAGCACATTATTTACATGTCATTTGCATGACTGACAAGTTACTAACATGTTTCTAAAATGATTAGCAAGTTATTAGCATGCTATTAACATGATTGGCAGGTTTCTAGCATAATTAGCAAGTTATTGACATGTTATTAGCATGTTATTAGCATGATTAGCATGCTGCTAGCATGTTTCTAACACATTATCAAGTTGTTAACATGTTTGTAGCATGATTAGCACATTATTTACATGTCATTTGCATGACTGACAAGTTACTAACATGTTTCTAACATGATTAGCAAGTTATTATCATGCTATTAGCATGATTAGCCAGTTGCTAGCATGTTTCTAGCATGCCAATAGCATGTTTCTAACATCATTAACAAGTTATTAGCATGCGATTAGCATGATTAGCAGGTTTCTAACACGTCATTAGCATGTTTCTAACATAATTAGCATGTTATTAGCATGTTGCTAGCATGTTTCCAACACATTAGCAAGTTGCTAACATGATTCTAGCATGATTAACATATTATTTACATGTCATTAGCTTGACTGAGAAGTTACCAACATGTTTCTAGCCTGATTAGCTAGTTGTTAACATGTTGCTAACATGTTTCTAACATAGTTAATGTTACTTGCATTATTAGCATGTCATTAGCAAGTTGTTAACATGTTTTTAACATGTCATTAGCATGTTTTTAACATGATTAGCATGCTATTAGCATAATTAGCAAGTTGCTAACATGATTCTAGCATGTTATTAGCATGTTTCTAACACAATTAGCAAGATATTAGCATGGTATTAGCATGATTAGCAAGATATTAACATGATTAGCAAGTTGATCGCATGTTTCTAGCTTGATTAGAAAGATAAAAAGTCATTAGCATGTTATTAGCATGTTACTAGCATGATTAACAAGTTGCTAGCATGTTTCTAGCATGGTTAGTACATTATTTACATGTCATTAGCATGACTGACAAGTTACTAACATGTTTCTAACATGATTAGCAAGATAATAATAAGTCATTAGCATGTTATTAGCATGTTACTAGCATTATTAACAAGTTGCTAGCATGTTTCTAGCATGGTTAGTACATTATATACATGTCATTAGCATGACTGACAAGTTACTAACATGTTTCTAACATGATTAGCAAGTTATTAGCATGCTATTTGTATGATTAGCCAGTTGCTAGCATGTTTCTAACATGCCATTAACATGTTTCTAACATCATTAACAAGTTATTAGCATGCAATTAGCATGATTAGCAGGTTTCTAGCATGTCATTAACATGTTTTTAATGTTTCTAACATAATTAACATGTTATTAACATGTTGCTAGCATGTTTCCAACACATTAGCAAGTTGCTAACATGATTCCAGCATGATTAACACATTATTTACATGTCATTACCATGACTGACAAGTTACTAACATGTTTCTAGCCTGATTAGCATGTTGCTAGCATAATTGACATGTTACTTGCATTATTAGCAAGTCATTAGCATGTTTCTAACATGATTAGCAAGTTACTAGCATGTCATTAGCATGTTTCTAATATGATTAGCAAGTTACTAGCAAGTCATTAGCATGTTTCTAACATGATTAGCAAGTTACTAGCATGTCGTTAGCATGTTTCTAATATGATTTGCAAGTTGCTAGCATGTTTCTAGCATTATTAGCAAGTTGCTAGCATGACATTAACATAACTGACAAGTTACTAGCATGTTTCTAGCATGATTAGCAAGCTACTAACAGGTTGCTAGCATGATTAACATGTTACTAGCATGACTGTAGTTGCTAGGCTAGGCTAGATAGTTAAATAGATTAGAAATTTTAGATAGAATGGAGGTTTGAATGGATTAGAAATAGTTGATAGAAGTGAAGCTTCATTTAGGATTCTGGCAGTTTACATTTGAATTTTGACAGTTGGAGTTTGAATAGTGTTGGCTCATTTGAATATCCCCTCAATGTAAGTCTATGGGATTTTTATGATCTCTAATCTTCAGTTTTATGAAAACTATAAGTCTGAAGTGAGATCAGTCTGAAGAGCTGGCCTGAGTTTGGTGGTTCTAGCTTGAAAGCTCTAGGAGAAGTAGCGTTAGAAATGTAGTCTAAGATGTATAATAATAAAAAGCTCAAGCCAGTCTAATTAACATTAAGCAGATGAACAAAACATGCTCTGGTTGTTTTAATTCTTCTTAAACATGCTCAAAACACTGATGTCTGTGACAGTAGGAAACATGAATGATTAATGGGGCTAGTCTGAAGGAAGTGACATATTTGACATTTCAGCATTGCATTTTTTCCACAAACGGCAGCAGAATTTGTGGGCTTTATAACCGAGTGTTAACTTATGATTTCTGAAGGTTTTACGAGGGAATTTAAGACCTTTCTGAGACCTGGTAAAGAAAATTAAAGGAATAAATCCAAGGGAAGACAACAAGTCAATACGAACACAATAAGTAAGAGTCAGGCTAAAATGTTCTCCTTAGCAAACATCTCAAGATTTTTTGAGAAGCACAATGACATGAGATAAGACGACCTGTTTTTTTTTTTTGTAAGAAAACAATAAAAAAGTAAATAAATTAAATTAAATTAAACAAAATAAAGTGAGTTTATGTACACTACCAGTCAACATTTTTAATGTTTTCTAAAGAAGTCTCTTCTGCTCACCAAGCCTGCATTTATTTGCTCCAAAGTAGGCCTACAGCAAAAACTGTAAAATTGTAAAATATTTTTACTATTTAATATAACTGCGTTCTATTTGATTATATTTTAAAATGTAATTTATTCCTGTGATTTCAAAGCTGAATTTTTAGCATCACCACTCCAGTCTTCAGTGTCACATGATCCTTCAGAAATCATTATTATTATTATTCTGTTGGAAACAGCTGAGTAGTATTTTTTTTTTTAGGTTTCTTTGAACAATAGAGAGTTCAGAAGAACAGCATTTATCTGAAATAGAAATCTTTTGTAACATTATAAATGTCTTTAACATCACTTTCGATCAATTTAAAGCATCCTTGCTGAATAAAAGTATTAATTTATATCATTTATTTCCCCCCTAAAAGTATAGTGTATAGTGTTACAAAGGTTTTTTATTTCAGATAAATGATCTTTGGATCTTTCTATTCATTAAAAAAAATCCTGAAAAAAAAAAATGTACTCATCCGTTTTAAATATTTATAATAATAATAATAATGGCAATACTAAATGTTTCTTGAACAGCAAATCAGCATATTAGAATGATTTCTGAAGGATCAAGCAATGGTGCTGAAAATTCAGCTTTGCATCACAGGAATAAATTACATTTTAAAATATATTCACATAGAAGCTGGTTATTTAAAATTGTAATATTTTTTCACAATTTAACTGTATTTTTAGCCAATTAAATGCAGCCCTAGTAGACACAAGACTTCTTTTAAGAATAAATTGCATTTTAAAATATATTCAAATAGAAAGCAGTTATATTAAATAGTACAAATATTTCACAATATTACTGCCTTTTCTGCATTTTTTGATTAAAGTGTTATGAAATCTTTTTACTTTTTCCCAAATTCCATTTTACTTTTTTCAAAATTCCATTTCTTTCCGTTTTACTTTTTCTAGACTCTGTTTTAAAGTTTAAAATATTTTTTTTTAATCAAAAAGCATGTAAATTTAACTAAAACCATGAAATGTACTGTACAAAATTTAACAGCGATTTATTAATACTTTAACAAAAATGTTATTTTTAAGTGCCTATGAAAAAATAAAATTCAGTGTTTTCCATTTATTTTCTGAATTCCATTTTAACGCTTTCATTAAATTTTAAGAATCAAAAGCATCTCTGAGTAATTGATATTATAAAAAGCTAATTTGTTATTAATTTATTTTGTTCTCTTTTTAAGAAATACTGTGTTGTGCATTTACATTTTTCTAATAAATAAATACTATATTATGGAAGTTTTGGTTTTTCTTATTTTTGGGGGAATAAAATGTTGCATAAAATCAAGATAACTATACATGAACAAATCCCTCGGTAAAAACCTTCAGGATTTAGACAGGAATACAAGCGTAAATTTTGGTGTGTCCATGTGCTACTGAAGTGGAGATTTATGGCTCAGTGTAGAAAAAAAAAATATTTCAAGAAAACAGCCTTAAAAAATATGTATTGTAATTGAAATCTATTGACACAAATAGGGCCCTAGTTTATGATTAAAAGGATGATTTAAGGATGCTTAGATATTTGTATTAGAAAAGACAAAAATACTGTTTTTCGCAGTGCATGCAGTATTATTGCTATAAACACTATGCATAACCATGCAAAAGTTTGGGGTAGATTTTCTTTTGTAATGTTTATGAAAGAAGTCTCACACAGGCTGCATTTAATTGGCTAAAAATACAGAATGAAATGTTAAATTGTGAAAAATGATTACAATTTTAAATAACCAGTTTCCATGTGAATATACTTTAAAATGTAATTTATTCCTGGGATGCATTCTGTCAATTTTCAGCATCATTACTGCAGTGTCTTCAGTGACACATGATCCTTCAGAAACCATTCTGATCAACTGATTTGACGCTCAAGAAACATTTCTGACTATTATCAGTGTTGAAACAATTGAGCGCTTAATGTTTTTGTAGAAACCGTAGTAGATATTTGTTCAGGATTCTTTGATGAATAAAAAGTTCAAAAGAACAGCATTTACTGAAACATTATAAATGCCTTTGGTAACACTTTTGATATATCCTATCTTTTTGCGGCTTAATATTTACAGACATGAGTCCAAGTTGTGTTTTAAGTGTACTGACCTAATTTTGATATATTCATGCAAAATTTGGCAAATTCTGTGACATTCGGCGTTATACAGTATATTTTATTTTTATGACTAGATTCTGTGATTCCATGAACTTTTTCTGCATCGCAGAAATAAAAAAACTGGGGAAAATATTGTTTTTTTTTTGCAGTGCATGCAGTATTATTGCTATAAATACTACAGTATGCATCACCATTCAAAAGTTTGGGGTAGATTATTTATGTTTCTAAAAGAACTCTTTTACGCTCACTAGGGCTGCATTTAATTGGCTAAAAATACAGGAAAAACAGTTAAATTGTGAGAAAATATTACAATTTAAATTAACCAGTTTCTATGTGAATATACTATAAAATGTAATTTATTCCTGTGATGCAAAGCTGAATTTTCAGCACCATTACTGCAGTGTCTTCAGTGTCACATGATCCTTCAGAAACCATTCTGATCAACTGATTTGACGCTCAAGAAACATTTCTGATTATTATCAGTGTTGAAAACAATTGAGCGCTTAATGTTTTTGTAGACATTGTGGTACATATTTGTTCAGGGTTCTTTGATGAATAATAAATTCAAAAGAACAGCCTTCTTTAGTGACAATTCTGATACATTTTATTCTTACTGACCCCAGTTTGTCAGTGCCTTAAAGCCCTCATAATGGGACATTTGTCTAGAATCATGACAAAACTGAGCTTGCAACCATCAACAACCATCAATCCTTAAATATAACATGCACTCTTAAAAATAAAAGTGTTTCACAATGCCATAGAAGAACCTTTTTTCTCGAAATGGTTTCATAAAGAACCTTAAACATCTGAAGAACCTTTCTGTTTCACAAACGGTTCTTTGTGGCAAAAAGAAGGTTCTTCAGATGATAAAAAGGCAAGAAAGAGATGGTTCTTTAAAGAATCTTTGACTGAATGGTTCTTTGTGGAACCAAAAATGGCTCTTCTACGGCATCGCTGTGAAGAACCTTTTAAAGCACCTTTATTTTTTTAAGACTGTACATAAAACTTTAAACATTACAACTATAAGCCAAAATACTCACTTGCTGAATATAGTTCTTCCATAGAAGCAATCTAAACTGCTGCCCCACGGCCATTTTCAGATTCACAGAGCTTCACAACCTGGACGAAAAGAAAGTGAACGTCGGGTCACTGCACAAAATCTTTAGAGAAACTTATCAGAGCTACTCCAGGAATTTCACATCAATTCTAAGTTTGTAAACAAGAGCGTTTCGCAACTCCGTCCTGAGACGACAGAGAGCAACTATAAGACTCGAGTTTCCCATAAGAAACAAGAAGTTCAAAGAAATATTTCACTTTTGATTGCACAATGTGATCAGACTACTGTAAGTAACCTAAAGGTTTTTTGTTTTTCTGAAACTTACTTGAGGCGAGACACTGCAGGTGAATAACATTATGTGCATGTTCTAATATTAGAATATGTTTTACTTTTTTTTTACAACTGCAAGTTTATATCTATAAATTCAGATTTGTTTTTTTTAAATATGGATTGTAATTGAAATCTATTGACACAAATAGATAAACTGTTATAAAAGAGACACCTAACAGTGTCTTCTGGGTGTTTTCTTTCCACGCGTCTGAAAAACACTTTATGAAAATGCAAAAAGCCCAAAATCTCAAACTTGACAGGCGCATGAAAAAACAGCGTTTTAACCCTTACACCGCAAAAAATGCTTTTCTTACTTAGATTTTTTGTCTTGTTTCCAGCCAAAATATCTAAAATTTTGATCATTTTTAGATATTTTGGCTGGAAACAAGTCAAAAATATCAGAAGAATAACAACGTTGTAAACGGTAAAACTGTTTGAACTACAAACCAATGTGTTCATAATTAAGATAATACATCAAAATAATATTGTAAGACACTAGTTTGCAATATCTAGCAGCAAAACAAGCTGTTTTGTACATGTAAAAATAGCTAGAGCTCACTTAATTTTGACTTGTTTTTACTGAAAACAAGACAATATTTACTCGTCTAGAAAATCCTTCTCGATTTAAGAATTTTTAAGATATTTTGGATGAAAACAAGTCAAAAACATCTAAGTAAGAAAAGCATTTTTTTTGTAACCTAAAGTTGTTCCAAGTTTCTTTCAGCGAAAAGTTGGTAACGAAACATTTGATAGTATGTTAATAATAAATAACTAAATATTTAAAAATGACTGTAAAATATTCAAATGCTTTTTAAAACACTTATTCATCATTTCGTCTTCTAACATGTATAAAAATATATAGCTATTAAGATAATACATCAAAATAATATTGTAAGACACTAGTTTGCAATATCCAGCAGCAACACAAGCCGTTTTGTACAGGTAAAAATAGCTAGAACTCACTTAATTTGGACTTGCTTTTATAATATTTTCTCGTCTAGAAAATCCTTCTCGATTTAAGAATTTTTAGATATTTTGGCTGGAAGCAAGTCAAAAATACAAGTAAGAAAAGCATTTTTTGCAGTGTAACCTAAAGCTGTTCCAAGTTTCTTTCAGTGAAAAGTTAAAACTGTAAAATATTCAAACGCTTTTTAAAACATTTATTTACTTATTCATCATTTCGTCTTCTAACATGTATAAAAATATATAGTTATTCACATATAAGTATTGTTATTTTATGCATTTCGGTTATTGTATTTTATTGCTTTATGGCTTATTTTTCAACGCTGATATCGGCCGTTTTCTGTGAATGTGCGCGACTTCCGGTTCATTAGCTGTTGTATGGAAATAGCCAGAAACAAGTCAAAAATATCTACGTAAGAAAAGCTTTTCTGCAGTGCAACCTAAAGCTGTTCCAAGTTTCTTTCAGCGAAAAGTTGGTAACGAAACAGTTGACGCTAGCCATAGACTTCCAAAGTATGAAAGTCAATGGCTACCGTCAACTATTTGGTTCAAACATTCTTCAGCAAAATCAAGAAACCATGTCAAACAGGCCAAATTAACCACAAATGAAAGGAAACAAGTCGTCTTGCATTCCAACATTCAGATTAAAACATAAGTAGTCCACTAATGTAAGCTATTATTGTGAATTATGAGCTTTCCTCAAACACACTTCTTGGTATTTAGGCTAGGTGACTATTTGGCACCTGTCATCGTTGCAACACAATAATAAATGTATGTCATTATCAAATGGTTAATATTACTGACGTGGCAGTGACATAATATCGATGACAGAGCTTTTGAAGCCTGTTTGTCAGTTAGAGCCTCGTTAGTTGCTATTCTAACATTGTCTGCGTTTATTTATGTCGTGTTTGCATTGAAATCAAAGCCGTTTTCTATCAAACGTGCATTTTGTGTTTTTGTCCGTCGCGCGGACCCGTTTCCTTTAGCTTGAACATTGCAAACATCTTCTGACTGAGTCCAAAACGTGTTTATTAGCCTAATTCCGACAGCAAAACACAAAGAAAAGGCGCACACGCACACGCAGGCGCATCAACACACAACACAGCTCACCTTTCAGTCGTCTATCAGTCCCGCATAGCGCTCGAACAGCGTCTCTTTCAGTCGAAAAGCATTGGATATGTGTTCGCGATCAGCTTGGCTCGGATACGGACGCGTTCCGTCGGGAATTATCACTCATAAGGGCGATAATAATGTGGACGATGATGGTGATGACATTGCAGCGCAGCGGCCGTGCGGTGCGGACACAACAAATGCGGTCACGTGACCTCCTCCAGCTGGGCGGCTGCTTGCGGTCATGTGACCGACGCGTCTGCTTGCTTGCGTTGCGTCTGACAGATGCCAGCACGTCACCTTCGCGTTAAACAGTTGAACATTAAAATTAACAGAAAAATGCGTTTTATTGTTTTTAATGATTTGCAAATCTCATAGTTATTTCGTTTTAAAATATTTAATACATTCCTTTTAGTAGCTATTATTTTTAATATGTATCATCGTTTTCCGGTTACTACCGGATCTGCATATTGCTTTTGTGCGTTAATAATAAATAAGTAAAAAATACTGAAAAATATACGCTTAAATGCTTTTCAAAACATTTATTTACTTATTCATTTCGTCTTCTAATATGTATTAAAATATATAGTTATTTACATATAACTACTGTTATTTTATGCATTTCTATTAACAGTTGAAAATTAAAATTAACAGAAAAATGCGTTTTATTGTCTTTAATGATTTGCGAATGTCATCCCGGACGAGCCCCCATTTGTTACGCCCCATGGCTCAAAAGGACGTAACAAAGACAGGGACACACACAAAAGTGCCAAAAATATACGAAATTTATTAACAAAAGAGAACTATACAGAAAAAATGATGTAACATGAGATTGTCAGGAATCAGTGGTGTAAAGTTAGGTGAATGCATGAAGTGTGATGGACTGTAGTAATGTGGGATGCAAAAGTATAAACAGAAAACAAACGGAGCAAAGTCCAAAATGCAGCCGCGCCCGCAGTCAATTTTCATAAGGCCCTTTTTAAGAGAAGAGACCGGAAACCAACAGCAGGTGTCCTCGATAAGCACGCCCACCACAAGCTCCTTTGGAAGGCGGCACAATTCCAGTTCAACTCAGGGATGACGCACATAGGTCGTCACAGTCATAATTATTTCTAGTTTTAAAGTATTTAATAAACTCCTTTTAGTATTATTTTTAATATGTATCATCGTTTCCCGGTTACTTTCTGCATGTTGCTTTTGTACGTTAATAATAAATAAATAAATGTTTAAAAATGGCTGGAAAATATTCAAAAGCTTTTTAAAACGTTTATTTACTTATTCATTTCGTCTTCTAACATTTATTAAAATATGTAGTTTTTTACATCTAACTGTTATTTTATGCATTTCTATTAACAGTTGAAAAAAAAAAATATATATATATATATATATATATATATATATATATATATATATGTATATAAGCAAACCATGCATCATATTATCAACCTATAAAATATGCATTTGTTTATGTATTTTCATTGTGACTTTACCAGACTTTTTAAAGCCATGCAACAAATATACTAATCTTATCATTAGGAATTTATAACATATTTGCATATTCTAATATTATATTATGTTTTACTTTTTTAAATCAAAATTTTTTATATTGCGTCTTTGCTAGTTTACATGTTTTTAACCATGCAAATTTTGTATCACATTATTCATGCAATGCATTTTTTCCTCGCAACTGCAAATTTTTATCTCACAATTCAGATTTTTTTTTCTTACAATTTAGCAATTCTGATTTTTTATTCGTAATTGCGAACTTTGCTCTATTCTGCCTATTCGTGCACTAAACTCGCAATTGTCAGTTATAAAGTCAGAGTTGCAAAATATTAACTTGGAACAATAAGAAAAAAAGTAAAAACGTCAATTATTTTTTCCTTACAATTATGAATTTATAAAAATGTTTATATCAACTTGCAACTGTGAGTTATAAAGTCAGAGTTGCAAAATATAAACTTAAACTCAAAATTACAAGATTTTTTCCTCGCAGTTGTAAAATTATAACTTTATAACTATTATTAATATAGCCTAATAATATAATTATATATAATATAATAATTATAACTTGCAATTGTAAGTTATAAGGTTATAATTGCGAAATACAAACTTCCTCATAATTGCAAATTTATTTCACAATTCTGACTTTTTCCTACAATTTCAAGTTTATATTTTGCAATTTTTTATTCATAATTGCGAATTTACATTGTGCTTTTCTGCCTTCTTTTCTTTGAATTGAGAAATATAAACTCACAATTGAGAGTTATAAAGGTCAGAATTGCAAAATATAAACTCGGAATCATAAGAAAAAAGTCAAAACTGTGAAAAATAAATTCACAAATGAGAGGGAAAAAAAATCCAAATTCCACGTTTTTTTTTCCCTTGCAACTGCAAATTTATATCTCACAATTACGACTTTTCTCTTACAATTTCAAATTTATATTTTGCAATTCTGATTTTTTATTTGTAATTGTGAATTTACATTGCACTATTCTGACTTTAGAGATAAGCTTGCAATTGAGAGGAAGTTTGCATTTTGCAATTCTGACCTTATAATTTATAATTGCAAGTTTATTTTTTTATAAATTCACAATTGTGAGGAAAAAATCTTGTAATTTTAACATTTTTTCCTCTCAATTGTGAATTTATTTTTCACTTTCTTACAATTTCAAGTTTCTATTTTGCAACTCTGACTTTATAACTCACAATTGCAAGTTTATATCTCAATTCTGAGAAAAGTCATCAGAATAGTGCAAAGTAAGTTCGCAATTTTGAATAAAAAAAATAAAGATTTTGCACTATTCTGACTTCTTTTCTCAGAATTGAGATAGAAACTCGAAATTGTAAATCAGTTTTTTTTTTTTCATACTGTGCCTGCTAGTTAAATTTTTTTTTTAACCATGCAAATTTTTGATCACATTATTTATTCATGTGCAACAGACACAAAAACTACTTTTTTGGTTTATTGTGATCCACAACTCAGTAACTGTTGACTAACACCATCTAATCTTTCAATGAAACCACAGTTTAACAACTGTTTGACCAGCAACATGTTGACGAGGTTATTAAACCACAGTGATAGTGTGATATTTAGTGATAGCAAATCACAATGGTGTAAAACATTCAGTGAAAGACATACTTGCAAGCCACAAGTTCCCAACGGCATGCAAAAGAAACACAACGGACATGCACGAATGTACCTACTGCATTGTTTTATTGTGGTTTTCAGAATAGAACAAACACACGTCTGTTTTCAAGTTCACGTGGCCTTTCACAGCTTCACACATTTATATATTTACACTTATAAACAAGGAATTATTTTACAGTTGCAATCCTTAGTGATGTTCGACATACAGTACCAACAAGACCTGCACAAAAGTTAATAACTTAATGCTTTTAGTGTCGTAACCTCAAACAGATGAACACGGTCCAACACTCACAAATATATATACGTATGGTTGATTGTTCAAGCATATATGAAGAGAAAATATGGAGAGGCATCATTTCGCTTTCCAGCATTGGGTCATAAAAAAGTGCTCGGTATCTCGAGAGGTCATTACGGAAAAAGCACGTCAAACGATCACATTCAGCGGTTGTTGCATTGGAGCCGTCATAAAAATGTGACAAATTCATACAGATTTACTGTACATTTATAGGTTTCTATAGAAGCTCATTTACACCATTGGATTAAAAAAAAATAATAATAATTAATTAAATTAATTAAAATTAATTAAATTTAATTAAAAGTTTTTTCTCACTATTCTGACTTTATTTCTTGGGATTGTGAGTTATAAACACAACATTATTGTGAGTTATAATGTCCGAAATGTAAGATAATAAATATACTGACTTTTTGTTTCACGCAATAGTGAGTTAAAATCTTGATATTCTGACTTCTTTATCAGAATTGTGAGAAATAAATTTGCAATTGCAAATTAGGTGGGAAAAAAACAACAACAAAAAAACATGAATTTAACTTTTTTTTTTAATCTTTTCTCGGAAATGAGAGATAAATTTAAAATAGAAGTCAGAATAACAATGTAAATTTGCAGTTAGAAACAAAAATAAATCAGAATTGCAAAATATAAACTCGAAATTGTAAGAGATAAAAAAAAGTCTGAATTGTGACTGTAAATAAATTTGTGATTGCAAAAAATATTAATAATAATAATACTTTTTTTCCCCCCCCTTGCAATTGCAAATATATTTTTCACAATTCTGACTTTATAACTTATATTATTAAGTTTATATTTTGCAATTAAAATTTTATTCGTAATTGTGAATTTACGTCACACTATTCTGGCTCCTTTTCTCAAAATTGAAAGATAAACTCACAATTGAGTTATAAAAATGAAATGTAAACTCTGAATCATAAGAAAAAAAGTCAAAATTGTGAAAAATATATTTGCAATTGCAAGGGGGAAAAAAGGTCAAAATTCGTAGTTAGTTTTCCCCTCACAATCACAAATTTATCTCACAATTTTTTTTTTCTCCCCCAAATTTTCCAATTTCGATTTTTTTTTTTTTACTCGTGAATTTACATTGCACTGTTCTGACGACTTTCCTCAGAATTGAGAGATAAAGAGTCAGAGTTGTGATATATAAACTTAGAATAGTGAGAATAAGTCAAAATTCCATTGTTTTCCCCTTACAATTTCAAATTTATCTCTCAGAATTCAGACTGTCGTCTTATTTTTGGAATTTAGATTTTTTATTTGTTGTTTGTTGCGAATTTACATTGCGCTATTTTGACTTCTTTTCTCAGAACTGAGAGCTATAAACTCACAATTGTGAGTTACAAAGGTCAGAATTGCAAAATATAAAATTGTAATAGTAAGAAAAGTCAAAACTGTGGAAAAAATAAACTGGCAATTGCAAGGAAGAAAGTCTAAATTCCCCCCAAAAATTCATACAATTGCGAGTTTATATTTAGAAACTGACTTTAAAATTTGTTTTCGCACAGTTGCAGATTTACATCATGGTTTTCTGACATCTTTTCTCAGAACTGAGCGATATCAACTAGCAATTGTCAGTTATGAAGTCAGAATTGTAAGAAATTCGCAGAAGCAAAGAAAAAAAGTCCGAACTCAAATTGAGTTCTCGCAATTGCAAATTTACCTCAATTCTGACTTATTTTTCTTACAATCATGCAATTCAGATTTTTTTCCTTGCAATCGCAAATTTATATTGTGCTACTCTGACTTCTTTTCTCAGAATTGAGCGAAATCAACTAGCAAATGTCATAAAGTCAAAATCTTGAGAAATCTTTTTTGCAAAAGCAAGGAAAAAAGCAACTTCAAAAAAACTTTATGCAATTGCGAATTTACATCTCAATTCAAACTGAATTTTTTTCTTAAATCTTGCAACTCTGATTTTTTTTCCTGTGCAATTGCAAATTTATATTCTGTTATTCTGACTTATTTTCTCAGAATTGCGAGATATTGATTTTTTTTTTGAGTTTACATCACACAATTTTCAACGACTTAAATGGTTTTAATATAAACTCGCAATTTTGCTCAAAATTCAGACATGTCCTTACAGTTGGGGGTTTATATCTCGCAATGTTAAAAAAAAAAAAAAAAAAAAAAACTGAATTGCGCGATGTAAAGTTGCAGTTTTTTTAAACTCAGTGTTGGAAATGAGCTTCCATAGGGTTCACAGGTCAAAACATCAGTGGTATCAAGCAGAAAAACAGTATAAAAGTAGCTAATGCAAGAACTTTGGCAGAAGATCTGTGGCGAACGCAAAGCAATGCGCAAATACAAAACACTGGAGTCGTTCAATCCAGTTCCAGATAAATAGATACGTGCCGAGAAACATCCGCGTAAACAAACCAGTTTTGTCCGGACAGTGCCTTTACCAGCATGAAACTCAACGGACTGAGTGGATTTTTTTTTTGTTCTCCGTAGCTGCGTGTAACTTCTTTAAAAAACATTTGATAAACTATAAAAGTCCTTTTCTGTAAACAGTCTGGATATTAAATACGAAGACGTAACAAGACTTCAACAACAGCGGCAGTTCCAGTGATTTGAACACATCTGAGGCATTAATCCCGTTGCTTGTCAACAGCAACAATCAGACGAAGACGCTCCAGTCATCGGGAGCCAAAGTGAAATGCATTATGGGAAGGGAAAAACATGACCTTTGTTCTTCTAATCGTATTTAAAGCTCAGAAAAGGACGTTTCAGCTCCTTTATCTCACTCTGGCTCTTCGGAGATAAAGACCGTCAGCACTAGCGAACCAAAGTGCGCCTGGCAGGGACGGCCAGGAAGTGATGCGTTAAGTGGCTGCAGCTTCCTGTCAATCAATCACAGGCTAAGAAAGGCCACGTTGGCAGCGTCCTCGTCGCGCTCCGCCTCTCCTCCGCTGTGCGCCGCCGTGTTTTTTCTCTTCACCTGTCGGCGAGTCCTTTGCGTGGGCGGCAGCACGAGTTGGAAACCGCCGGGATTTTGCGGAGAGACCAGAGAGGATGAGACGGACGGACTGGGAACGCTTTGGATGGAGGAGTAGCCCGAGCTGCGGCGGTCTGTGCAAAAGATGCTCGAGGAGAAGGAGGAGGAGGAGGAGGATAGGTGGCGTTTCCAGGGTCTGGCGCTTCCGCTTGTCGCCTCCTCCTCGGTGGGCTCTTCACAAAAGCTGTCATCATCGCTGGAAAGAGCGCAACAATGTGTTTGTCTGTCAGCACACTCCAGCGCTGGCTCCATCTGCACCTCCATAGCCGATACTGTGAGAGAAAGAGAGTTGGTTAGTCATTAAACGGCCTCTTTAAACTTTACTGAGTGGGACTGAAGAGGCGGACAATTCAAATGTCATGTAGCTTAACAGACATTTATAGTTTTGCTCACATTGTGTTTTCTTTTCGCCCATGATGCACGAAATAAAATATAATAAATATACTATAATAATAATAATAATAAAAAAAAAAAAAAAATCTAAAAGTCTGAACTTCAACAAGACTGCAATGATTCACAAAGCTGCGTAAAATTCATCCATACAAGCTGTGTGCTTCATTTAAGTTTTATGAAGCTAAAATTTGTGAGGAACGGACTCATGCAGATTATGATGGTTGCTTTTAATACTTGATCTCATTTTAAAAATTATTATTGTTATTTCTTATAAATAACTGTAATATTTAATCAAAATTCATTTCATTTTTTAAAAAATGTTAAATCATTATATTTTGTTTAGCAATAACAGGGTTTCTGCAGATATGAACAAGTGAAATTTAAGACTTTTTAAGACCTTTTTAATACCACCTTATATGAAATTTAAGACCGAAACCTGTAATGGAAATATATATTATATTACATGCATACATGTAATATTTAATGTGTTTAATGTAAAAAGTAAACACAATTTCATGGCTGTCATAAATTAAATTTATTACTACGATATACTGTGAACTTTTCATATCAGCAGATACTATTCCACACAAAATATCCCCATAAAAGTACCACTAGAAATATCTGACGTAAAAAAAAAATTCTGAAGCAATATTTTCATCAGTGCTCTATTAGCTTTTAAATCTTAAATCTGCATATTTGATTTACCTTTATAAATGCCTTTTTTTTTTTTTTTACTTTTGAAATGTATGCATTACCTTTGAAATGTATTTTATGAATTTATCAATAAATTCTAAATGGCTGTTAGCAGTGAGATTACATAATTTACACTGCAAAATTAAAAGTGAGATTAATGTTTTAAATACATTTATTGATTTATAAATATATAAATTAGAAATGTTGGGTGTGGAGGCATACTTTTAAACACACTAAACTACCAGCAGGTGGCGGTAAGTCACTTCATGAGCGAGTTATTTCAACTGATTCGATCAAAACGCTGAATCATAGCAGAAAGTTGCTAGGAGAATGCTTCTGCTAATGTTGCATATTGTCTAATATGTAAGTAACTACTTGACTAACTACTTTTTTATTGAGCTAAAATTAATGTAACATTTGTAATTGTGAGAATTTTCAGCAAAAAGCTCACTTGGTATATTACTGAACTATATCATGTTATAAATAAACTATACATTTGAAATTTTTTACCTCAGTGTGTTTCTTTAGAGTGCTGTTACATTCATTTGTTTTAAAGTATGTCACAAATAGACCAGAAATACACTATCCATTATCAATTTCTGTTTACGTTGAATGTATTAAAATAGGAATCTTTCTTGCCTTTCGATGCTTCGCTAGTTGTTTTTGTCACTTCAGTTTTAATCAGGCTGTTTGTTCGGTCGGGCAAGTAACGTAAAAAAAAAAAACATTTTAAAAGTATTTCGAAGGCTGGCTGTCAGCTAGCTCGACCTATATTTCTTATTATTATTGATAACATTATATACAGAAAAAGGTCGTTTGACCTGTATTCTGCTACTGCGATTCTGTCTGAAGACGCAGTAACTTCCACAGAGGGAGAAAAAAATCTAGTTGTTAGCAACTGGCCTTAGCCAAGCCTTATATTCAGTTTTTTCAAGCTAAGTATCGCTAAACTTGCACTTCCCCAAAGCTAAAAAGTTAAATCCATTTTACTTCCGCGGTACAATCCGAGAGACTCGCGACAATAACAGAAAGCTGATTGGCTATTGCATGCTGGTCTCATTTGTAGTTTAAATACAGCAAATTATATTTGGAATTGTGAAATAAAGAACTACAACACCACGGAAACAACAAAAAGAGAATTTAAATGAGCTTTAGAGGTAGCGTTACATGGACATCGGAAAAATAAGACCTATGTGAAATTATTTAAGACCTAGAACAGCGAATTTAAGACTTTTTAAGGCCTAAAATTTTGATTTTTAAATTTTAGACTTAAGACTTTTTAAGACCCCGCGGAAACCCTGAATAATTTAATAATAAATATTTTATTTTACAATGAATACAATTGTTTTAATTTCTAAAACATTTTACAATAAATTAAATATTAACAATGCTATTAATTTGTTTTGCAGTTCATTTAAAGTGTTACAACACCCCCCTGTTTCAGGGGTGCTTTTTCACACCTCTGGTTTAAAAAACGTTCTGAAATGGGGGGGTGTTCACTGGGGATAAGGGGTGGGGTACAGTGTGGAGACGACAAGGCGGAGACCGCATTAAAGTGGGAGTGACAATAAGTGAATAAATTCAGCTAATTTGCACACTGACAATGTAAACACGCTCGCCGCTACAGCGGTTCTAAGAGCAGTGTGGAAGTGGAGGACTTCTACCCACCAGAATCCCCACACTTAGATGCAAGTGATGACAGTGCAGGTCCACTGCCTTTGTTTGAACCTTTGGACCCTCACGCACATACACAAGAACTAGGGCTGGGCGATTTTTTCGATTAATTCGAATTTACGTTTTAAGACGATGTAATTTTTTATTAAATCGAGGTATCACGATATATAGATAGATATATATATTAGATAGATAGATAGATAGATAGATAGATATAGATAGATAGATAGATAGATAGATAGATAGATAGATAGATAGATAGATAGATAGATAGATAGATAGATAGATAGATAGATAGATAGATAGATAGATAGATAGATAGATAGATATATTTTTTTTTTACAATGAATACAATTGATTTCAATTACTAAAAATATTTCACAATGAATGAAATATTAATGCTGTTAATGAATGAATTTAATTCATTTAATAATTTTAGTCGAAATAGTAATTTGTTTTGCAATTAATTTAACAATGAATAAAATTATGATTTTTTTTACAATGAACAATGCTATTAAAAGAACGTAATTTAATAATTAAATAAAGTAACGTTTTTATTAATATAACAATGAATAAAATAACCATGAATGTTTTTTAACAATGAATATCAAATGTTTCAATAATTTCTAAAAATATTTTACAATGAATAAAATACGAATGCTATTAATGAATGAATTTAATTTAATTCATTTTAATAATTTTAATTAAATGAGTAATTTGTTTTGCAATTAATTTAACAAATAAAATTATGTATATTATGTAAAATGTTTTTTACAATGAATACAATTGTTTTAATTTCTAAAAATATTTTACAATGAATGAATATTAAATGCAACTCATTTAATTAAATAACAATTGATTTAATTTTAATTTAAAAGTACTTTGTTTTGCAATGAAAAATTATTATGAATGCTTTTTTACAATGAATATAAATGTTTCAATAATTTCTAAAAATATTTTACAATGAATGAAATATTAATGCTATTGATGAATGAATTGAATTAATTTAATCATTTTAAATTGAAATAGTAATCTGTTTTGCAATTAATGTAACAGTGAAAAAAGTATGTATGTTTGTTTAAAAAAAAAAAAAGTTAAGTCAACAATAAATTAAGAGTTTCAATAATTAAAAGCATTTTTTATATTTCTAACAATGATATTATAAAAAAATTAATTTAGTAATAAAGACATCAAAAAAATATTTTTTTTAAATTAATGAAATTCGCAACAGCACTTTTTAGCAGGGAAAAAACATGTTTCACAGATAAAAGGAAACATAGGATTAGTACAACATTAGGGTAATTTCTAGGTAAACTAGTCGTCTAAAAACTATATCCTCCTTATTTTTCTAATTTTGTGTGTCTGGCTTCCGGTTTCGTCTATGTCCTGAAATTTTCAGTTGTACAAAACAGCTTGTTTTGCTGCTTAATATTGCAAATTGTTATGTCTTAATATATTACTTTACTGTATTATCTTAATTATGAAAACACTGGTTTGTAGTGCAAACAGTTTTAGCGTTTACTGCACGCTGTTATTCTTCTCATTATTTCTCTATAGCTGATAATGAACTGGAAGTCTCACCCATAGGCTTACTTCTGCGTTTAACAATATGGTGGATAATATACATGCATATTTTTAAATAAAAACAGAACTATAACTGAAGTGGTTGCTTAAAGTCCACGCATCACGAATCTCAAGCTGATGAAATCAAGATGTCGTGACACATACGTGACTCATGCATCAATACCAATTGGTTTTGTCTAATTGTTTTAGTGCAAGATGATTCAGAATATGATGTAGCTGATATATGAGCCATTTCCCCTCCCCACTCACTTTCTCCGTCCTTCTCGCCCTCGCTCTCCCGGTCGCCCTCGTAGCCGGAGCAGGAAGTGTCCAGGCTCCAGTCCAGGATGTCTCCCAGCAGCATCTCCTCCTGAGTGGACAGCTCTGCTGTGGGCGTGGCCAGGAAGCTGCCCCGGTGCGCCTGCATGCTGTCCTCTCGCCTCCTGATTTTGAGTCAAAAAACAATGCATTGAAATCATCACCATCAACATTTAACAAACCGTTTTCTTAAAGATGCAGAAAAAGCACAAATTCTGTGGTTTTTCAGCACTTTTGTGTATTTGAACCCTTTCCAACAATGACTGGATGATTTTGAGATCCATCTTTTCACACTGAGGACAACTGAGGGACTCATATGCAACTATTACAGAAGGTTCAAACACTCACTGATGCTCTAGAAGGAAAAACTATGCATTAAGATCTGGGGGTGAAAACTTTTGAACAGAATGAAGATGTGTGCAGTTTTCTTATTTTGCCTAAACATCATATATTTTTTCATTTAGTACTGCCTTTCAGAAGCTATGGAAGATACTTAGATGTTTCCTGGAAGACTAAATATATGAAATTTAGCCTGATCTTCAAATTCCAAAAGTTTTCAACCCTGGCTCTTAATGCATAGTTTTTCCTTCTGGAGCATCAGTGAGAGTTTGAACCTTCTGTAATAGTTGCATATGAGTCCTTCAGTTGTCCTCAGTGTGAAAAGATGGATCTTAAAATCATACATTCATTGTTAGAAAGGGTTTAAATACACAAAAATGTTGAAACAACAAATTTGTGGGACCTGAAGGATTTTTCTGAAGAACAGCAGGCAGTTTAACTGTTCAAGACAAACAAGGGACTCATGAACAACTATCACTAAACAAAAAAACACAGCTGTGGATCATTCAGATAACAACACAGTATTAAGAATCAAGTTGAGAAAAAATTCAACTTATTTTCTCTTGTATATGTAAATGTCTCATGTGAAATATCTTATTCAGGTCAGTACTAAATAAAACAATAACAAGCATTTTGTATGATCTCTCTTATTTTGCCAAAATAATTAACATTATGCAGATTCTGCAAGGTGTATGTAAACTTTTGACTTCAACCAAGTATAAATCTAAATTGCAAATGTATTGCAATTAATTAAATATAACTAAATTGATAAATATTGTAACTAGCATTAAATATGATATATTGAAACTTATAACCAAGTACAATGAAAGAATGAAGCTAAAAAATGAACTAAAAATACAGAAACACTTATTTTTAAATGATCAGGATCTGTCTGGTTATATTTCTATTTTTATACGAGATGCATATTTTTTCCTAATATTTTTCAGGGTCCCAGCACATCTTTAAAAAAAAAAATACATGTATAAATAGTGTACACTATTTTTTGGTTTCAATCTTTATTGGCTATCAGTATTGCAGATTTTAGAGTTAGAGCGCCCCCTAGAACCTGAAATGATCTAAAGATTGAGAAAATTGGCTTTAAAGTTGTCCAAATGAAGTTCTTAGCAGTGCATACTAATTTAAAATTATGTTTTAATATATTTACGGTAGGAAATCTGCAAAATATCTTCATGGAACATGATCTTTACTTAATATCCTAAGGATTTTTGGCATAAAAGAAAAATTGATCATTTTGACCCACACAATGTATTTTTGGCTATTGCTACAAATATACCTGTGCTACTTCAGACTGGTTTTGTGGTCCTGCAGTGTTTCCCCTACCATTATCTTAGGGGGGCGCCCCGCCCCCACAACGGCACCCCCCGCCCCCCTTGAATGTCAAGTTCATTTTATTTTTGATATAGCGTCAGATCACAATAGAAGTCATTAAGGTTATCTTTCCTATAGAACAGGGCTATACATTGTTCTTTTATTAAACAAACTAAATTGCCTTGTGTTATTTATCTTATTTACACGAAGGCATGTCATTTCTGTCTTTACATGATCGCGTGTTTACAATGTCTCATCTGCGAAAACACAGACGGGATCGCGGACTCCATTCATAAAAACCGAATCTATTATAGCGCGAAATGCCACGTAAATTCGTCGATTTTTGGATTAATAAATCAAAAGTTGGTCTGTTACTTCATTCAAATCGCGATATGGACTAGTGTCTGTGAAAACTGAAATGCAAAAAGACCGTTTCAATATGAATCCTGCATGCTCCGTTTGCCTCTGTATGTAAGAATGGTGGAGACGCGCTTTTACTACACGCATATACTGAAGCACACGTGACGCTCCCGCTAATTTTGGGCATTTGCATCTCGCATGAACAGATAAACTCAATATCCAAAGCTGCTGTGAGTGTCACTTTTACCGTTTCATTTGAGAAAACTAGCATCATAACATGCTGTACACACAGAAACTTCAAGGCAACCTGTCAAAATAAAAGTAACAGTATAATGTAGTTGTTTATATATTCCTATTTAAATAATTGACATGAAACAATATATATGATAAAAATAAATATAACAAGATTAACCACTTAATTGTAGAAAAAATACTACAATTATTATTTAAATGTTAAATTATTATTATTTATTGATTTTAACAGTAAACCTCTGTTTGTTTGCCAAAAATTAAAAGGGTTTATTTTTCATTTGATTAAAAATAAATAAATGTTTATACTTTTAATTTGATTATGAGAAAAAATAATACACACAAGAATTAAAAAAAAAAAAAAGCAAAAGTTGGTAGAGCCCTATTGTTCAAAATGTTAAAACAGAGAGTTTTGGACTTATTTTTCCACTGAATAAGTCTATAATAATGTTTTCGTTATTTCACAAAGTAGGGTAAAGTACCGGGGAAAAAAAAGTAACGTTGGCTACCGGCACCCAACCCCCTAAGCCCCCCCCCCCCCCCCCCCCCAACACTGGAAACCTAGGGGAAACACTGTCCTGCATCTCTAGACAGGATATAAGCATATGCATGTATTGTCAGTTCACACCTTTTGCTGTTGCTGGCTGGAGAGGACAGGAAGGCGTGCATCTCTGTGAGCTGACTGCTAGCGCTGGGCGCCTCCACCTGCGGCTCCACCTCTGGGACCTCCAGCACCTGACAGAGCTCCTTAAAGCTCAACACCTGTGACAGAAACACACATCACATCACATATAATTCACTGGATGTGCTAGACTTAAAGGGAAACTCATAGAAGATGACAACACTCACCGCTTCTCTGCTGATCTGCTGGTACGCGTCGTCCTCAAACCTCTGCTTGACTCCGGTCAGAGACACGTGTCTGTAGTCTTTGGGCACATCTTGACCGAAACTGTGGATGGAAAGAAAGAGTCAGTGAGAATAAAGACAAGATTTGTGCATTTGTTGCATGTGATGCTGTAGGATGCATCCTGAATGAGATCTTTGGTAATACCACAGAAAATTATGCAACAATATTTGTTTGGATAGATTGTAGTCACGACTCAAAGGCAATTATCAGTCACTGGTGAACATGTCACAATGGCAACAGAAATATTTTCTGACTAGCAAATGTATTCCTTGAAATTTTTGCAGTGTGCAACAGGCTTTAAAGAGACCAAGAAACCAAAATTATAGCATTTATGCATTTGACAGACTATAATTAATATGTTACCCTGGACAAAAAAAAATATTTTGTAAATTTCCTACCATAAATATTTCAAAACGTAATAGGCATGGCTAAGAACTTCATTTGGACAACTTTAAAAGATGATTTTCTCAATATTTAGATTTTTTTTGCACCCTCAGATTGCAGATTTTCAAATAGTTGTATCTCAACGAAATATTGTTATATCCTAACAAACTATACATCAATGGAAAGCTTATTTATTCAGCTTTTTCAGGTGTTGTATAAATGTCAATTTCATAAAATTTTCAAAAAAAAAAAAAAGGACCCTTATGACTGGTTTTGTGGTCCAGGGTCACAAAAAACAAATACTGCATTTATGCTAATAAATAATGAAAAATACAACTATTATAAAAACCAATAACAATAATAGATTCATAACTACATTAATAATGATTTAAAAAATAAGTAAACAACTTAAAATGAAATGTCAAATATTTGAAATAATTACATAAAGTAATAAGATTGCAAATATTCTAATATTAAAACAAAATATAGAAATAATAGAAAACCGTACATAAACAACTAATAATAAAAATATGAAATTACATAAATGAAAGATAATATTTTATAACTAATGTAAACAACAATATTAATAAAAATATAAATATTAAAACAAATGACTGAAATTATAGCCAATATTAAATATTGTAATCTATTTAACAAATATTATACTATAATTTATTATATAAACATTCTATTTTCAATAACTCAAAGAACAATGAATAATATATACGTAAATGCTAAATATTATAACTAATATAAAATGTTAACAAACATTAATATAAATAATAAAAAAAAGAGTAAATATTGTATAATTGATACAAAGACATGCATTAAATTAATAATGATTGCAAAAATTATAAACAAAGCAATTTGTAGAATTAGATTAGATTTAAATACAAATATTTGTAATCATTATTAGTTTAAGTTATTTTAGTTATTAATTACAATTTATTATTTTTTTTCTTAATATTACTCATTTTATTAGTTATATTTGTCATTCAGATCTGGAAGGTCATATTAATAAAAATAAAAAAAATTGTTATTTATTATTATTATTATTAAATACTGTCTTTTTCTACATTCGCAGTCTCACAAATGTCAAATTATGGTGGTTTGCGCACTTGGAAGCATTTACAGACCGAAATGTACAGTGGTGGCCAAAAGATGAGAATGACACAAATATTAGTTTTCACAAAGTTTGCTGCTAAACTGCTTTTAGATCTTTGTTTCAGTTGTTTCTGTGATGTACTGAAATATAATTACAAGCACTTCATACGTTTCAAAGGCTTTTATCGACAATTACATGACATTTATGCAAAGAGTCAGTATTTGCAGTGTTGGCCCTTCTTTTTCAGGACCTCTGCAATTCGACTGGGCATGCTCTCAATCAACTTCTGGGCCAAATCCTGACTGATAGCAACCCATTCTTTCATAATCACTTCTTGGAGTTTGTCAGAATTAGTGGGTTTTTGTTTGTCCACCCGCCTCTTGAGGATTGACCACAAGTTTTAAGATCTGGGGAGTTTCCAGGCCATGGACCCAAAAGTGCAAATTTTCAGCTGATTTTAGTCAGATTATTTTAAATATCGACCAATGTTTTTATGCAGTAAACACATAGAGTTGTAAATGTGAAAGAAGTTAATGTGCTTTCTAAAAATCTTAACAATTATTAATAAATATAATACATTATATGCTTGATTTATCCCTTTTAATGGTATAAAGGCTGAAATGCCATTGTATAAGATTTTTTGTATCTGTTGTATAAGAACAGATTTTTTGTACCTGTATCTGAATTATAAATCACGTAATTTTATGGCTTAATATGTTACTGTACATCGTCCAACCACACTCATGTTCATTTTACTTGTGCAGCTCTTAAAAAAAGGTCATAAATTGCCTTAAATGGATATTTAAAAATTCTGCAGATACACTGTAAATAGTGAAATAAAATTTGTATGACCAGTTACCAAGCAATGCTTAATTTTGTTCAGTCTGTGGAGTAAAAAGGTTGCTTTAGCAATTAAAGAAAAAACACGGTCAGGTCAAAGTGTCTGAATAATTGTTGGTCCCAAATTTTTATCAGTTCTACTGGTTGTCCACTGTATGAAGAAGTTCTGGGTATAATAAGTTACAGTTTACTATATTTTTCTATCCTCACTTATATATAAAAAAAAAAAAAAAAAAAAAAGTATATCTGGTGTCTGAATAATTTTTGGTTTGACTGTATTTTCATACAACAAAAGTAGTACAAATAAATGCAGGGCCATGAGTGTCACAACCAAACCTAATGCAGTGAATGTGACACGTTTTATTAAGACTGTAGAGGGCAGTTCAAAGCAGGTCAGTGCAGAGTGATAGCAGTGAACTCGCTCAGCATTCATCTCCACTGAGAGAGCAGACAGCTCAATCTCACTGGCATCCTCAGCCAAACTACATTAACTCGGGCTGCACGCCTCAGGACCCCACTGAGCTCAATATCAATGTGACACCGGCTCATTATCACAGCTTCTTCAACTCAACTAAGATCACTCAGAGAGAAACCGCTGTAACTCGTCTCGTCCCGTGAAATCTGAAGAGCTATGTATAAAAGTCTGAAACAATATAGATGAGATAGAGTTTTCTCAGAGAAAATGCAAAAGGCCAATGAAAACGCTCCAATTTTTTCCGCCATTGCCATTTTCTCTGAAAATAAGACCTTGTTTTGGCAAAAGCCATTGTCCTCGAATGTGCGCTTAATGGAGAAAACAATCCCAGAATGCACTACGACAAGCTCAATGAAAACACTCACTGAAAATGGCAGGAAGAAATAGGAAATGTCAAAATAAATGTATTTCATCAGGAACTGAAAAGTGCTGATAAAAAATAGCTTTGCTTTGGTAAAATGCACCATTTCACCTGATATTCATGTACACAGCGTTTTTCTTTTGCTAATTACAAAATAACATTGTTAGTTTAGCAATAATGATGACAAAAACTATAATAAACAACAGCAATAATTAATGAACCAAAAATAATCATCAATTATTATGTTTTTGCAATGTTGAGTTTAGTTTAGCGATAATAAATATTATAATAAATAATGTAAACACTAATACTTCATAAACTAATAACTATAATAATAACCAATGATAACACACAAAATAACTAAACTATTAATACAAAAGTAATAAAAATTGACTCAAAATTAATATGTAAAATTTATATACTATTACGGTTTCTGCTAATATTTTGAATTTGATTTTATTTAAAAGTAGTAATAACATAATGATTTTATAAATAATAAATTGATCCCAAACATAATATACTAATCAAATTGTAATGATTATAAATATTACAATATAAAAACAAATAATATTAGTTAATATTTAAATATTTGTAACAATTATTAATATTTAATCATATAATATACATTTAATATTATAGTTACAATACTTGTTATTGTATCATTGTTTTCTTGCTGTTTATTATTTGTCATATTAGTTATATTTTATGAATTTAGTTCTGAAATTTCACAAATAATTCACATAAAAATATTTTCAGTTTTCACTAATTTAACTAAGTATATAGTATTAATTATAGTATGGAAGCCCCACTGAATAAAAAAACAAACAAACGAGAAAAAAAAAAAAAGTAACTGACTTATTACCTCAGAATTGCATGATATAAAGTCAAAAATCACAATTCTGACGTTTTTCTTACAATTGTGTAATAAAAACTGGCAATTGAGTTAAAGTCAGAATTGCGAATTTATATCTCGCAACTGTGACTTTTTCTCAAAATTGCGAGAAAGTCACAATTGCAAGTTTTTATCTCGCAATTCTGACTTTATTTCTCACAATTGTGAGTTTATATCGCAATTCTGACTTTATAACTGGCAATTGTATGTTTATATCTCATAATTCTGGCTATAACATGCAATTGCAATAAATATCTCAAAATTCTGACTATATAACACGCAATTACAAATTAATCTCACAATTCTGACTTTATTTCTCGCAATTGTGAGCTTATATCGCAGTTCTGGCTTTATAACTGGCAATTGCATGTTTATTAGGGCAGGGTAAAAAAATATCGATTCTCCGATTTTAATTGATCTTCAGTTTAACGCAACGATATCGATTCGGGAAATCCCTGAATCGATTCTTAATGCACGTGCTTCACGTAAGAGGATATGAATATTCACCTCTCGTCCTGAAGGTGTCACTAGTGTTCCTGCTGAGAGAGTTTTCTCAACTGCTGGTGTAGGGCTGGACGATTAATCGAAAAGTAATCGAAATCGACATTCAGAACCTATAATCGATCAAATTTTTCCAGGTCAATTATTTCAATTACTTTCCCTTTAAAAACACTACTGCGTGTGGAGTCACGTGACCCCGCTCCGTTACGTTGCGTTATTCCGCCGACATGTCGATGGAGAGCTTAAGCAGTATTTATACAGTAAAAAGTATTTACAGGATATACAGTAATTTTATTTAGAAGAGATACTGCTTATTTTCTACTTTTAATATTTATTATTTTATAAATAATTTATTTTGTTTCCAAAAGTGCAAGTTATTTATTTTCACTAATTAAAAAAAAAAATGTGACTTTTCATTTTAAGCAATGTGTGCTTTAATTTTAGTTGTTCAACACTGATGTTCAATAAATAATCATAGATAGTAGATAGATAGTGTGTGCACCCTTCATTCAAAAATCTCTCACTTGTAATATGTGCGCATATTTACTGTACAAAACTTGTCAGTGAACTATGAGGGCAAAAAACTAAATATTATTTAAATATAATTAAATATAATTTTATTAATGAATAAAATAATCGTTCATTAATCGTAATCGGGTTAAAATGTTCAATTAATCAAGATTTTGATTTTAGGCCAAATCACCCAGCCCTATGCTGGTGATCTAATCACAGCGCAAAGGAGCTATCAGAACATGTTGATCAGCTGCTTTTTTTTTTTTTTTGCAGAAAAATCTGGTGATCAAAAATGATTAGGCTGTAGTTAAGAACTGTTAGTTTTATGGACAGTTAGAATGTTTTGTATAAGCAGATAAGGGCTTTATAATGGGTCTGTTTTGAACGTTTTGAATTTAGAAAAATGTTTTATTTCTTAAACATGTTTGAAGTTCTTAATAGATTTCACTGTTGCACATTTACAGTCTTTTTATTTTTTTAACAGTAATGTGCATTTTGCAGTTTGTTTACATGGTGTACAATGGATGCACATATTTATGACTTCTTGTTACAGTGTTCATTTAAAATAAAAGTTGTTTAAAATAAACAACTGTGTGCACCCTATTATTAATGTAGATGTGTATTTCAGTAATAAACTTAAGTAGGAGAGTTTCAATTACCAGCATTTATATCAAAATATGGATCCCATGTCTGCAAAACTAACATTTTAAATGAAATATTGATAGCTAATCGATATCGAATCGAAATCGGAATCGAATCCATAAAAATAAGAATCGAATCGCCGGATTGGTCACAATACCCAGCCCTAATGTTTATGTATCATAATTCTGACTTTATAACACGCAATTGCAAATTAATATCTCACAATTCAGAGAAAAAGTCAGAATTTTACTCTTCCTCCATATCTGATCTTTACTGCTTTCGCCCACTCTTTTGTTACTGACTAAGAAACAGAAAAAACAAAAAGGGGAAAGAAATTTGTATTTTATTCACTTTCCATCCAAGTGACAATGTTTGTTTAAAAAGGTGCTTTATTTATTTTTATTTTTCATTTGACCAATGTTTCAAGCAGATATTATCTTTATTTTCTGATTTATTTGTTTAGTTTATTATTCTGTTTATTACATTATTTTTATTTTATTTGTAATTAATCCAGAGAGAAAGAAATTTGTTAAATGTCATGTGCTTTACTTTTCTGCTGTGTTGAAACAAGTACTATATTGTCTTTTATTGAATAACTCTCTGAATAAAACTATCAATAAAAAGAGTTGAGACTAAAAAAAAGTCAGAATTGTGAGATAAAGTTGCAATTACTTTTTTTTTTTTATTGAGTACAGGAAACAGGCTTATAACTATAGAACCGGTTATATAGTTTTCATTTTTTCACTTTGACTTCAACTTAACAAGGGAGATTTGAAAAATGAGAACCTTTTTATATTCTATTTAACATTTTTTTTTTTTTTATGGCTTTAGGTTTAGTTAACGATAACAGGTTCCTCTTCAGCTAGGATGCTGCCTATTCTTCATGAGAAGAGTGGGACTAAGGTTTAATCTCCCCAGAGCAACAAAAGCTAGACTTCTCAAACCCAGAGGAGCTGCTAATTGTGCGGCTCAAAGGGCAGAAGTGACCATCTCGTAACCACCTCGTTAACACAACGAGCGCTTGACTGCACATCACTGCCTCCATGGAAACTGACCAGCCACGATAAACCACAACTGAGCCAAGCTGTGAAAACCATTGCTTTTCCCAGACTCAGAATAAACATGAAACTTCCTTTGCATGAATTAATGTGATGGATAACGACCGACGCAGACACTCACCACTTCACATAGAGCGATAAAGCACAGGAAACCAGGTCGTGCTTGGAGAAACCGGTGTTTTCCTCCAGCTGGACGGGCCACACGGGAACTGTTGAGAAACATTTGTTAGAAAATCTTGCATTAGGCTTAAGGTAGTCAAATATCTTGCTCTGGTTCTATAGGCGTGTGGTCGGTGGGATGGCGGCGGTACCGTAGTTGTGCAGCGCTCTGGTGAGCAGCAGGACGGCGCTGGCGAGTCGGGCCGGTCCCGGGACGGTGAGGGGCGAGCAGAGCAGAGAGAGTTCACAGATGTAGCTGAAGAGGTGAGAACTGCGGCGCTCCACGGGCAGCAGCGACTGCAGCACCTTCCCATAATCCAACACTGTGGGGGTCTGAAACACATCATTAACATGTTAATCAGTTAGTCAGTGTTAATCCACTGGGAATCCCGTTGGTGTCCACCCAAATGGTTTTGTTAAGTAATCTCTTGTATTTTAGAATGCATGCTCTACGCTGCCGAGAGTTTCACGCTATAGTAAAAACGAAACCAAAAGTAAAGTGTTTACGCTCATTCAAAAGCAACTTAAATACCCTGCGCTTAGAGAGCGACTCCCCAATGCGCGCAAATTAGGCTACATAAAATATCTAGGCTGTTATAGTATGTGGGCTATAAGTTGTGTAGTTGTGAAGATAGCTCTGTATCATGATAGAAAAATTTGGTGAAAATGTCAGTATTTTATTGAGACTTGAGATTAAATAAACTGCTCAAGTAGAGTAGATCTTGTAGTATTAATTTTCACATGCAGCTACACATTGTCGGTTAAAAACATAAAGTGGCTGGTAAAAACATTTAGTGGCTGGTAGATTTTGAAATCCAGCAGCCACACTGGCCGGTGGACAAAAAAAGTTAATTTCCATCCCTGGTTGCACCCCTAATAAATATTTCATGCAATATTAGTCATATGGTGCAAATCAGTTATCAGAAGGGTAAACAGAAGTATTAGCTGCAAAGAAAAATAAGTAAATCATTTAATGTCTAAAATAAAGCCTAAAAATAGAGTGAAATAATGCATCTGTATGTTGGAAATATTCATATAAAATATCATTTTAAAAAAAGAACAACCCATTTAATATTAGAAATATTTGTAAGATATATAGAAAATAATGTTTTACTTTTAATAAACCTTTAATAAACACAATTTAGATTTGTATGTATAATGTAGGATTTATAATAAAAATTTTATTATATAAAACTCAAAAAGTAATGGAAATATGAATACAAATTGTAATATGAAATATAATCTCATATAATAATTTATCTTTTAAATTAGGGCTGGGCGATATGGCCTAAAAATAATATCCCAGATTTTTTTTTTTTTCACAAATCCGATTTACGATTTAAATCGAAAAAAATCGAAAGAATCGCCCAGCCCTAGTTATTTATTTATTTATTTATATAAATAAATAAATAAATAACTAGGGCTGGGCGATTCTTTCGATTTTTTTTTTATTTTATTTAAATCGTATATATATATATATATATATATATATATATATATATATATATATATATGATTTATAATACTATATTTTAGTATATAATACTAAATATATAATATTATACATTTTATCTATAACTAATTAAAACCTACCCTTTTATTATTAGAAATAAGAACACTTCTATAAAAAAAAAAAAAAACTAAACTTAAAACAGAAAAAAAAAAAACTTATATTAAAAATGAAAAAATTTTGGGGAAAAAAAGAAATGTATTATTTTTGTGGTGAAATTTATAATTTTACAGCACTAGGCCACAGTTCTGAAATATTATTTTTAAATGTATATTAAATGTATACATTTTATATATTATATTTAAGATTCACAAAAACATTTTAGTAAATACTCTAAAAATAGAGTAAAATTATCAATTTGCAAAAAAATTAAAAAAAAAAAAATAGATCAAGGATATTAATGAAAATTAAATTATAAATAATTGTTTTAATCATTTTATAGTTTGTTATATTTTAGTATGTTATATTTTTAGTATAAAATTATTAATTTTATCTAAGAATCATAGAAATACTACAATAATACATACTAATATATAATATCTGGACGTTTCTATAATATTTGTATATTCCTAAATAAAATATTTGAATATACAAATGATTTCAAAGAAGTAAATGCACAATTTGTTATATACCTTTAAGACAATATCACACACTTCTATTTTAGAGCTAGCCAAAACGTTCAATATAAATAGACAAATATTTCATAAATACTGGGTAAAACAATTTTTTTTTTATTAGACTTCTTGTTAGTACTGAATGATTTTTTTCTTTTCATAAACACATAACTTAAAATGCCTAAAATGCCTTAAGCGGCTCTCTCAGGCTCAATCCCAATTCTACCCCTTAGCCCTACACTTAGCCCTACCCCTCCGTTTGGCGCGTTCACGTGAAGGGGTAGGGGTGTCTCATTTCTCTTTTGGTTGGAGGGGTAGGGGTAAGGGGAAGGGCCAGATAGCCCTCCAAACGAAGATTTTTCAGGACCTCACTTCAAACGAAGGGCTAAGAGAAATTTCCAACATGGCTGCTCACTCGAGCAAGCAGACTCGTAAATATAAGTAAATTTTGCCTTTAATAAGGATTTTCATGACAATGTTTCATTATATGTATATTATCTTCAATCTTGTGTTTGTGTTTATGGTGTTGTTTTGTAAATAAACGTTTGCAAAAAAATCGCTAAAGTTTGCTAGCAGATAGCACTGATCGCACGATATTACAAAACATATTTTTATGTCATTTACACTTGACTGCACGTTAGAAACATGAAAGACCAGTGGCACGGCAATTTGCAACGGTGGTGTAGTGAAGGGTGTACGCAGGTAACAGTATACACACTTCCACTTTTTAAATCCCCTCTGATGCGCATTATTCAGTAGTGTCCTGCATTCGCCAAAATCATGGCAGTCCACCACATCCAGTCATGTGAATAAATGTAAATATTCGCTAAAAACACCCAATAAAGGCAGTGATGATGCAGTCAGGAGCGTGGAGCCGGCTTGCTTTGAAATGTATTTGATTGCGCCTAATGCTCCTGCGCCCGCTCACCGCACCAGTTATTTAAATCAGTACATAATAATAATAATAACGATACCTTACAAATAAAAAGAAGCTGATTTTTACGATCAGAAATTTCTTAAACCAGTGAACCCCTGTAAACATTTTAGTCCAAGGATCCAGAAAACGAATGCGTTCAAATAGAAAGTTCAAAACGAAATTCACAAATGAAGCATATATACTTCTCCAGGCACCACTACACTGATTAGCAATTTGCCGCGCATGTGATAATGCGTTGTTTGTTTTGCTTACGGCCACATGTGAATGAACGGTGCGTACACCGTACATTTTTACTTTTTGCAACATGACAACATTTTGACATCTTGGAATGAGTGATAAACATCTGCGCATGTCCTATGACGTAACATTAGGAACTAGCGACAACCTATGATGATGTATAACAGTGTTGTAGTGGTGTCCCATTTCTTAGGGGAAATATTTTAGCCCTTCCCCTTTACACTTTGTTTCAAGGGACAAGGGGAAGGGGCGAGGGGTAGGCGAAGGGGAAGAAAATAGAATTGGGATTGGGCCTCAGTTTTGGCACTGTACTCTAAACTTCAGTCACAAGGCTATGTTTATCTGAGCTGGCAAGCATATAGTGAGGTTTTTGAGTTGGTGTGAAAGCATATATGTTCTTGTGCCACTGACCTGTATCTTCCCGTCCAGCACAGAGATGACCTCCCCCATCATGCGCACCAGGTCCTCATACTGATAGGTGTTGTCTGTGAGCCACACGGCCTCGCGGATGGTCAAGATCTCTTTGCTGATGTATCTGAGGGGTCAGACGAGTCAAAATGAGCTCAGCTGAGCACAGGAACACTAATAACAGAGGCTCTTTGTGGTGTGTGGCGCTCACCGTGTGCAGATCACCATGCAGGCGATGCCCAGCAGCTGCAGCTGGGCCTTGGGCACCGAACGCAGGCTCAGATAGCGGTCCACACAGCTGATGGTCACGTGCAGCACCTGACTGGAGAAGTCCTTCATGGTGGTCACCTCCACCAGCCAGTCTACCAGAATATACCTGAACAAATAAAGAGGAAATGAGGGTCAAACTTGAAGATGCTTTGTGTAATATTATTCTGAAAGCGCCTCCTGCTGGAAGAGAAACACATGAGTTGTAATGTGAACTGATGGATCCACAAGACAATATGTTATAAAAATGTAAACAACTTAAACAAAGGCAGTAAAATATATGTATATGTTATTTAAGTAATATAATATTTGATTGATAACAATTGGTTAAATTAATATAATTGATTTATTCTTTGAAACTTTAATATTAATTTCTAGTAAAAATATTAATATTTAAAACTAGTTCAGTGTTAAATAAATATTTTGAAATTGTATTTTTGTTATTTTATTTCTCTGAAAAGCAATGCAAAATAGTAAAAAGCAAATTTTTACTATTTAATTATTGTAATGGTGAAAAAATTGGCAAAATAAATGGAAAAAAAAAATGCGAAACACCGCGTTCGGTATTCGGCCTTCGGCCAAGCATTTCATTATTATTCGGCTTCGGCCAAGAATTTCATTTCGGTGCATCCCTAGTAATTTTGTTATGTGCTTTCATCATTTTTATTAGTTTTTTAAAAATACTTCTACAGCTTGTTTCGTTCTATTTTTATTAGAATTTTTTAATATTCTATATACATCAAGTATAGTAAGTTTTAGTAATTTTGCTGTGCGTTTATTTTATTTTGTTGTTTCTATATTTGTTTCTAATTTTGTTACAAGCTTTCACCATTTTTACTTCAACATTTCTTTATACACTGTTATAGTACTTAACTTAGCTATTTTGTAGTACACTAGTAATTTTGTTGTGCCTTTGTAATTTTTTATTAGTTTTAATATTTCTATAGCTTTAAGTTATAGTAATTGTTACGTGCTTTCATTTTTTATATAAATAATTCTACGTACAACATGGTTTATTAACTTGATTTAAGCTTTACATTTTTAAAAGCCTTTAGTTTTGTGGTAAGTTTAGTAATTCTGTTACGCATTTTCATGATTTTTACCATTCATTTAAATACTTCTAATACACCGTTATAGTATTTATTAGTAACTTGAATTAAGCTTTGAATTTCAGTTATTTTGTAGTAAGTTTTAGTAATAGCTATTAGTAATGTGTTTTAATTTTTTAATAAAGATTGAAATATTTGTAATTTTGTTGTCTTTTTTTATATATTTTATAAAAATATTTCTTTACCTTTAAGTTTTACTAATGTTGTTAAGTGCTTTCATATAATTTAATTACTTTCTATAACTAAGAGTTAATAATTTGTTACATGCTTGTCATTTTTATTAGTTTTTGGTATACTTCTATTATTCTTTTTATATTTCTATTGCTTTCACGTGTCTTCATTTTTATTGAAATATTTCTATAGCCAAGTTTCACTAATTTTGTTACATGCTTTTGTCATTTTATTTTTCCACATTGCATTAGGTTAATATTATTACTGCTACGTGCGTTTATAATTGTATTACTTTTTATATTTCTATAGCTTAAGTTTTAGTCATTTTATTATTTTTTTTACATGTTTCAATACCTTATTTAACATTTACATTGTTTTTTTTTTTTTTTTAGATATTTTAATATTGATTATATTTTAGTATTATTTTATCATTTTTATTTAAAGTTTCATTAATTTTGTTACATGCTTTTTTATCATTGTATTAGTTTTTATATTTCTATAGCTTTTAAGTTTTAGTAATTGTCCTTTTTATTTGTTTTTAATACTTTATTTTATTTTTATTTAACATTTACTTTATGGATTTTTATTTATTTGAATATTTATTGATTTATTTTAATATTATTAATAGTTATTATTACATGTTAGTATTATTATGTGTGTTTTTATTATATTTCTACATTGATTTAAGATTTATTAATAAGTTTTAGCATTATTGTTGCATGTTTGTCATATTTATATTTATATAGATCCAAGTTTATTTGTTCTTTTACTGTTCTATTTTTTCCCCTAATATTTCTATATAGCTTTAAGTTTCAATAATTGTTCAGTAATTTTCATTTTTATTAGTTTTAAAAAATATTTCTATATTTTTTTAGTTTAGCTTCACCAATTTAGAAAATTACTTTGGTTTTTTTTTTTTTTTTAAACGCAAGTTTTTCAATGATTTTATTTCAATTACCAAATGTGATCTTAATTAGTTTTAATAAACACTTAACTCAATACCAAGTCAAAATAAACAGCCAGTGTTATATAGTAATAATCATAATAGAAATGCATTTTTTAAATATATTTAAAACTAGAAATACGCATTTTTAAATAATAATAATTAAAAAAAAATTCAAGCCTAGAAATCACAACTTTAAAAAGTTTATATAACGAGGATTTCCATGACAGTGTGAACCCTGCAGGACTATTTTAAGGCAGGAGGTCATCTGAAGTGTTGTACCTCTTAGTGGTGATGTCCTGTCCCTGCAGGTTTTGTGGGTATCTCAGGGGCGACGGTCCAGAATTGAAGAACTGAGCCACAAGTTCAGCACAGGCCCGCGGCTCCAGACCCAGAGGGTTTGTGGTACCACACGACTTCGCAAACGCCAGCTGGAAGATCAAAACAGACAAGTTAAACAAACACAAACCCAGAATGTTTGTGTGTGTTTAATACAGCATCACAAATGCACAGACTTTTGCATAAACAGCATCGCTCTTCATCTGAAGCCCCCATACAAGCCTATTTACACACGTCAAAGTGCCATTCAATCTGGCACAGCTGCTGATTATTACAAATAAATGTCAACAACGGCAGAGAAAAGCTCCAGATTTGATGACAATATTATGACGCAGCTTTCCCAGGCCGTGCACTTCCATTATGAGCACGCTCAGAGCACAGACATCGGGAGAATGGAAGTATAATGGAGACGGATGATTGGTAATGACCAAACACACTCCCCCTACGGACGTCACGTTCAGACAAGCAAAGGTCAAAACATCAAAATAAAGTCTAAGTAAATATTTACAAACTATATTATTATTATTATTAAAAATAAATATAAAAAAATAAAACAAGTAATTGTTTTCATTTTCAATAATAATGAAATCCTGAACACAAGTCTAAAACTAAATCAGTTCTTCAAAATATAAATGTTTTAGCATATTTAAATAATGAATGTATAAAAATATTTCTTTTAAATATTTCTATATTTTTTAATTTTTTGGTCAAAAGAAGTTAAATGCTGAACCTAACATAAAAACATAAAATATATTTTAGCATATATTTACATAATGTATAGGCTATATATTAAAAATATTTTTAAAAAGTAAACAATTGTTTTCATTCTTAATGAAAGTGAAATGTGTCTATGTAATTTTCAAGTAATTCTGGTCAGCAAAAGACAAAAATATATTTTAAATACACATTTACAAAATAAATGTATATTATTATAATAATAATAATAATGTTTACACATTTATAAAAATAAATAAATAAAACAAATAACAGTCTCCATGTGTAACAGGATATTCAAATAAATAAGTACAATTCCACAATACGACTAAAAAGGTATATTAAAAAGTAAACTAGGTCAATTTTGTAATGCAATTCCTCATGCACATTATCATTTGGTCCAGTTACCTGAGCTTCCCAGCATCCTTTAGCAGCGTAGTCTCTGAGCGTGCGCATGCATTGCAGATACCTGCCGGGATCGGCCGCCTGCAGACAGAACATCAAACCAGCCATCAGCATCAATATCAGAGACTAGGACAGGACTGAGCATGATCACGAGTCCCAAAGAAACTTACAGACGTCCCGCGGTTCATTTCCCACAACAGATACGAGCTCTGCACGCTCCCGCACCGCGCAGACTCCTTCAGCATGGCCACAGCCTCGCCACGCTTCTCCTCATCCTGATCAACACACACAGGAATGTTATTAGGAGAGAACCAGTGAAGAGCTTTTATCATTAACATTAAGTGCTTTCTGTGTGGGACCTTTCATCTTTGAGAAGCAAACCCATCAGAGAACACACAAAATGAGCAGCATGACCAGTATTTTTTGGGATGTTGGAAATGAGTAATGCTATTTTGTCTGCTCTTGACTTTGTGAACAATCAATTCAGTGATGTCACAAATGAGATTCCATCCTTGAAGATTAGATTGCTTTTACGCAATCTTTCCCCGATCAGAACTACATTACAGGAAACACTCACATCAAACAGCTGAAGGACTCTAGCCAGACAGTACTGTAACGTTCCTCTCCGGCCCTACAAACACAAGAAAACACCAAACAAACAAACATTAGAATAATGTAATGATATGGTAACAAATCTGGCAAATGTAACAAATATAAGTACACGTTTCCCATCAATTTTGTAGTACAAAAAAAAAAAAAAAAAACGACCTAATCCTTGATTAAATATTTAAAAATATAAATCTAAAAATGCAAGTAAAAAAATATAAATTTAAACTAAATGAACATGAAAATGAATTTAAAGACGTCTAACCAAGGCTGCATTTATTTGATAAAAAAAAAAAAAAAAAAAAAAAAAAAAAAACAGTAATACGGTGAAATATTATTACAATTTAAAATAACTGTTTTCTATTTGAATATATTGTCAAATGTAATTTATTCATATGACGCAAAGCTGAATTTTCAGCATTTTTGTTATTGTTGCTCAATTATTAACAACGGTTTCTTTTATTATTAATGCTATAAATATTTAAAACTTTCTGTAATTTAAAACTTATAAAGCTAAAAACTTTTTGTTGCTTCAATTAATGAAAATATGTGACCGGTGCTGGCAAAATGAGATCGAATATGCACCGTCTAATTTTGAGCTACAGGCAAAGAGTGTTAAAAATGTCAGTTTTGGTCAAATTAGAGGTCACTTCATGCATTTTCTCTGATCTGATATCCATCCAATCGTTAAAAGACCAGGTGTAAAAAATTTTAAAAGGTGTAAAAAATTTTACACCTCCCAAAATGTTAAAATAACAAATGTGAGAGAGCGTTTTATAGGCTACATTCATTTTTTCACATTTTGTTTTGTTGCAGCATTATGTTAAACAGCTTTAAAATAGTTTTTCCCCACATCAGTTTACACTCCATACACCATAATAATGACAAAGCAAAAGCCAGATTTTTGCAAATTTTACAAATTAATAATAAAAAAAAAAAAACACTGAAATAAGTACATTGCATAAGTATTCATACCCTTAACTCAGTACATAGTTGAAGCACCTTTACAGCCTCAAGTCTTTTTGGGTATGATGTGACAAGCTTTGCACATCTGCATTTGGCAAATATCTGCCATTCTTTGCCTCACCTTTTCACCTCTCATGCTCTGTCAGCTTGGATGGGGGCTGCCAGACATTTTCTAGAGTCCTAGTTGTTCCAATCATCTTCCATTATGGATAATGCTTCTGTGAACCTTCAATGCAGCATATTTTTTTCTGAACTCATCTCTAGATCATTGCCTTAATGAAAGTCTGTCACTGAGCTCTACAGGCAGTTATCTTGACCTCAGGACTTGGTTTTTGCTCTGATATGCATTTTCAGCTGTTAGACCTTTTCTGAGAGGTGTGTGCCTTTCTAAATCATACTCATTCAAATGAACTTACCACAGTTTACCTCCACTCGAAGCGTAGTAACATCTAGAAGCAATATGAATGCTCCTGAGCTAAATTTCGAGTGTCCCAGAAAAGGGTATGAATACTTATGCAACAGGATCTTTTCAGTTTTTTATTTCTAATAAATTTGCAAAGTTGTTACAAACCTGTTTTGTGCTTTGTCATTATGGTGTATGAGATGTAGATTGATGTGGGGGGAAAAAAAGTAATTTAAAGCAGTTTAACATAAGGCACTGTATATGGCATGTTATAGTCAGATATGACAGCACTAATGCAAGAAACATTGCCGCGGATGAGTAGCTGAGTATCTCTTAAGCAAGATGACAAACTGCTACAAATGAAACTGAAAGTAAGTCGCAGATGCTCAATCATCATTAAAAAGTAGTGAAGCGAACTACAGTATGTGTGTCTATATCTGTATATGTGATACACAGGGCACATATGTTAAAATAAATATATAAAAAGGCTCATTTAGCCCATTGGCTTGAAAAACATCTGCACTCAGAATCAGCCATGAAGAATCAAGATCGGCACATTACTAAAAATAAATTGGGTGCTCCTATATTTTTTGGTGCTCCTAACTTTTTGAAGTTGGGAGTACCAGTGCTACCAAGTAAAAAAGTTAATTAATAGGCGAACTACATCTGTGTGTCTATATCTGTATATGTGATACACAGGGCACATATGTTTCAGGATTGTTTGAGGAATAATAAAAGTTCAAAAGAAAAGCCTTTATTTGAAATGGAAATCTTTTGTAACATTAGAAACGTGCATATTTATACAATTCTCATTCAAAAGGAGATGTTGATAAGTAAATTAATAAATAGATGGCACGCAAAATAATTCTTGAACAACTTTTAGTAGTGGCAATGAATGCTGGGATATTCAGGAATTACTCACCAGATTGGTCTCACACTCGGCTTCGAGTCGATCGTACACCACAGCTTTACAGCAGCCGCCAGACATGGACCACGGCGGCCGGATGAACAGCCAGATGAACGGGTCGGCCAGTGGGGACCTGAGGCTCTCGGCCAGGCTGAAGTACCGGGACGCCATGCGGCCGCACAGGTCGGCACGTCCCTCCTCACTGAGCGAGGCTGCAGGACATTCACACATCATTACAGCCTTGATCAGTCGGTCAGACAATTCAATCAATCAAATCAGACCCTTAATCAATCAAGCATTAATCAATCAATCTACACTGGGAATGAGAGCAGAAACTTACGTCCTTCATTGTACAAATACGCAATTCCTAGTTTCACAGCAGCTTCAAAGTTCCCTTTCTCCGCAGCTCTAGAAAAGACGACAATTAATGAGAAAAAATGTAATAAAAATTACATTTAAAATAAAAAAAAGACAATAAAAACAGCTTGTACTAATCTGTTTTGAAAGTGGATACTGTGAAAATATGGATATCAAACAGGCACTAGCAAGCACAATTTAGATAAAACTATGGAAAAAGCAATAATTATTCTATTTTATTACTTTTACTAAATAAAAAAAATATTAAAATAAAACAATAAAAACACACATCTGACCTTAAATTGTAGTCTTAATTTAAAGATTTATTTTAAATCATTTAATTTTTATTCTTTTTTTTTTTTTTTGCATCTATTGCAATTATTTTATAACTATTTTCAAGTTAATTACTTGCCTTGCCTAATCATTTTATTTTAAAGCACAACTGTGAAATTATATTAATTAGTGCGCTCACATCTATTAATCGCATCCAAAAAAATAAAAATAAATAAATTGTCAGGCAATACATGTGCGTACGGTGTATATTTATATAATTTAAATTTTTACATTACAAATAAATGTACATATTTATTACCATTAATAACTTTTAAAACAAAACTTGGATGCGATTAATCAATTTGACATTAATATTAATATAAAGCTTTAGTCTTAATTTGTTCATTTTAAAACGTTAAACCACAAATTATATTTTGGATGCAAGTAATCGATTCAAAACTAGTATACATTCAATTTAAAACATTATACCACAATATATATATATATATATATATATATATATATATATATATATATATATATATAGGATGCGATTAATCAATTTGACCCTAATATTAAATATATATCTATGACTTTAAGTAACTTTAAACCACTAAACTTATATTTTGGATGCAATTAATCGCATCAAAAAAAATAACTAATTTACATTTATGACCGTCTTATTTTGCTCATTTTGAAATGTTAAACCATAACCATGTGATTAACTTGCGATTAATCAATTTGACACTAATAATATATACGATGGTTTTAATTTTGGTCATTTTAAAACATTAAACCAACAAACTTATTTTGACAGAAGTAATCTAATTTTGAAACACGCAGCTCATTTTTAAAAATTTAAATCACAGCCTTTGCAATGTAATAAACCAGACTAAGAAATATCGCGATTCCGTTTAATTTTGATGAATAACCCAACTTTACTAACAGTAATAGAAAACCTGGAAATATTATTGAATTTCAAAAATGTGTTTTCCATGTGTGCCTTATCATTATCAAATAATAGCTCATTTTGAGTCGCTTGTTTTAGTCTGAATCAGAATTCATATTAAGCTTCTCATCTGCATTCACAAATTACTGAAAACATGGAAAGTTAGTAAATGTTATACCTCTCAAAGAGCCAAACGCTATCAGGGGCCGGCCAGCGTTCTTTGAAACTCACTCGTGCCCAGACGCTCGAGTTACTATCGATAATGTCACGAAGATGAGAATGAACCTGTGGGATCACATGACGTTCACCATTAGAAAACCACTTTTTTGTTAATTTTTTGATAAATTTTTTATGTGTGCATCCGGCTGGACTGACAGCTCTGACGGCGAGGAGATCCTCAGCGGAGAGGCATTGGAGGACACAGAGGAGCAGCTCTTCAGGAAGAGACAGCAGCGTGACGGCAGACGCACGCTTTCGGACCCGCTTCCGGACAGGCAGAGAGAAACATTTGGCACATCGACAGTGGAGCACTGGAGACCAGGAAGAAGAAACTCACAATTAAGACAATCACATTGCATCCAAAATGCAATAAAGAAACCAGGATTTGATTTCAAATCAGCATGTGGCCAAACACAAACTGCAATTTTGCAAACGTTTGTTTCATCACAGTTTTACTGGCCCTTTGAGATTATCCATATTAAAAAACTGTCTGAATGACCCATAGACAAAATTATTCACATTCCTCAGCATTAAACTGCATTTTATATGACATACAGTTGAAGTCAAAAGTTTACATACTCCTTGCAGAATCTCCAAAATGTTAATTATTTTACCAAAATAAAAGGGATTGTACAAAATGCATGCATTTGATCCACAACCGTGTTTATTTTTTGTTTAGTGATAGTTGTTCATGAGTCCCTTCAGTCTGTCCTGAACAGTTAAACTGCCTGATGTTGTTCAGAAAAATCTTCAGGCACACAAATTCTTTGGTTTTTCAGCATTTTTGTGTATTTGAACCCTTTCCAACAACGACTGTATGATTTTGAGATCCATCTTTTCACACTGAGGACAACTGAGGGACTCATATGCAGCTATTACAGAAGGTTCAAACACTCACTGATGCTTCAGAAGGAAAAAAAAAAACATGCATTGAGAGCTGAGGGTGAAAACTTTTGAACATAACAGGGGTGTGCATTTTTCTTATTTTGCCTAAATATCATATTGTTTCCATTTAGTACTGCTCTTCAGAAACTACAGAAGATGTTTGTGTTTCCCAGAAGTCAAAAAAGTTACATTTAACCCAATCTTCAAATTGAAAAAAAGTTTTCTCCCCAGCTCTTAATGCGTAATTTTTCCTTCTGAAGCATCAGTGAGCGTTTGAACCTTTTTAAATAGTTGCATATGATTCCCTCAGATTTCCTCAGTGTGAAAAGATGTATCTCAAAATCATATAGTCATTGTTGGAAAAGGGTTCAATCACTCAAAAATCCTGAAAAACCAACAAATTAGTGGAACCTGAAGGATTTTTCTGAAGAACAGCAGGCAGTTTAACTGTTCAGGACAAACAGGGGACTCATGAACAACTATCACTAAATATAAAAATATATATTCAGGTAACAAAACAGTATTAAGAATTAAGCGTATGTAAACTTTTAAACAGGGTCATTTTTATAAATTCAACTATTATTTTCAGATGTGGACTGTAAACGTCTTTTATGTGAAATATCTTATTCAGGTCAGTATTAAATTTAAAAAAAACATGCATTTTGTACGATCCCTCTTATTTGGGTAAAATAATTTTAAAAATTGCAGATTCTGCAAGGTGTATGTAAACTTTTGACTTCAACTGTATCTCAATTACTGGTCTGTCCACTAGATATTGAAATTGGAAATTAAATATAAATAAATACATACAAATCTTAATCGGCTGAGCGCTGCAGAAAGTGCTTTAGTAGTACTATGGTATAAAGATGGCAATACCATGGTAACGTTACTTAGATATACACTATAGTGCCAATAGACTACTATAATCATAAACCATGATATTTGCATGTTATATCAATGTACTTTAAAAAAAATAAAATATCCTGGTGATACCATGGTACAAGCCCAATAAGACATGGTATTACCATGATACTAGGAAGGTAGCATTGCAAGGCGTTGCATTGCAAAATAGGTCACGAAGAGAGCTTATTCACATCTTTTTTTCAATCCAAACTGGTTTAAATTCTTAAAAGCGTACTGATATTAATAGAAGACGCTTATTTTGTATAAAAACGATTAGTTTCGTTGCTTTCCAATGGAAGTTTTGACATGCTCACAACCAGTAGCCAGTTTTCCCTCCTTATTGACAAAACAGTCGTGGGACAGAGGATAACTGACCTCTCCTCAGGAGATGTTACGTTAATATTTACTCAAACAACTTCATCAACACTTATGATTAATAAAATATTCATATTTATGTAACTTAATTTAAGTTTATTTCAATTATAAACCGGTTAACGGGTCAGTAAAGTTTGATAACGTTAGCTAGCTGCTTAATAAACCTCAGCTTTGATTATGATCAAGTAAAAACATAAATGAATAATATTATCGATGAAATGTGTAATTATAACCTTACTAGGGTTAGTTAACTGAAAGTTGATCATTTAAAGTGATAGAAGTAGTTACTTACCGCCCGCTTTCATTTCAAGGAAGGATCTGAGATGTCCTCTTACAGCAATAATGCTTCACAGTGAACTGAAATTAATACTTAAACTATTAATAACTAGTTCCTAAATGAATATAATCAGTTTTCCTGATTAACCTACTCAATTACTGTTAGCTAATAGTGTACAGTTTAAAACACAACTCTCCTCTGACTCAACCATGCAACTTTCATCGAGCCCCTCCCCCAAGTGCGTAGCCACGCCTGCGCGGACAGTTTAAACATCAACTCTGGGCGCTCATTGGCCACGAAACGGATACGCCCACCTCACCCGCTGCTACGCTCTGATTGGCCGTCGTGCAAAGCTCGAAGCGCCATTGGTCAGTTCTTCTGCGCGGATGAAAGGCGGCGATGTATTGGCTGAAAAGATGCTATTTCGAATTACGCGCTTACAGTGCTATGGAAGCGGACTGGCTGAGGGCTCGCTCGGTGCATTCTGGGAGATGTAGTAGGTAGCATAACATTAGCTAGGCCTAAATAAATCAGAGAAAATGTATCATTTATTTTTCATACGTGACCCTGGACTACAGTTTGTTAAGATAGAACAGTAATTGGCTGAGATACAACTATTTGAAAATCTAATCCGAGGGTGGAAAAAAATAATGAGAAAATCGCCTATAAAGTTGTCCAGATGAAGTTCTTAGCAATGCATGTTACTAATCAAAAATGACGTCTGGATATATTCACAAAATATCTTCATGGAACATGATTTTTACTGTATCACATCACAATAATCCACAAGTAATCCACTCCAGTCCATCAGTTAACATACTGAGAAGCAAAAAGATGCATGTTAAAGTCCCCCTGAAATCAAAATTTAAGTTTTTTGGCTTTTAGTATGAATATATTAGCCTTAAGGTGATCTATAAGCTAATGTGCTGCAAAACAAAGACAAAATTCGCGTTTACAAGATATGGGCATTCAAAACTTACAGTCTCGTCACTTCCGCCAATATGAATCAAGGATTTGGATGATATCACCGTGCACTTCAGTTTCTCATCAAACGTTCTGTCCAATCAAATGCTCTCTAGAGTCCGTAGTGTCCCGCCCCCTACACAGAGACGCGGAGCAGATCATAAGCGTTCATATGTGCGGTCCAGTGTTGCCAGACGTACGATAATTATCGTATTTGTACCATAATTTTGACCTCTGTACGATGTACGATCAATAATACCACAATGTACGATAATTTTAGAATTTTGTGACACCATGGTCGTTTTAATTATAGAGCTTCTATTCTCAAAGATCTAGCTGTGTGGATCCTACGTCTACCTGCATGATTGTGAGGAGACATGAACGTGGCGTTACGCATGTCTTTCATCCGTTCTTACGTCTTCTCAACCAATATCATCGTGGAGAATGGCTCTCTCTCAGGAGCACAAGTTAACGTTCCTGTCGCACTTAGGTCAGTTGTTTCAAAACTGAGGTTGTTAGTTTAACAATAAAGTATAGAAAATGAGTGCTGAAAAGGATAAATAGTTGTAACATCTAGATTAATAGCTTCATTTTGAACGTTTGACTCGGGTAAGATAGTTGAGTGCTGAAAAGGATAAATAGCTGTAACATCTAGATAAATATCTTTATTTTGAACGTTTGACTCAAATACGATAATTTTCTCCCAAATACGATAATTTTGAGCTTCTGGTACGATACTTGGACATTTCCAATCTGGCAACACTGGTGCGGTCGGCATGTTTTAAACTACACAGCCTCAGCATGATAATGATCACCATTTCGTTTTAGCAAGTTTCATATTGAATTTGTGGGGTAATTTATTAGTCTGTGGCTGTCATAAGCTACAAATGCGCTTTACCGAGCTCAACAGCTCTTGCCCGAGCAGATATAAATGGAACGCTATTGGCTATTCAAAATAAGTGGGCGGGGCTGGGCGATATGTTTTTGTTTCAGTTAAAAGTACGTCACCACATAGAATAACGCTGCGTGTTTCAAGGCACTTCAGTGGACCTTTAATAAGAAAGAAATCTGTCATTTAGACGTTTTTTACCTTCAAACCACTGATTCTGGCCAAAATATGAGTTGTCTATCTGAATCAGGAGAGAAATATGCACAGATCAAGCACTGTTTACATGCCAAAACAGTTCGAAACTAATATTTTCGGTGGGTTTTGATGTAAAAGGACAACAGGTGGACTTTTTTATAAATTGAGATTTATACATCTAAAAGTTGCATAAATAAGCTTTCATGTACAACTGTTTGAAAATCTGAAATCTGAGGGTGCAAAAAATAAAATAAAATAATATATATATATATAAATATATATATATATATATTCACTAAATATCTTCATGGAACATTATCTTTTCTTTATATTGTAATGATTTTTTGGCATGAAAGAAAAATCGATAAATTTAACCCATAAAATTACACTTTTTAGCCAAAACAGTAATGTATTTATCACATAATAAATCATGAAATCTACTTTTTTTATTTAAAAATCGTGGTTATGCTGTTTTAATTTATTAAAAATTATTTAAAAGAAAAACAATTTATTTGTAACATACAGTTGTGTATTTACTGATGACAAACTTTCCACACCAGCAAAAGACAAATAGCCAAATATATATCATATTTAATTCAATTGGTTTCTGTCTTTTTATGAAAAACAAACCAAATGAATAAATAAATGAAGATGAGATACTGGCTATAGTTTAAATTATCTTATTATGTGAGAAAAAAGAGACACAACTAGCACAGCTACACTACCAGTCAAAAGTATTTGAACAGTAAGATTTCTTCTGCTCACCAAGCCTGCATTTATTTGATCCAAAGTACAGCAAAAAGAGTCAAATTCAAATATTTTTACTATTTAAAATAACTGCTTTCTATTTGAATATATTTTAAAATCTAATTTATTCCCATGCATGATCAAAGCTGAATTTTCAGCATAATTACTCCAGTCTTCAGTGTCACATGATGCTATGCTGATTTGCTATTCAAGAAACATTTATTATTATTATCATCAATATTTAAAACAGTTGAGTACATTTTTCCAGGATTCTTTGATGAATAGAAATATCCAAGGACCAGCATTTATATGAAATAAAAAGCTTTTGTAATATTATACACTTTAACATTCAAAAGCTTGGAAAGGTTTCGGAAAGAAATGATAGAAATTAATACTTCTATTAAGCAAGGATGCTTTAAATTGATCAAAGGTGATGATAAAGACATTTATAATGTTACAAAAGATTTCTATTTCAGATAAATGCTGTTCTTCTGAAAAAAAAACCTGAAAAATCTACTCAGCTGTTTTCAACATAATAAAAATAATAACATTTTCTGAGGAGCAAATTGAAATATTAGAATGATTTCTGAAGTATCATCTGACTGGAGTAATGATGCTAACAATTCAGCTTTAAAATCACAAGAATGAATACATTTTAAAATATATTCAAATATAAAGCAGTTTTTTTAAATAGTAAAAATAGTTCAAAATTGGACTGTTTTTGCAGTACTTTGGATCATATTAATGCAGGCTTAGTGAGCAGAAGATACTGTGTGATATGATATGTGAGAATTGAATTGCTTAGGTCAACATTCAGTACAATTTACAAAAAAATATTGACAGTAAAATTCTGCAAATAGATAACCAGAATCAAGTATTGCAGGGAATATGGAGTGCAATAAATCTCTCAAGTCTTTTTATTCCACTTGAAGGTTGAAGATATCACACAAAAGAAGAGTAAGACCTCTGACACAACGTCTTCTATTTCATAAAGGCGCTGTCTTTCTCTGTTGATCATATGTCCAGCGTTTGGGCGGCACTGTGTCCCTAAATGTCAGACGTTTGGCTCTGTCAGCCTGTTATCTGCTCTGAACACAGGATTCAAGCGGATGTCAGGTCATAATGAGACTTTGTCATAAATGAGGGTTTTGTATTCATGCTAACCATCGCAAAGTGCTGACGATTGGCTTTCATCAAGCCTGTCACATCTGACAGAGCCTGACAGAGTGATTATTAATGGCTTTCACCGCAGACAAAGAGAAGAGGGCAAAACGCCACACGTGTAATAGAACGATTATTCATTCGAGTCATAATTCATGTCAGTTTTGTTCGGTTAGATATGATGAGTTTCTCGATATTAAAGGAAGATTTCCTCGTAAATTTACATTGTCTTAAAGTTTACTCACCCTCGGGTCATTCAAGAAGAAGACGAGTTTGTTTCTTCATAAGACCAGATTTGGAGACATGTATAATGCTATTGCATTACAGATACACTCTAAAAAATAAAGGTGCTTCACGATGCCATAGAAGAACCCTTTTTGTTTAAATGGACCTTTAACATCTGAAGAACCTTTCTGTTTCACAAAATGTTCTGTGTGGCAAAAGAAGGTTCTTCAGATGATAAGAAGATAAAAGAAATGGTTCTTTAAAGAATCTTTAAATGAACGGTTCTTTGTGGAACCAAAAATGGTTCTTTTATGGCATCGCTGTGAAGAACCTTTTAAAGCACCTTTATTTTTAAGAGTGTACTCACTAATGAATCCTCTGTAGTGAATGGGTGCCATCAGAATGAGAGTCCAAACAGCTGATAAAAACATCTCAATAATTCACAAGTGATCAACACGACTATTGCGAAGTGAAGGCGTGAGTGTTCGTAAGAAACAAATACCATTAAGACGTTTGAGTTAATAATTCATAATAACACTGACAAAAAGTCCATCTGTTGTCCCTTTACATCAAAATCCACCCAAAAATTAGTTTACAACTGTTTAGATACAACAGATAGACGACTCATATTTTGGCCTAAGTGGTTTAAAGTAAAAAAAAAAACGTCTAAATGATGGATTTATTTCTTTCAAACATGCATCTTTTTGCTTCTCAATATGTTAAATAATGGATTAGAATGGATTACTTGTGGATTACTGTGATATTTTTATCTGCTGTTTGGACTCTCATTCTGACGGCACCCATTCACTCCATTGGTGAGCAAGTGATGTAATGCTACATTTCTCCAAATCTGTTCTCATGAACAAAAAACCTCAACTTAACTTGTTGTATAAATCTCAATTTATATTAAAAAAAGTCCATCTGTTGTCCTTTTACATCAAAACACACCCAAATATTTGTTTAAAACTGTTTTGGCATCTAAACAGTGCTTGATCTGTGCATATTTCTCTCCTGATTCAGATAGATGACTCATATTTTGGCCAGAATCAGTGGTTTAAAGTTAAAAAAAAATGTATAAATGATGGATTTATTTCTTACAAACATGCATCTTTTTGCTTCTCAATATGTTAAATAATGGATTACTTGTGGATTATTGTGATGTTTTTATCTGCTGTTTGGACTCTCATTCTGACGGCACCCATTCACTCCATTGGTGAGCAAGTGATGTAATGCTACATTTCTCCAAATCTGTTCTCATGAACAAAAAACCTCAACTTAACTTGTTGTATAAATCTCAATTTATATTAAAAAAAGTCCATCTGTTGTCCTTTTACATCAAAACACACCCAAATATTTGTTTAAAACTGTTTTGGCATCTAAACAGTGCTTGATCTGTGCATATTTCTCTCCTGATTCAGATAGATGACTCATATTTTGGCCAGAATCAGTGGTTTAAAGTTAAAAAAAAATGTATAAATGATGGATTTATTTCTTACAAACATGCATCTTTTTGCTTCTCAATATGTTAAATAATGGATTACTTGTGGATTATTGTGATGTTTTTATCTGCTGTTTGGACTCTCATTCTGACGGCACCCATTCACTCCATTGGTGAGCAAGTGATGTAATGCTACATTTCTCCAAATCTGTTCTCATGAACAAAAAACCTCAACTTAACTTGTTGTATAAATCTCAATTTATATTAAAAAAAAAGTCCATCTGTTGTCCTTTTACATCAAAACACACCCAAATATTTGTTTAAAACTGTTTTGGCATCTAAACAGTGCTTGATCTGTGCATATTTCTCTCCTGATTCAGATAGATGACTCATATTTTGGCCAGAATCAGTGGTTTAAAGTAAAAAAAAATGTCTAAATGATGGATTTCTTATAAACAGGCATCTTTTTGCTACTCAATGTTAACAATGTTAACTGATTAGTGGATTATGGTGATGTTTCTATCAGCTGTTTGGACTCTCATTCTGACGGCACCCATTCACTCCAGAGCATCCATTGGTGAGCAAGTGATATAATGCTACATTTCTCCAAATCTCATGAACAAACTTGGATGGGGTGAGTATTTCTTTTATTTATGATACTAATAAGACTTAGGGTAAATGCAAGACTGTTTGAAGTGCATACATTATGACATTGGTACAAACTGCTGGTTTCGTCTGGCCAGAGGAGAACTGGTCCCCTGACTGAGCCTGGTTTCTCCCAAGGTTTTTTTTTCTCCATTTCTGTCACCTGTGGAGTTTTGGTTCCTTGCCGCTGTCGCCTCTGGCTTGCTTAGTTGGGGACACTTTCCAGCGATATCATATACTATTGTGATTTCCGGATTTCTAATTGATTGTTTACAATAATGCGTTACTTACACACTATTGTGCTGTTTAAATACTGTGCAGTGCTTTGACACAATCCGTATTGTTAAAAGCGCTATATAAATAAAGGTGACTTGACTTGACTTGACATTATATACAAGTCATATAAAAAGCGTTCGTTTTGTTAAAGAAAGCAGCTCGGATGCATTTGACCCGGCTCATGTAATCAAATAAAGCGACTATGTGTAGTAGAGATGCGCGGATGGGCTCAATCGTCACCCGAATCCGCAGCTTCAAATAAATTATCCGCCCGCCACCCACCCGCACCTATATTTTTCTCTGATTTAGATAACCGCACCCGACCCGCACCCGATCGTCATATTACACTTATTGTAATTCTTAGTTTTGCATGATGATATGATAAATTGATGGTTCATGTTAACAGCAGATTGATTCAGCTGATCTGCAAATCGCTGCACACTTATACGTTTATCACTCATGATTTTAAGCCAAATCCATGCAGAAAAGAATAACGTTAACTGACATCTGGATGCGACTCTCCGCAATCTCTGACGAAATCGGTCGGGTTTTCTCTCTATTAGAGCCGCTCTGAGCTTAGTATTTGAACGCATGCTTGGACTGAAGTTTACAGGGGTTCACCAGTTTAAGAAAGGTCTGAGCATAAAAATCTGCTTCTTTTCATTTTTAAGGTATTGTTTTCATTATAATCTACTGATTCAAATAAGTAATCAATAATAATTATAGCCTACCACTGCGCGTCTAGCCTGACATGCTTTCGCGTAAGAATGAACAGGCAGCATGGACGCATCAGGCAAAATCGTCAAATATATTTCAAAAGAAGCCGGCGCCACGGTCCTGACCACATCACTGTCTTTACTGGGTGTTTTTAGGGAATATTTCAATTTATTAACATGCGACTGAATTAGCTATTCATGTGTTGGACTGTCATGATTTTGGCTAATGCAGGACACTTCTGAATGATGCGCATCAGAGACGTGGGTAAACGCAAAGCGACCAATGCACTACACCGCTGCATTACCGTGCTCAATAGCATTAGCACAGGCATAACTCCCTTCAAACTTTATATGGAATGTCAACGTTTCTGTCACCAAAAACTTAGAACAGGCAAACACACACACGCACACAAATGAAATAGTCTCTGCCTGATGAAAAACATATTTAAAACACGTTCAAGTTTTAGAAAATGTAGTTAATATTTGCATCATTATTGATTTATCTCATCCACCCGCGACCCACCCGCAAATAATCAGAATGCATTTTTTTATTACCCGACCCACCCGACCCGCGGATTATCCGCAGCGCCCGCGGATATAACCGCCATCCGCGCATCACTAATGTGTAGAGCCAGAGGTGCTTTAGATGCTCATTGAGAATTACATTACAGGCAGCAACAAGTAAATGAATACAAACAACGCTAAACAACTGCATTTAACTGCAGAGAAAGCGTATGAAAATTATGATCCTGAACCACAAAACCAGACTTAAGGAGCATGGGTATATTCGTAGCAATAGCCAAAAATACATTGGATGAGTCAAAATTATGCCAAAAATCATTAGGATATTAAGTAAAGATCATGTTATATGAAAATATTTTGTACATTTTCTACCGTGAATATATCAAAACTTCATTTTTCATTAGAAATATGCATTGCTAAGAACTTCATTTGGACAACTTTAAAGGCGATTTTCTCAATATTTAGATTTTTTTTTTTTTTTTTTTTTTTTTTTGCACCCTCAGATTTGAGATTTTCAAACAGTTGTATTTGAAAGCTTACTTATGCAACTTTCGGATGATGTATAAATCTCAGTTTCAAAAAACTGACCATGGTTTTACGTAATAATATTACTTTTTCCAAGTAACTAGTAAAGTAACACATTACTTTTTATTTGACAAGAAAATATCTGGGTTACTTTTTCAAATAAGAAACGCTACTTTTTTACCCCATTTATTAAAAGCTCTCCTGTCCCCATGTTGAGAGAACTTGTGAGTAAGATGTTACTTTAATTCTAGAATAAATGTGAAACATGCATTAATTCATCTCACTCGCTAAAAAAAAACAGATACAGTATTCCTCAAAATGAATAAAACCAACACAAACCTGCAATAATTAAATTTGTTAAATAATACAAATATCCTTTATGTATTTAATCCCATTTTATTAACCGATGTCTTTGCTGCAGACCTTCGATGATCCAATTCATCCATACTAATAAGCAAAAATGACTCAAGATAACATTTGTTTTCCTTTTTTTTTTTATCGCTGAAGAGTTGACATTTTTTTCTTCTGCGGTCTACTGTTCTCTAAGCCTGAGGCTTTTGGTGTAAAAAGGCTTTTACATTTGCCAACTTTTTATGTTAAAAAACAAGCAAGCCCTGCTCAGATTTAAAAAGTAACGCAAAAGTAAGGTAACGCATTACTTTCCATAATAAGTAACTAAGTAACTCAATATTGTAATGCATTTATTTTAAAAGTAACTTTCCCCAACACTAGGTTTGTACCTTTATGTGATATGATATTCATGTTTACTGTATTTTTCTCTCCTTGTAATTTGTTTTTTGCACAATTAAGCATTTGACTTTACTTAAAGCTCACCTGAATGAATGTCTGAAGGTTTTGGAACGGGTGCAGAGTTAACAGCCTCAGCTGACTGCGTAAATTGCTCTAGTACAAGGCAGCAAGATAATTGAGAAAAACGCTTGCCATTTTAAGAAACAGAACTATGCCTAGCAAATGACCAGCATTGAAACGGAGTGTACGCACCTGTTGAAGAATGAAAGAGTCCAAATGAGGACCCTGTGTGTGTTTCCATGGCTACTCGAAATAATATTATAGTTGGAAATGGACGTGTAGCGGATTGTGGCTCTCAGCGGTGGATTCTGCCGGCTTCCAGTTGATCGCCATCGCCAGTGTTTATTGGCTCTTGTTTGTGGATTCGGTGGAGGGTAACGTAAAATAAACATGGAATAATACAGCAGCACACTTAAAATTATTCATACGCGTCAATCACACAGGAATATTGTACTCGGTAATCTTTAGGAAAATAAATAACCTTGTGTTGTAATTAGTTAAACAGACTTAACGAAATATGCTCTGGGCAACACCAGACACTTAAACCTTAATAAATAAAACTTGGAATATTTAAACAATGATGAGGAAATGGAAACCGAATGGACATTATCATGTTAGCTTACATGAGGACGTCAACTTAAAAGGTATTTTAATAATCAATCGTCCATATTAGCGGCACTGAATGTAAACAAGGCCACTGAACCGAACGAAACTCGCACATTTAGCTCATTATTTCTGCTGAAAATGGTCAATTATTGTTATGTTTTGGCCTGTATACTAATCGGTTGGACCAGGACAAACATTTGGAGTAGCTATAGACTGGCAAAGGTTAAAACAAATCAAGGAGAAGAGTGAAGAGGAACAAAAGGCAGGGCAGGAATCTTGACTACATTTGTGTTTGTTCTTATCATTTTTGGTCAGGTAGGTGAAATATTAAGCTAATATCTTAATTAATACTGCTTGTTCGTATCTTTACCATCTATTAACTTTAGTTTGATAAAATATTGCACCCTTTCCTGCTTACTAAGTCCTTCTCTATATAATTCAGCAGCTTCCACACGTTTTTCCTGTGGTTTAGACAGCATAATTTAGCAGAACAATGTATTTGTAGTACATTAACCATGCAATCCATGCTGTTGTTTACATCTGAGTATCACTAATATGGCTGCGCCTCCGGGTAACTGACCAAATCTTGACGGAAATGCAAATCCTCTATACACAAACCAACTAAACATCACAAAATCCATTATCTACACTGCTACTAGCTACTAGCTGCGTTTCCATTATCCCTTAAACTGCGCAAAATGAAATTGCGCATTGAAAATACGCCTAATGGAAACACAGAAATTGCGCAAAAACTCCCATATACTGCAAAAAAGTTTTTACGCTCGCATGAGGTGGTTTTTCAGGCAATTCGAAAAAGGAATATTGCGCAAAACAGCAATGGAAATGGGTTTTTCGCATTTACAGGTCACATTCGATTAAATATAGCCAAAATCCCCAATCCCCAAAATCCGTTGCCATGACTTATTGTGAGAAGAAAAACATTGGTTAATAAAAACACAGTCGTTTCGCAATACTTTTTAATCGACATTTATAAAATATCGCAAAAGTTTGCGCAAATCTGTAATGGAAACGCAATAGATAGATAGATAGATATGTTTTGATAAGCAATTAAAACAATATTCCCCCCAAAACATGTTTTGTTAGAAAATATTTTATTTAAAATTGTGACCAAAACAATAACAAATTATTTAAAATGATCCCGTGTATACAGGGTTGCCAGGTTTTTACAACAAAACCCACATTTCGAGGGGGGTCCTCTGTTAAAAATTGCATCGCGGGGCGTTTTTTGTCAGGGTTCCTCCAGTAAATTCAAATTCCAGGGTCTAAATGACATTATTGGGGTTGCTTCAACCCGCGGACATCAAATCAACCTGCAGCAACAGTGTTAAAGTAGCCCAATTCCATGGGAAAATCACGAACTTGGCAACACTGCATTTATACTTATTTTTAAATAATACTTATATATTTATAAAATTCTAACTTATCCACCTTACTTGTGCTGCAAGAGTGGGCATTTTTTAGGTCTAGCTTCAGGTCTCATCCGTGTCCAGCTATTTTTAGCTGTACAAAACAGCTTGTTTTGCAGCTTGATATTGCAGATTGGTGTGACTTACCATTTATTTTAATGTATTATCTTAATTATGAACACACACTGGTTTGTAGTGCAAACAGGTTTACTGTTTACTGCATGATAATTATTATTAGGGGTTCAAGCAAATGTAGCAAATGGCCAAGGATCAGCAATCTCCACATTAAACTGATCGTGCAGACCAAACTGTAAGTCGTAGACATTTGAAACTTGTAGGGATGGTAGTACTCACACTGTCTACAACGTCGCCATGGCTCGCCCCAATCGGCCTGACGGGGCGCTACAGGGATCAAAAGTTCAAAATCGCTCAAAGCTCCTACACCAACGCCATTCTTGACTCACGCTGGACAAAACGCACGCAGATTTGCAATCAGAACCAAAGCAGTATAAAAAGATTCTCTGTAGAGTGAATATCAATAATTATGCAAAAAAAAACTTTGAACTTTCGATCCTCCGTCGCAAAGGGACGGCAAAATGTTCGAAAGGGGCAGGGCTGCCTTTACTAAAACAGCTATAACTTTTGAACCAAACTTACAACGCGTATGTAAGAGCAGAATCTGAATAAGGTCACATGAAAAAAGCTGTGGGGCTGGGCCACTTGGTGGCACTATAAGAGGGAGAAAAAAAAACATTCAAATGGCTATAACTACGCAACTGTTTGTCCTATCGACGTGGAAATTGGTACACACGGTCTTCTTCCAAAGTGTCACCAGTGTCTATAAGGACATTTGCGTATCTCAAAAAATGTGAATTTGAATTTTTAGACAAACTTAACGGAGGTCGATCGGAACGAAACTCTGTGGGCCTGATATCGCATTTTTTAAGGGCATAAATGATTGAATATCGCACTGTTTTTCAGACATACTGTAAGCACAATATCATACAATAGACCTCCTCTTTCTGAATGACTTTGCCTCTAGAACAGGGGTTTTCAAAGTGTGGGGCGCGCCTCCCCAGGGGGGCGCCAGAGCATGTCAGGGGAGGCGCGGGGAAAAAAATATTATATATTAAAAATATAATTATTGAGTTTGATAAAGTTTTTTTGTTATATTTAAATGTTTTTAATTAAACAAAGCTAAAAAAAAAAATACATAAAAAATAAAAAATAAACATTTTTCACCCAGAAGGCCTTAGCTGTGAATTCGCTTCTGTTAGGCAAGTTTTTTTTTTTTTTTTTTTTTTTTTTTGAAAACCCCTGCTCTAGAACCACTGCTGTCAATCAAACTGTTTGTTAAATGATTGAAAACTATTCCTAGGTTTTTTTCGCTCAATCTGGGAAAAAAAAAAACACTGCAGTACAATTCTCTGGACTCTCTAGGACTAGGTCAAGAATTAACAACAACAACAACAACAACAACAAAAATGTTGAAATTTACCCTTTGGGAAGCTCTAGCGGGGTTGTTTAGAAAAGAGGCCTGTTTAAATATATAACCAAAAGCCTATAAAGCCTAAACAAAAACTCATAAATTCACAAAACCTAGTGAGCACATGTGACTGGTGATTCTAGAAGCATGCAAAGTTTTAGGGAGATCGGACCAGAGCTGTTGCTATGACAGTCATAAACATAAAAAAAAAAAACATATTTCTATGGTAAATTACCAGGATTTGCCATTGATTCAGGTGGTTACAGGCTTGCTAAATAATATGTAATGTCCTTTATCTTTTATAACACACTAAATATGACATTTTGAAGCAAGCAGGCTGAAATAGTGTTTTCTTACAGTACATTTCTAATAGCTTGCAAAGCTCAATTGTGATGGTCATTTTACAGTTTACATTAATGCAAGATACAGCGCCCCTTGTGGTAATGTTGAGAATGTGCTTGCAATCATTTGCAATGCATTGATCAATGTACCTGCATGGAGTACATCTCTGAGTCGTCCTTTTCAATAAAAAATATAAATGTCGGAAAATCTGGAAAACCTTGTGACATCTTTCTATCAATATGCATGTGCATGCATTTCCATCAGCATATTTATGAAAGATTTTATGCCTATTTGCTTATTCATAATAGAATGTTTTATTTTTCTAATCAGAGCAGAGATTTTAATAATCATGCATTGATCCAGCTGGTTATTTTAGGCCGCACTGACCCGTATTAGTCCAAATATTTGTCTTGGTGAATCAGGAAATGGATCATCCTTATTTGTTTTGACATTCCTGGCGTGCAGTTTTCGCCGTGTGAGCTGAATCTGAGGATAATTGAAGAACCCCAAGCAGGCGGTTTTCCAGGAAACTCTGGCTGCTTAATTGGTGGATAAATGCTGGGGAACATCTGGTAGAGTTCACCCTGCCATCTGATGCTACAGTCAATTTAGCGCCTCCATTTACCCTGCTCAAGTTCTCCTCGCAGGGATAATTCACCGCTTTCTTTCCCACCCCTCTCGGAAAAAGACTGTTTGATGGAACAAAATGGGACGTCTAAAAGCCATGCAGGGATTTTTAAGACGCTGTAATTTCATTTGCTGAGAGAGATTATATTAAAATGCAGTTTTCCTCCCTGTGCTGTCACTGTGGGTTCAGGGACAGAGATGTTAAGTGTTCAGGTGATAAAAACAGAGAGACACAGCTGTCAAAACACACATTTCTGCATTTTTAGCATAATCAGTAATGAAATTATCGCATGCACTTCACCCATCCAGCTTTGGGAAGAGGATCATTACTATTTTTAGTGATGGTTGTGGAAACAAAATCCATAGACTGATGCTGAAGAGGGATCCAAATATGTATTTGTAATGTATATATTTTTAAATATTATTTTTAATTTATTTACATATTTCTATGATGCATATAAGAGTTAGGAAAACTAAAATAAAATGCTAAATAAATATAAAAATAAACAAATACATCAAATAAAATGATAAAGGAGAAAATTGTTTTAAAATATAAAAAAAACGATCGAATAAAAACATGCAAACAAAGAAAAAACAGGAGATGGACTAAATAAAAATACAAATACAGTCTCTGTAGTTTTGAAGTTCATATCTCACAATTCTGACTTTTTTCAGAATTGTGAGTTATAAAGTTCAAATATGATGAAAACAGACTGATTTTTTTCTCATAATTGCGATTTTATATCTTACAATTCTGACTTTATAGCTAGAGAATTTTGAGAAAAGGTTAGAATTGCGAGATATAAACCCATAAATTGTTATACATATCTTGTAGCGCCAATTTAGTAACTTGCTTGTTGTAATATCAATACTGTGAGACATAAACCGGCAATTGCAAGAAAAAAGTCAGAATTATGAGATATAAACTCACAAACTGTTTATATCTCATAATTCTGACTTTATAATATTGTGAGATTCAAATTCACAAATGTGAGAAGAAATTCAGAATTACAGGTTTATATCCTGCAATTCCAACTTTACATCAAGCAATTCTGAGAAAAAAGTCAAAATTGCGAGATATAAACTTGCAAATGCAAGAAAAAAGTAAATTGCGAGATACAAACTCAAAGTCAAAATTGCAGGTTTATATTCTACAATTGCGACATCTGACAATTTAGAGAAACAAGTCCGAATTGCGAGTTTATATCTTGAAATTCTTAGGGAAAAAAAGTCAGAATTGCGAGATATAAACTCGGAAAGTTTGAAGAAAAGCAGTTTTGAGAAAAAAAAAGTAATAATTGTGAGATATAAACTTCAAAAATTACTGGTTTATATCCTGCAACTTTACATCAAGCAATTCTGAGAAAAAAGTCAGAATTGCGAGTTTATATCTTCGCAATTTTCTTGCATATGCAAGTGTTATCTTGCAATTTCAACTTTTTCCAGTATTGCGAGATATAAACTTGCAATTGCAAGAAAAAAGAATTGCGAGATACAAACTCGCAAACGCAAAAGTAAAAATTGTAGGTTTATATCCTACAATTGTGACTTTGTATCTTACAAAATTTGAAGAAAAAAGTAAGAATTACAGGTTTATATCCTGCAATTCCAACTTTACGTCAAGCAATTCTGAGAAAAAAGTCAAAATTGCGAGATATAAACTTGCAAATGCAAAAAAAAAAAGTCAGAACTGCAAGATATACACAGATTTAAAATCCTGCAATTCCAACTTTACAACAAGCAATTTGGAGAGAAAAAAAGTCAGAATTGCGAGTTTTTATCTTCTGAGGAAAACAGTCAAAATTGCGAGATATAAACTCGCAATTTGCGACTTTATACAGTATCTTACAATATTGAAAAAAGTTGCCAGATATAAATTTGCAAATGTGAGAAAAAAGTAAAAATTGAGGATTTATATTTTACAATTGTGGCTTTACATCTAGCAATTCTGAAAAAAAATCAAAATTGCGAGATACAAACTTGCAAATGCGAGAAAAAAGTCAGAATTGCGAGTTTATATCTTGTAATTCAGAGGAAAATTTTCAAAATTGCGAGAATAGACTTGCAAATGCAATAAAAAAAGAAACTCGCAAAAGTGAGAAAAACGTCAGAATTGCTGGTTCATGTCCTACAATTGCGACTTTACATTTTGCAATTTTGAGTAAAAAAAAGTTGAAATTGTGAGATACAAACTCGCAAACGCAAGAAAAAGGTCAAAATTGCAAGATACAAACTCGTGAATGCAAGAAAATGTCAGAATTGCGAGATACAAACTCATAAAATTCGAAGAAAAAGTCATGATAACGGGATTACTGCAATTCCAACTTTACCTAAAGCAATTCTGAGAAAAAACATTGAAATTGCGAGATATAAACTTGCATATTGTTAATATCTTGCAAGTCTGACTTAATATCTCACAATTCTGAGAAAAAAAGTCAAAATTCCAAGAAAAAGTCAAAATTGTGAGATACAAACTTGCAAACGTGAGAAAAACGTCAGAATTGAGGGTTTATATCCTGCAATTCCGACTTTATATCGCAATTCTGAGGAAAAAAATTTAATTTGCTAGATACAAACTTGCAAATGTGAGAATAAAGTCAGAATTGTGAGTTTATATCTTGTAATTCTGAGAAAAAAAAGTAACAATTGCAAGTTACAAACTCACAAATATAAGAAAAAAGTCAGAATTGCCAGATGCAAACGTGAGAAAAAAGTCAGAATTGAGTGTTTATATCCTGCAATTCCGACTTTACATTGCAGTTCTGAGGGAAAAAAGTTACAATTGCGAGATACAAATTCAAATGCAAGAAAAAAATAGAGTTAATATCTTGTAATTCTGAGGGGAAAAGTCAGAATTGTGAGATATAAACTCGCAAAATTTTAAGAAAAAAGTCAGAATTGCAAAGAAAAATGACGCAATTACTTTTTTGGCTGAAACGGCCTTCCATATATTTTACTGCCACTCGGAGCAAAAAATCAAGAATCTTGAGGTCAAAATTGCGGATTTATATCCTACAATTGTGACTTTACATCTCACAATTCTAAGGAAAAAAATCTAAATTGCCAGATACAAACTCACAAATGTGAGCAAAATGTCAGAATTGCAAGCTTATATCTTGTAATTCAAAGGAAAAAAAGTCAAAATTGTGAGAAACTCGCAAAAGTGAGAAAAAAGTCAGAATTGCTGGTTCATGTCCTACAATTGCGCTATAGCAATTCTGAGGGAAAAAAGTTGAAATTGCGAGATACAAACTCATAAAATTAGAAGAAAAAGTCATAATTACAGGTTTATATCCTGCAATTACAAATGTAAGCAATTCTGAGAATAAAAAACATTGAAATTGCGAGATATAAACTTGAATATCATTGTCGCAACTGCGACTCAAAAAATTGAAACTGAGATATAAACTTGCAAATGTGAGAAAAAAGTGAGAATTTCAGGTTTATACTTTCTAACTTTACACAAAAAAGTCAAAATTTTGAGATACAAACTCGCAAATGTGAGAAAAAGAGTCAGAGTTGTGAGATACAAACTCAAAATTGCAGGTTTATATCCTACAATTTACACTTTATATCTTGTAATTCTGAAAAAAGGTCAGAATTGTGAGATACAAACTCGCAAAATTCGAAGAAAAAAGTCAGAAAAAAATCGCAATTACTGTACCTTTTTGGCTGAAAAGGCCTTTACTTACTTCCATACTGCTACTCGGAGCAGAAAATCAAGAATCTTGAGGGAATACAATAAAAAGGTTTTTTAGAAAAAGAAACGGAAAGCCAAAAGCTTTGCCTTTTATCACTTCTCAATTAACAACTTGGAGTTCACTGAAACGTGACCTATTTTTTAAAGCCGCCCGCTTTTCTCAGCGCTGGGAGAGGAAGCAGGCGTGCTGAAGTCGCGCTGAATCCGCGCGCATGAGAGGCGGCAGGAAAGGGAGCTGCTGTAATTGATCGGAGAGTTCAGCGGGAGCGGGACAGGTCAGCGCCGGCCGCCTCTAAACTCAAGACTGGGTGGAACGGGGAGGAAAAGCTTCACTGCCAGGATTCCTGTAATCTAGCCTGACCATCACACGCCCAGAGTCGCCTCCTGTGGCCTTTTCCCCTTTTCCCTAAATCAACCTGTTTCCTGCTCAAACATTCTCACGCTAGCCGGAGTTTAGAGTTAAGGGCACGGCCGTTTCACACGACACGCTACTACCTGCGGTCTGGTAAGTGCTCGAGTCTATTTGGGAAGTGGAAAGAAAAGACATGAGGGTCGTAAATTGATTTCTCACACAAAGAAGAAGTGCAGAGTAAGAACAGCACTGTCCATCCTGAAGAAAAGATGTTTGTAATGTCTGATCAAAACGTAGATAATTCGCTTATATCATGCAATCTGCACTTCTGGAATTTCCCTAAACAGACAGGATGAGATTAGAGAATTGAGAAATGATATGATATATATATACATGCATACATAATAATTATAAATGAGTGACCTAAATGGATTGTAAAACACCCAAGTCATTAAATTTGTAATCAGTGCTACAAATAAAAATATAATATATTCATTGTTAGAAAGGAGGGGAAAACATAAACCAGCCTTATGTGATTTTCAGATCTGTTTTAAGCTGGTTTAGTTGTTATTGTATCAAGGTTGGTCTTGATACCACAATAAATATATTAAATTAATAACTATATTTAATAAATGATCAAATAATTCTCAAAATATGTACATAAATACGTGCAATTCGTGAGAAACTAATTTTTAATTTGTCAGAAGTCATAGTGAAATATTTATATATATTACATTATGTATAAATGTCATTTTTGACCAGAAATAAATCTAAACATCTTTAATGTTTATGCTTTAATATTTGAGAATGACAGTAACTTATTCAGAAATGTTGTTTTATAATAATTTTTTTAATGATTTTAATAATGATTTTTGAAGACTACATTATATATATATATTATATATATATATATATATATATATATATATATATTATATATATATATATAATTAATTTATAATATAAATATGTAAAGAATAAAAATACAATAATTGGTCGGAAATCATATTAAAATATTTGTATATGCAACATTACATACATGTCTTTAATGTAATTAAAAAAAATAGTAAATATATATCTATTTTAAAAAATTACAGTATAACTATATATATATATATATATATATATATATGAATTTTTAATCAATATTAAATATATTTTTAAAAATGTTTATAAAAATTACAGTAATTTAATTTAAACATTTGTATATGCATATGTATATGCATTATATACAAATGTATTCAATGTAATTTTTAAGCAATAGTAAATATATATTTATTAAAAAATTACAGTAATTTAGTTATAAATAATGTTGTTTTTATAATGTAATTTTGAAAAAAAAGATCAGTTTCCATTAAAAAAATCTAATCATCATTTTTGAAGGATCATGTGACACTGAAGACTAGATTATATATATATATATATATAATATATATATTAAATATATTATGTTTTTATATTTTTAAAAATGTATAAAAAAATTACAAAAATGACAGTAAATTACTTTATAAATACTGTTGTATTATAATGTTGTTTTTGTCTGACACTGAAGACTTAATTATTTTATATATATATATATATATATATATATATATATATATATATATATATATATATATATATATATATACATACAGTTGCAATCGAAATTATTCAAGCCCCTTGACATGCAAGACATTTTGTTCCAGATAATTTGTTTTTCTAAAAACAAATCTACAAAGGCATTAGTACACTATTAGATAAAGTATTTTAATACACATTTGAGTAATTCTGAGAACATAAATTGATAAATAATAATGAAAAAAAATCAAATTGGCTCTAAACGTTCATGTTCAAAATGATTCAACCCCCAAAAGTAAAATTTGGTGCAGAATCTTTTATTATTTAAAACCACCAATAAACGCTGTTTGAAAGTATTTAGAAGCATTGATCACCTCTCTGCTGCAATCTTGGACCATTCCTCGGCTGAAAAAGCTTTTAGATCACGGATAATCTTTGGTTTTCACTTTGCCACTGCTTTCTTCAAATTCAACCAAATATTTTCAATGAGAATTAAATCTGGAGACTGACCAGGCAACTCAAGAACATTCTATGTCTGATCCCTGAACCAAGCTTAAGTAGATTTGGATGTTTACTTTGGGATGACTGTCCTGCAGTAAAGTCCATTGATCATCATCTTCGGTTTTTGCACCAAAGGCATCACAATTCTTGTTAAAATGGCCTGATACTTCAAGGAATCCACGGTTTCCTTCATACAGTCATGTTTTCCACTTCATGCTACTGTAAAACAACCCCATAATTGGATCAGCTCACATCCATGTTTGACCATGGAGATAGTGTTCTTCTGCTCATTAGTTTTCCCTTTTTTGCACCAGACATGGGTCCAAAAAGTTCTAGTTCTAGTTTGGTCACATCACTCCATAAAACATTCTTCCAGAACTCCACAGGTCTATCCAAATAAATTTTAGCATATTCAAGCTGACCTTTTTGTTCTTCTTGATCAAGAATGGTATTCGCCAAGATGCCCCAACATGAAAGCCATGCTTGTCTTATGTTCATCTTCTACTCTGGAATGAAATATTTTCCTCCTTTCATCGGGTCATCTCGCAAGTCTTTGGCTGTTCATTGCAGGTTTTTCTCAGTTGCTCTGATCAAACATTTTATGAAATTGTGCATTTTTGGTTCAACACCCTCAAAGGTTTTCTGGTACAACACACTTTAAACTAAGGAATAAGGCTTTTAGTGTCTTAGAAATCTTCACGTACCCTTAGTCTTTCTAATACAATAAAACTATTTCTTCTCTATAGATTTTGTGAAAGCTCTGTTGACTTTACCATATTTGCCACTCCACTTCAGCACATGCATGGGATAAATGTATAGATGTGTAACATCTCAAGCTGATTCAGTTTTTTTTAATAGTTTCTAAAGGCTTAATTGTGTTTTAGGATAATTTTGTTCCCTACCACAAAAATAAATGACTTAAAACGGCAATGTTGAATAGGGGTTGAATAATTATGACAGCTGTGTTACTAAAAAAATCCTAGAACTCAAAACGCATTACATTATATATTGACATTGTCACTTTTAATATGCCAGTACACTGTTGTAGATGCAATTTTTATAAAGTCCTGAAACTTCAGACAAGCTTTTATTTGTAAAGTACTGCAGTCTCTGGGGGGGGGGGGGGGAATGATTTTAGAATGATTTCTGAAGGATCATGTGACTGAAGAGTGATGATGCAGAAAATTCCGCATTGCATCACAGCAATAAATCACATTTTCAAAATATTCAAATAGAAAACAGTTATTTGTTATAATATTTCACAATATTACTGTTTTTGCTGTGTTTTTGATCAAATAAATGCAGCCTTGATATAACACACTTCTTTCAAAAAATATATACCAGGAGCAAAATAAATAAAATTTCAGATTACTGGTTAGTAAAGTGTCTCAAAACACATGTAACCCAGCACGAGTGCATTATGTGCCCAGTAGATGGTGTCTCTGGCTGAAGTGCATCAGCTGACCGGAGGGATTAATCAGTACGTGCTTTTGGATTTACAGATTGAGATTGTTTTTCCATTGGCCGTGGCTGTGACATCCAAATCAGTTATCTCAGATTTAACACGTCTCGTCTGAGATGCCTGCAGAGACCCAGGAATTCCCGGCTGTTGATTAGCGTTAAACTCGACAGCAACGTGATTAGGATGGTAAAACATCATCATCTGGGGGAAAAAAGGAAAAATGTCAGCTTCAGTCATTTACACTTGTAAAAGCATCAAAGCGTCAGCATTATTTCCTTGCGGCAAAGCGAACACCAACAGCCACAGAAAATAACGTTCAAAGCTCAAATTTAATTACGATTTTTTTTTAAACCTCCTGTTCATGAGCACAAATGCAGAGAGAGAGCAGCAAGCCTTAAAGAGAAAAGCCCTGTGACTCACTCACTTGTGAGTCTGTCTGTGTGTCTCTCTCTCTGAAGATATTTATAGCTCTGCCCGCTGGGGCCGGAGTTCCTTATAGATCTGCGAGAATCGAAAGCTGGAGGGTAAACGCATAACATTTTTCCACACAAACCCACCTGGGTTGAACAAAGGCATATTGCTTCTATATTTCTTGGAATGTAATTGTTATTTCCTAAAGTCCCCATGAAATCAAAATTGAAGTTTTATGGCTTTTAGTATGAATGTGTTAGCCTTAAGGTTATCTATAAGCTAGTATGCTTCAAAACAATGACAAAATGTGAATGATAAAAGCATTCAAAACTTAGTCTTGAACTTACAATATGGATTGATGATTTTGATGACATCACCCTGCACTTCAGCTTCTCATCAAATTTTCTGTCCAATCAAATGCTCTCTAGAATCTGAAGAGTCCCGCCCCCTACACTATAAAAACACGCTGAGGCTACAGCTGAAATCAGTCATTTGTTCACAGAGTTAGTATTTTCTGCGGCTGTTGTATGCTGCAAAATGAGGCTTTACAAGCTCAACGGCTCTGGCCCAAGCTGTGATATAAATAAAAACGCTATTGGCTGTTTAAAAAAGGGGCGGCACTGCATGATACGTCCTGCCCTGTCTTCCTGTTTCAGTTGAAATTACGTCAACACAGAATAACACTGCGTGTTTCAAAGCACTTCAGTAGACCTATAAAATAAATCTGTTACTTGCTACCCAGTTAACAAAAATTAAAGGATTGTTTTGCTAATCAAGTAATGAGATCGCTATTTCGGAATGTTCTTTGAACGTTCGAAACATCCAGTTTTTTAAATGTTTTAAAAACCATTTCTTTCTTGGTTATGCGAACATTCCATTTTAGAATGTTCTTCCTAACATCGTAGGAACGTTACTTTGGAATGTTCTGTAACAAGTAGCAACAATTAAAAAAAAAAGAATGTTTAACTGTAACATTTCGAAAAACGTTCCATAAATGCTTTAAGAACATTTTTGTACTAACGCTTAAAGAACATTTTTCTCAATATTTTGATATTTTTGCTAAAAAATTGTTTAAAAAGTCGGAAGGACAGGAAGAACGTCATAAAAATGTTAAAATCTAGTCATCATTTACTCACCTTCAAGGTGTTTCCAACTTTTATGAGTTTCTTTCTTCTGTTGAACACAAAAAAAAGATATTTTGAAAATCTGGAATCTGAGTGTGCAAAAATATCGCCTTTAAAGTTGTCCAAATGCGTATTACTCATCAAAAATTAAGTTTTGATATATTTATATTTAAAAAATGACACAGGAAGAATATTATTAATGTTTAAAATCGCAAGTCAGACTAAAACATAAAAAAAAAAAACGTTGAATGAATCATGTATAATTTTTTTGTGCTAACATTTTGAGAACATTATTAAAAACTGATTTGAAATAAAGAACGTCAAAACTAAATCTAAAAATCTAGTCATTATTTACTCACCTTCAAGGTGTTTCCAACTTTTATGAGTTTCTTTCTTCTGTTGAACACAAAAAAAAGATATTTTGAAAATCTGGAATCTGAGTGTGCAAAAATATCGCCTTTAAAGTTGTCCAAATGCGTATTACTCATCAAAAATTAAGTTTTGATATATTTATATTTAAAAAAATGACACAGGAAGAATATTATTAATGTTTAAAATCGCATGTCAGACTAAAACATAAAAAAAAAAACGTTGAATGAATCATGTATAATTTTTTTGTGCTAACATTTTGAGAACATTATTAAAAACTGATTTGAAATAAAGAATGTCAAAACTAAATCTAAAAATCTAGTCATTATTTACTCACCTTCAAGGTGTTTCCAACTTGCATAAGTTTCTTTCTTCTGTTGAACACAAAAACAAATATTTTGAAGCACGTTGGTAACCAACAGTTGATGGTAGCCATTGACATCCATAGTATTTTTCAATACTATGGAAATCAATGGCTACTATCAAATGTTCGTTTATATATATATATATATATATATATATATATATATATATATTAGGGCCGGGACTCGATTAAAAAATTTAATCTAATTAATTAGAGGCTTTGTAATTAATTAATCGAAATTAATCGCATTTTAATCGCATATAAATATTTGACCTGAGAACAGTGAGAAGTAAGATTTTTACATGGATTTTTAGTATACCATTGAATAATGACTGAATACATAAGCTTAAGCAACAAAATATTGTTTATTTTTGTTCAACCAAGTCCAACAGACCAGTGCAATATTGCCATTAAGTGTAGCGAGAGGCACGTTCTTTAACGAGTCTTTCATGCCGAGAACTCTGCTCTTGTGTTTGCTTAATTATGCATTTAAACGTTAATGACCAAACCTATCATTATAAATGTTGCTGCACATGGAATATAACGCGGATAACATTTAAAAAATATTTTTTATCAGGTTACACACTGATTATTTATCACTCAAACCCCTTTCTCTACCTGTCCGTTGGTCGCGCATATCCTCCATGTTTGTAGTTTTTTAACACTTTTTATGCGTGTTTGTAGTTCTAATCGAATCCTCGTTCACGGCGCAGTGTGTTGCGGGCAATATTAGCCGTTAAGAGTGTGCATTGATCGTTAAGTAGTAGACCATCCGGGAATCTTTGGAATACTTTTTTAAACATACTACGATTTGGGACATACAATACTATTTAGGACGGACCAGCTTGTCTGAACGCTAGTTGGTGCTCCAGTATAATCGGTCCGCCGAATCTCATCCAGTGAGAAACGTTCCGCGGTGCAAAACTAAGTGCGATTAAAATGCGTTAAAAATTTTTAACGCGTTATTTTTGTGTAATTAATTAATCTAAATTAACGCGTTAAAGTCCCGGCCCTAATATATATATATATATATATATATATATATATATATAAACTGTAATGTAATGTATATGTGATCCTGGACCACAAAACACTCATAAGGGTCAATTTTTTTAAATTAATATTTTATACATCATCTGAAATAATAAATAAGCTTTACATTGATGTTTGGTTTGTTAGGATAGGACAATATTTGGCCGAGATACAACAATTTGAAGTGCATATTACTAATCAAAAATTACGTTTTTATATATTTACGATAGGAAATTTCTAAAATATCTTCCTGGAACATGATCTTTACTTAATATCCTAATGATTTTGGCATAAAAGAAAAATCTATAATTTTGACCCATACAATGTATTTTTGGCTATTGCTACAAATATAGCCGTGCTATTTAAGACTGGTTTTGAGGTCCAGGGTCACATATATATTGTATAACTGAGATATTAGCACTTACCTAAATGTTTAATATCAAAAACTAAGCCAGAAAATTTCATACAGGGTCTCGAACAAAAAACGTATAGCTATATCGGTAAATCAATGAATCGTTTGAAGCATTCAAACAAACCAATTCACAAAAAAAAAAAAACTTTCTAATGCTACATACAAGAGAAAAATTGCCTACTTTCATGTTACTCAAAAATTTAGTTATAATAAGTTAGTAGCGTCTGCTACTTACAGTTGAGGTCAAAAGTTTACACCCCCTTTCAGAATCTGCAAAATGTTTATTATTTTACCAAAATAAGAGGGATCATCAACTATTACAGAAGGTTCAAATGCTCACTGATGCTCCAGAACACTATGCATTAAGAGCTGGGGGGTGAAAACTTTTTGATTTAGAAGATCAGGGTAAATTTAACTTATTTTGTCTTCTGGGAAACATGTAACTATCTTCTGTAGCCTCTAAAGGGCAGTACTAAATGAAAAAAATATATGATATTTTGGCAAAATAAGAAAAATATACACATCTCCATTCTGTTCAAAAGTTTTCACCCCTGTTTCCTTCTGAAGCATCAGTGAGCGTTTGAACCTTCTGTAATAGTTGCATATGAGTCCCTCAGTTGTCCTCAGTGTGAAAAGATAGATCTCAAAATCACACAGTCATTGTTGGAAAGAGTTCAACCACACAAATATGTTTGAAAACCAAAGAATTTGTGGGACCAGAAGGATTTTTCTCAATCTGAAGAACGTAAAATGACAAGATAAACTATTTCACATAACAGTTCTTTAATACAACTTTTTTTTATATGAATATAAATGTAAAAATATAAATAACTACTATTTACATCACATAGTTCGACACAGAATACAGATTTTGGCATTTGCTGCCTCCAGCTTAAAGAGAAAAAGCATTCTGGAGAATGTAAGGACGGCGAAAACACGCTCTCAGAAGAACTAGAGAGGTAGATTTAACTCTTTCTCATTCCGTAATATGAAACAGCAGAACAGCGATTCGTTCACAACACCTTTGCCACATCGGAGCAAGTTTAAAGAACAAAACTGCATGGATTGCATTGAGTACGTCAGGGGTTCACATGTGGATTTATGTACAGCAAGAGACTGTGAGGTGATAAACGAAGCCAAGTACATATATGGGTCCAGTATTGTGCATTCCAAGGCGTGACATTCCTCTCACGTCTTTTCAATGAAATTGCACAATGCGTTCACCCTCTATAAATCTCCCTCCTTCCAGCTCTCGTAAACAGGCCGAACGAAAATCTGAAATCTGGAGGAAATCATGCGAGCAACTACTTGCAGATATGCATGGAAACAATCACACAGGAAGGCCAACAAACATTGGATTACATAATGAAAAAAGAAACATGTTGATGTGTTTATTTACTCTTGACCGTCTTTCCGGAAATCAAAACAAGCATCTTTGCAAAAAAAATATCTAAAAATCCTTTACTTTTAATGATAAAAGATCATTCAAGGTGATTCTTTTCAAAGAATATACTTTTATATTTACCATCTTTATGCATGAAACGATATAAATGTAAGAAATATAGAATATAAGTACATTCTTTGAAAAGACATCTCAGTTTCTAAGCATGATTAGATAGCCATTGCATTTCTTGTTTTGGGTGGTGGTGCGGGGGGAGCAGCACCATGTTTTCCTGATGACTCAGATCTGAACGTCTGATCTTGATTTGCTTATGTAAACAGCTATCTTGGATTACTGGCTTTCCATGATACAATCAGTCGCTCCATTAGGGTCGGTCACTGATATCCCAACTCGACTCATCTGGTCCCTTTTTCCCCACTCAAACATCAGCTTCATCCCTGATTTAACAGTAACCTGATTCTAAGTCTGCGTTGTTTGTTAAGAGCTTTGTGAAAAGTGTTTAAAATGCAGTCGGAAAACTCTAGGTGCCCTCCCCTTGCTGTGGAAAACACAAGAAGGCAATCTGTTTCCGTAAAGGGACAAAAACCACATTCTGGCGTGAAGCAATTAAAAACGCTAAAGGAGGCACAGGCAGCTTTACAGCACGTACATCAGTTGACAAAAAGGCACTGTGTTTATCCACAGCCATGTGGTCGGACGTCAGTGTTCGAAATCAATTCCACCTGGACGTGCCCCAAGCGCTTCAAAAAATGTGTTCTTACTTACAAAAACCATAATCGCATGTCCGTTTAATCTCGTTAATATCTCAGAAATGTTTCTCCCAGACAGCAACAAGATTAAATGAAGGTCAAATGGAGAACAAGAACATCGGAGACAACAACTGAGAAATCCATTAAACCTCCTAAGCTATAAAAAAGCAGTAAAAGTCTAGTAAGGCGAGCTTAGCACATATGCTAACAGCTAAACGTTTCTAAAACAGCCTTTTCAAGTACTCAAGGTTGTTAATCCTGTCTCTTTTCGCCACTCCTAAACAATCTCGATCGATAAGCTTTCAGCGAAAGGAAAAGGGTGTTAACCTCTGAAGTGATATGGATTTTTGTCCAGCTCCAAATTTTAGGCTTCTCCCAGTCTCAAAAAGGAAAATTCTGTCATCGTTTCCTCACGACTTCCTTTCAGCTGTGGAACATGAAAGAAGATATTTTGAAAAATGTGACCCTGGACCACAAAACCAGTCAGAGGCGTCAATTTGAGCTTTCCAGTCCAACTCTATTCATATTTGGTTGGAATGACAGTATTTAATAATATTGAGAAAATCACCTTTAAAGCTGTTCAAATGAAGTTCTTAGCTACGCATATTACTAATCAAAAATTAAGCTTTGCGGTAAATTTACATACAAAATATTTTCATGGGACATGATCTTCACTTAACATCTTAATGATTTTTGGCATTAAAGATTGGTTTTGTAGTCCAGGTTCACAAAATGCTTGTGTTTTGGACCCCGCTGAGTTTCAAAATACATTATTTTGCCCTCCTCAGAAGAAAGTCAGTCACACGGTTTCGGAGCGACACAAGGATGACAGAGTTTTCATTTTTAGATGACCTGTGCCTTTAATTCATTATCTGTTACCCACCCACAGTATCCATAACAAAACGTGCCAAATGCTTCCCAGATCAAGGCAGTGTAAATAAGCAGTATTCCCATTGTGAAAACGGATGTAAGCTCCAGCCTTTGTGGGCTCTGACCAGGTCAAGCTGACGACATATTAATGCGTGTTGTTTTTGGGGGCGAGGAGAGCGTGCTAAAATAGCTGAGTTAGAGTTTTAAACCTGGCACTGGAAGGGGAAAAGACGGACGGAGGGGTAAAAACACAGCTACTGTACCATGCAAAGTCTTATCGCTTGCTCAAGGCACTGAAACAAGAATAAAACATCTACTGGCACTTGATTCTCGTGTACCCTCGTGGCATCTTTTTTTTCTTTTCTTCCCCCCCTAGTAATCCTGCTCATCTGTTAGACAGGAAATTAAATTTCTTTTCAGGCCGTCTCAGAACAAAAGGCCCTTCGGTTTGTGTCAGTGTTCTTTATAAAATTCCTCTGCGGTTCCTCCTTGAAGAGTCCTGGATACACACATGCACACACACACACACACAACTCCCTCAACATACTGTACACTGTGTAAAACTCCCAATAAATCAAGGGTCTTTGCGTCCTTCAAATCAGGCGCTGCACCCCTGTCCTAAATCATTAGCGGCTACGATTGACGGCGGGCTGACAGCGAAAGAGGCTGAGCAGGTGTCTTGTCTCTCTAGTCCATCCAGCACGCGCACACACGCACACATTCTCGACCTCTCCAGTCCGTGCTTTCTTCCTATCCTGATCCGCAGCTG